>NC_142403.1:8046094-8352880 GCF_059441095.1 Idiotropiscis lumnitzeri | reverse complement strand
GGTAGTAAGTAAGCTGAGTGGTGGAAATGATACACCTCCGCTGACTGTTGTGTTTTATTATTATTATGACTGAGCCGTTTGTAGGTTGCGCCAGGCTTATCATTATAGCTGACCTTGCTGAGAATGACACGCACAGTGGAACAGTATGGTACAGAAAGGAAGTAACAACGAGGTAGAAAGAACGAGTGGTGTGGAAATAAAAGGGAGTTATGCAAAGCACACACCTGTGCAGTTTGACTATGGTTTGGATCATTCAGGAGTATGCACTAACACACGCACCAACCCCTCGTTCCCGATGCATCTGCATTGTTGGAGCTCACCATGCCCGAGCTTGAGTTTGAGAGTGTGTAGGTGTGTGTGTGTGTGCATTCATACGTGCTTGTGTGTGTTTGGTGCAAAGCCCTGTATTGTGTCAAAAGTGGAGCACCAATTCGGAGTCAATGGGACAGAGCAAAAACCCCAGATGACCACACTCTAACCTGGTCAATCCCAACCAGTCAGTGGGTACATCATTTTTCTGTGTTGGTTCGAATGACAAATCAGACAAAAGAAGTTCATGCATATATAATTTTAATATTCATGACTTTACATTTAAACTAAAGGCACCTGGCACTGTTACAGAGGTGTTGTTTTGTTTGACTTTTTTTGTTTGAAATCTTCTCAACCCAAGCTATCAGTGTGCCTTTAGTGGGTGAGTTAAGAAAACCAGTAGGACAGGTTGGGGGGGGGGGGGGAGCCTAATGTCAATAAGAGACCATCCCCAGTATCAACAACATGCTTCGATTTACCTTTTAGCTTCCCTAAATTAACATTATTTCATTACCCTGCTACAATTCTGAGATGTGTGAACTGAGACGTGTTGGGATTGTAGCTAAGAGGACGTGGAAAGGCAAACAAAGTAAATCAGGTGAATGATCATGCAAAATGTTGGCTGTAAAACACACAGACACACACACAGGATGGCCTAAACTTCTTATCACCTGATGTTTACTTTCTCTGACGTGAAATATTTTCAAAGGTTTTTGAGTGATATGTAAAACTTGCAGGATACCGGGGAATGTTTTTTAACTTTTGTTGCTCACAGATTCTATTCAATTAGCATGTATGTGTTTCAGTAGTCTGGGGAACGCTTTAGTAAAGTATTCATGATTGAGGTCAAATGCACCTGGGATTAGCATAACAAACATAGCAGCGACATTTGTCTTCGCTGCATGGACTGATTGTGTGTGGGGAAACGTAGGAATACAAATGAATGATCATAAAGGTGGTGTACACACACACACACACACGCACACACACAAAGGTAAGGTGTATGCAAAGCACCCCTGCACCCTCCCTTTAATCATGTAATGACAGGGCTAGGCTAATAACAGGGGAGGGCACTGAAGCATTCATCCCTATGGCCGCATCTAAACACACGCACACACATAAACTCAACACACAGACAAACACAGCACTAGGAGTTATGACGCCTCTTAAAATATGTCTTTGTTCATACAAGACAAGTAAATAGTAGAAGTAAATAATAGAAAGACTAATTGAGGGGACAGGTGAGGGTGCTAGCTTGAACGTCTCTCTGTATGGAAAAAGGAAAGCAAATTTGTCAAGTCACGAAGGCATCAATGGAAGACTCCACTCTCAGAATCAGAATAGCATTGCCCTCCGTGAACCAGGAAGTAGCATGCGGACAAGCAAACAGGTAGATAAACACAAATATGATCCTCCAAAATATTTGGACTAGCTGGAAGCATGTGCTCTACTGAGTGATCTTCTAGAAATAGATAATCCTTGTAAACCTTAAATGTTAGACATTGGCTTGTTTTCTGGGGTGTATAAAAATATGGCGCATTCTAATATCAGCTGTCATATTATTGAAACATGAATGTTGCAAGATGAGTTTAAAAAAATGTCATATTAAAGGCTTTAAATGTATAATGACTCCCTGAAATCCTTCCCTTTGGGCCTCCTCCTCCATAGCTTAATTATCTTCTTCTTATCTTTTTTTTCCCCTGGATTGCTTTTGTTGCGTTGCTGCGCAGTCAAACACGACAAGCACACAGTAACCTGGCATGGGTTGGCCACTCCATTAAAATACTGCGGCGCCTGGTTGCCAAACACTTGAGCCTCTGTTTAGCCACAGAAACAGAGAAATGTGTCAACATGGAGTGTGAGGACCCCACGCTCAACTTATTAGCGCTATTAGCTTGATTGCTTTGTGCGCTATCTTTGTTGGCACGCCTTTTGTCATCCACAGAGGCGTTGTGGCACAGAAAGAGGAAGAGGAGGGACAAAAAGAGAGCATGAGAAGAGGTGCTATTGAAATTTAAATTGTTCAAGCAGTCTTTTTGCCTTTGTATGGGGCCAGAGAGCCGTGATTAGGAGAAGTCCACCCCCCCCCTTTTTTTTTGGGCAAAACCTCCCCTTTAACACGCCACACATGCACTCACGCGCACACCCACACACACACTGGGACGGTAATTGGTTGCTGTGACATAGACGGGCCAAGGAGGTGATTCCTCTGTGGAATTCCTGAACAGACTTGCCTCCCATGACAAATGCTCTCCTTCGTCTGTCTACACACACACCCCTACACACGCACTCACACACATACTTCACCCCACTAGCACTTTGTGTCAGTCATGGCACAATGGCTGACACACAAGACGTTTGCGGTGTGTTTGCGCTAACAGGGTTACACTACTGAAGCCAAGCAAATAAGCGCTCTGCTTACCTTGCTGTCTCTGTCTTCCTCGTGCATCATCGCTCTCAGTGGAGAAGTAGGATGAACTGTCTTTGCCCTTTGCATTCGTCACAAGGCGTTTGCCCTCAATTATTTCCTCCCTCATCAAGCTCATTGCTGCTCGAGTTGCGACAGCATCCCTCTCATTTTGAATTTAAAAGTTTGAGTCAACAGAGGTAATTGGTGACGAACCGCGCAATGCAAATTGCATTAATAAGTGCGTGTTTGTGTTATTGCTACCAATCATGCTTTTGCCTTTTTCAAGGGCTAATGAAGTCTAGCCTAGTTCCTGCATTGCTGATGGAATGGGCCTCTTTGTCTTTGCCTCCCCCATCTTTCATCTCGTTCCCCTAACCCTGCCGCTAGTCGCCCTCCCCATCCCCTTCTCTCACTAACTCCCCTAATTACAAAGCAAAGAGGATCTGACGAACAGGTAGCCCCCGGGCCAGCTGTCTGTAAACCAGGTGTGCCTCTCCGTGTGAGTACATGCGCGCCAGGATGTGCCATACGCAAGACTATGCCCTTAGTTTAACTCATTAGAAGCTTTCCTTTTGTAGGGTATATATATATATTGAATCAGGTATGACAAGACTAGGCCAGTTTAGTGTGTGTTTGTTGATGGTAACAGGAATATTCGGATAATATGATTTAATAATCAAAAAATAAAATTAATGTCAATGGGAATATTAGTGTGATATGATTTGGTCAACCAACAATCGCGTTGTTGTTTTTATATACTCCCAGCGGTTCTACCATGTTTGAATGTGATTGAATAAATCACAGCATCACTCATTAACACCATTGACAGATTAAGTAATGTATACGCAAACACAGAAGGCACAGCTGTACGTGAAGCATTACCACTTGTTTTAATGGCCTCTGCACTCGCCTTCTTTCATTGATCCAAGACAATCTATTGTCTCCAAAATCCATCTCTAGATAGGGTCCATGTGATCTGTTTCTGCATCGTCCCATATGGGAGTGTTTTATTATTGTCCAAGTGAAAATGAAATATTGTTACACTTGCCCAATGGATTTGATTGATTTGAACTGTTAGCTTTCTAGTTGTTGCATAGAACAGTGTGTAACATTTAAGATCTGATAAGGTAATGTAAAAGGGTTGCCTTTCCAACCTTAACATTCCACATTTATCTTCCTGTCTCAGCATGCCTCTTCATCGAACATGTGTGCTGTTATCTTCATACATGTGCTGCTCTCACAAGACTGCTTACTGGCTGATAATGTTTTGCATTTTAACACAATTCTGCCTCATAGGGTGCATAAAGCTTTGAGGCTTTCCTGTAAAACTGTGTCAGGATGAGTCATCACCGCTGTGCTGATTCATGAGATGTTGTCTGACATAGTCAGCTTGTTACGTAAAATTAGGATTTTTCACATGCCGCTAATCACAGTGTCACATGTCTGATGCTGACATCATAAGTACAGCTTTCGTCAGAACAAACATATACTTTTCTGTTTGGATTTCTCTCAACAATAAGGGCAATAAATGCTGAACAATAAATTAGACCATACCAATTTTATACAGTGTTTTTTTTTGTTAGCGGAAGCAAAGGTTGCTCGAGAGAGTTAACATCAATTTGTAAAAGCTAAGGGTATCAGGTTTGTATTTAACCCCATCCGGGATATCGGCACAGGGCCAGATTTCTCAGCGGGCATGTGATGTTTACATGACATTACATGGAACCACTTCCAAAAATGAAGCAGTCTTTACCCTTGAAGTAATTTCTCCACTCCTATTTTTGATGTTTTACATTCATCATAGAGACGACAGGAAGTACTGTTTCAGTCTGAAATTGGATTGCTGTGAACAAACACCGGGTGACTTGAACAGTGTTTGCCTCTGCGTGCGATGCCTTGATGCCATCATCTGATTTTCTGGTGAATGACTCAGTCGTCTGCGACTGAAAAAAAAAATACAAATAAGCGGGCGGGCGGGGAGCACGCTCGCCTTCACCCTGCGGATCTGCATATGGAAATAGCGATCTCCTTGTCAAATTCTGCCGGCGTTCGCGTGTGTGCGTTTGTATTAGTCAGCGTGAGAAAGCAAGCGAGACCGTGTAATCTAGACTGTGTGTGTTCCTTTGTGTGTTCTGGTTTGTAAATCTACAGTTGTTGATTTCACTCTATTTTACCTCAGCCCCCCTAGAGAGGCGGTATTACCTGGTATAAGACTCATATTTTTACCCCAATGTGGAGTAAGTGCAACCTCAGCAAGCACTGATTGATTTATGAGACTGTCACGGAGATGAGAGGCAAACACACAGCACGCGCAAGCAGAGCGCATCTCAAACTTCTATTAAAAGACTTGAAACAAACCAAAATAACAAGCAGGCAACACTCATCCAATTTCCAACTTTATCATTACCAACATTCAACCATTCCTATTTAAAAGGCATACTGTAAAATGGATCTGTTTTGTGTATGTCTTAGAGAGACAAGAAATAAAAAAAATACCTGCCACCTCTGCCCTGATTCCACCAAGGAGAAGAGTTATATAGTGGACGCTTGTTTTTTGTGATTCCTGTGCTAAAAGTTTCCAAAATAACTCAATTGTACCATCCCACTTCATACAACATCCTATCATACACCACCATTAAAAATATTTTAAGGGTCCATGTCGTCCACTGATTGGTACATTAGAGAGTTGACATTTCCAGAACACAAATCCAACAAAATTTTGGAAGTGTGGGAGAAAAGAAACATTCCAAGCAAGAGAAAAAGGAAGAAAGACAGATGGCCATGCAATGCAAAAAAAAAAAAAATTGACATTGAAGGTGGGGGGGGGGGGTCTAAAGGTAACAAAGGAGACAAGACAAAAAGCGGAAAGAGCTCTCTCATTAAAAACAAACAAAAAAAAAAACGCACCAACTCTGCTTTCATTGCCACAGTCGTTTTGGCATACTGACATACATCGCCCTTTAGAGAGATGCTGTGTGTTTGCACTCAGACAGCTACAATGACTTGTGTGTTCCCTCAAGTGTCTGTGTCTCACATGCAGCCTGATGGTGCCTGTTTTTTTTTTCTCATTGCATTACTGTAGCCCAGGGAGCTATCATCTACTTCGCTCCCATCCTCCCTGTGGTTGCCTTTTTTTTTTTGACTCTCCAGTCCTGTGCGAACCTCGGTATCCACAATCAGAAAAAAAAAACACATCCAGCAACCAAAGGGGCAATGAGCTATAAGCAACATGTTCTTGCAGGAATTTTAATCTAACCATTTTGCTGCATTGTTTGTGTGAATCCAGTCACAAGAATGTCTGTGAATAAATTAGTGTGTTCTTTAGCCCAAGTCTATGGTTATTGGACTGTCTCACTGTGGTATAAACACTCACATACTTTTTGAAACTGGGGTGGCCTGTTCAAGAAGATTGTGTGCGAGTGGTTGCCTCGCAGATCCAATAGCCGATTTCAGAAAATGTGTGTCAGCAGTGTCCCGACCAAAAAAGAGAAAGGTATGACGAGCACGGGAGCTCATAATGTGCTAATGCACATACGCCATGCACAGTGCGTAAATTTATGTAAACATTATTTGAACCATTACAAGTAGAAAGAGAGAAAGAGAGAGAAAGTAGCATGTGTGGTTCTCTCTCTCTCTCTCTTTCTCTCTCACGCACACACACAAATCCCGTTTATTCATTAGGCTGAACTCCAGAAAGAGCTCGACCAGGTCTATTGAATGAAAGCCACAGCTTTTTGAATGGCTGAACACCACAAGAGCACCGGGCTTCGTCTCTTTGTCTCAATAGTTACTCAGTGTCTTTCTTTTTCATGTAGTCGCCTTTGTGCAATTTTTTTCACCATACCGTCATCTGCCATGGTATCAGATCACTTTCCAATACACTTCCAGAACATCAAGTAATGATCATGTTAAATCTAATTAAAGATTTCCACTTCCTGTTACACCCGGAACAGCTGCCTGCGAGTCTGCATAAGGGACAAAACCCAAATGCGGTCTGCATGTTCCACATACCAGTGGCTTCCAATTACTTTAACACAGTTTGAAAAACACTGCGGTGGTAAAAACCAAAGGTCTTTGAGGTTTGCTTGTTTCTTTTCTGCTTCTCATTGGAAATGTATAGACAGGATAAACAAAGAACAGAATTAAAATTGGACCGATTCGTGCTGACTTGACTCTTGACTAATTACGTGGTGAGATACTGAGATACTGAACGGTAATTATCAAGTCCATTATTAATGTCTCATTAATTTTCCAGGTATGCCCTTGTTGCCTGTAAGGAAGAAAACTTGGGGAAATTAAAATGAGGGAAAATTTGCAGGTGGGGAATTTTAGCAGATGATTAATTACACTCCACCTTCACTATCATCACGCCTACAGACCAAACTAAGAGAGAAAACAGAGGCTAAGGAGATGTGGAAATCCTATGTGAGGCTGGTTAAAAAAAAGGAGGATGTCTTGTTACAGCTTACCTGCGTGCCCAGTCATTAGGCAGTCGGGTCAAAAATTGCAAGAACAATAGGGAGGTTAGGGCAGTTGAAGTGTGGAATGTAACCTGGCGGGTCAGAGCTCTGAAGGCGTGCGTGACTGACAAGCAGCGTCACACAAAACCCTTTTCTATGAAAGGCACGCAAATTCACATCCGCCACGATCATATTAAAGTTCAGATATCTCTTTCTTTTTACTCCCACGTACAAAGAACCAAGGGTGAGGCACTTACACCATCAAAAAATCCCTTATGTCAAATACCGCAGATGCAAACAGGAATAACTGCACGCATGCACCTTTACAGCGCCCACTTATGGGAAACACTGGGCAGGTAATCTGTGTTTGTCCTTTATTTTTAAACCCAAAAAATCCATTCTTTTCTTTTCAAACTGGGAATATGCTTCTGCTTTTAAGATTTGGAGTAAAGGAGTACCTTTGCAACGAAACCTTGGCAGCAGCATTACCAACTCTTAGAAAATGGATAAAGCCCCATTATGACAAAGAAGTAGTAACTAAAAGAGGTTATTATATTTATCTTGGGATTGGATTGTCTTTCTTGAAAATAATTGTCCATTGTTTGAAATAAATGACTTTGGCTAAGTGACATATGGCAGAGATTATCATTATGACTCATTTGTTTTTCGATTCAACCTACCCTTTTAACTGTTTGAGTAAATAAGAGTTGCTGACACTTTGTGTCTCTCCCCCCGACTTTGTACTCTCCTCCAACTGCAAGATCTTATTGGCCCCTGATTCTTAATCGCCAGCAAGTTAATTAATCTCACACTTGGCTGCTGTAATAACTTGACTTGTTAGACCTCTACTGTGTGAATGGAAATGGCCTCTTGAGCAGCTAAAACACCCGCTAATGAACCAGTGTGGATAGAAACAGAGTGGGAGAAAAAGGAAGAGCGAGAGAGAGAGAGCAGTAATAAACAACAAAAAACATGGTCATGGTTTGGCCTTTCATATACAATTAAAGAATATTGTGGCAAATAATTCTAAATTGAGCCAAGATGTATAGGATCTCAAAAGTTGTCGCTTAAGATTTTACCACACAATTAACTGAATCACTGTTCTTGTGATTGACATAACATCCACAAAACACTCAGGCTAAGACTAAGTTTATATTATATTCACGATCATCAAGTCAATGGGACTCATTGACTTCATTAAGGTCGAGCGCTGAGGGATTTGGGCCATTTTTTTCTCCTTATTTCTATCTATCAGGGTATCTCTGATAGCCATGGGGGAGGTGTAGAAAAGGCTTTGAGTCTCAGAGGCATACTACGATTCATCCCGCGGTCTACCACAGATGCTAGTATGTTCCCTCCTGGCCCATCACGTTTCTCATGTTCTGTCAAGGCTTTCTACGGATGAAGAGTGGGCACTGGGCAACTTCGAAGCATGTTGTTGGCCCAGGCAGAGTCGAATGAAGCATTTGGGTTGGCATCAGCCCATAGTCATGCTCAATACATGTTTGACGATTGTAGTTTTTTGTCAACGACAAATGTGCTAATCCATTGCTTGAGCCAAAACAGGCATAAGAGTGTGTTATTCCCATACACTCACACTTTCTCTCTCGTGCAGACGCACACACATTCTACATTAAACATTACAAAGTATTTCATGGTGGGCATTGTGGGTAAATTAAACACATGGTTTGGGTTTAGAAAAGTTGTAGGCGGCGATTAGGGATTAGAGATGCAGGAGAATACAGACCATATGGTTCCTGTCCCATTACAGACTGCCTCCAAGTTTCAATACTTCATATTATGTACTGTCAAGTTTAGTTGTGTTCACCTTGTTTTACTATGAGGTTTTTCATCTGCACTGTGACTTGCCATGGCAAATTTTTTGACATCTTAAAAAAGTCTCGAGGCATCCACAGCCTGTCTCGTTTGCCTTTCCAGTCCCCCTGCGTTCTCCCAACAACCGTTACGGTTTGACACCAAGAACAGAGTGTAAACGTAGCCTGTTAAAATATGAGCAACAGGACAAAGAAGGCACACAAATCTTAGATTTCATCACATATTCAGTTTATGGAATATGAACTTTTGCCCTCCGGAAGGTGATGTTGAACCTGTAAATGTACCTCTACAGTAAATCGAATTGTTACCGGATCTCGTTCTTCCCAACAGCAATCTTTGTTTTGAATGAACAACTTGCAATTAAATACATATCCCCAAATTCTAATACATACTCCAATACCTTCTCTGTAAAATTTAACTGGAGTAATAGTAAATGGAGGAAAGTGCAACATGTAGCATCTTGAGTTTGACCGCATTATCTGGTCAGTCTGGTGGTCAGGGAGTAGTGTGGTCCCAAGACCTATTAGATATTAATGTATTTAAGCCTTTGGAGAAACCACTGGATAGATAGCCTGGGCACATGTTCTGGGCAATTAAAAGAAATTGACGGATGGACAGAGATCCAATTCTTCTGGGGTCCATATGGCAAGAGGGCTTTCAGAGGCCCGTTTCAATTACATAAAGACCTCTGTGCATTGGCATGGGACAGAAAAGGCGCGGCAACAGAAGAAAAATGCAATAAATCACAGATAACCACACACGTACGCAGTATGTGTGTATTCACATGCCCAAAAACAGACCGGCTTTGCATGCTCCACACCTATAAGCTGGGTGATCTATCTTTCTCAGCCACAAGAAAAAACAAACTCACAATGTCATCATCCAAGCAAGATAGATGCCTAAATCATCGCATCATGATTACAGAAACGCTTGCATCAGTGACCCATGCACAAGGACCCTCTCAGTGTATGGCCACTCGATTAGACTTAAACCAGCCAAGCGGCCAGGAGTTTGCCTGCTTTATGGCACTTTCATCTGGAGGTGTCCCGTTGTCCTCAAAGCTCCCTTGAGGTAGCATAAATCTCAGAAGAAAAAGATGGTTGGACATCATTGTGAAAATATGAGGGACATACTAAACAGGGAGTGAGGTTTAAGTTTCACACCTTGAATGAAAAATCTCAAACAGTGAAACTTGAAACATCCTTCACTTCCTGCTTTCACATGGGACTTTTGGGATGATCAAATTATTAACCTTTTTGAGGTGACTCTTCGAACCAGTTTGCCCTGAAAACACATCATGATTTTTTTTTTTACTGAGTCATCTATCTACTGTATCCCACCATCCGTGTTTGGGTATGGCAAGAGTGCTATGTGGACTATGCTGCAGGCTAATGTATTATTCACTCTCCAATGACGTGTTACTACAGCTGCCAACTTGGAAGGAGACGGATGTCACCCATCACCACCACACGTCATCTATCTCCACACGCACACTTGGCCAACAGGTATTGACTGATCGATTTATGGAGCACAAAATGCATGTTTGTGCGCATGCACAAGTCGTTCCCAGATGTTTTCACGTGTAGTTGAAATACAGATTTCCTTGAATTTTTGCATAGCTCTAGACCAGGCGTGGGCAAACTACGGCCCGGGGGCCACATGCGGCCCGTTAAACGTTTTAATCTGGCCCGCTGAACTTGAAAAAAAAATAAATGAATAAACTTTGCTAATGTTTTATTTTCTAAATCCTGTGCTTTTTCAAAGACACATGTTGTGATGCTTTTGTTCACTTTCATTTAAAATTAAATGTATATTCTTTCTCCGATGAGGTGAGGTTACCAAAACACTCCACCCATCTACTCCCTATGTCAAATTTTTTATCCCATTGTGGCCCGCCAATCAAAATGTTTACCCACCCCTGCTCTCATTCAGTGAAAAAGCAAACTTCAGCAATATCTATACGGTTGTACTAATATAGTGCAGTGCTCCCTCCTATTTTTTCCATTTGTGTTTTAATAAGCTTTTAAAACATTTTAATTTTTTTATTCCTTTAAATGTTTTACTCACATGCTTAACTGGATCATCCCCTAAAATATTCTTATTAGCCTAAATATGATATGAAGGGCAACAAGTTCAAAGTCTTGCATGAAAAGAAAAGTTTTAAGAGAAAATAATTAACTTTACTAACTTTATTAGTCACCAAGATGTTTACCTCACCTCCTCACCACTTCAAGTGTGATCCTTGAAGCACACATTGAGTAAGTTAAAATATAACACTCTCCCTGTTTATACCTAAACTGGCCCATTAGCACAAGTGTTCAATGGGACAATCCAATGATAATGACCCGCTGCTTTATTTTCTTCTTTCTTTGTAGAACAGGAAAAAATATGAGTTTGCATTTCTCAGTTCTCTTCTATATAAATCCCATATGACAGCACAATCCTCACCACTTGGGGTTCTAGATAATTTTGGTGGAATTTGCAACGCACCAACTCCTGTGTGTGGATCAGCTTTGACCTGATTAGTCATTGGCCCTGACACTGAACCATTCAAAGTAGTGAGGTTAAAAATGGCTCCCCAGGGATACTGCTTGGTAAATTTGACTTGAGACTACTGTTAATGGGATTCTCCTTTTGCGACACGAAGGCCACAACAGATTGGACCAAATGACCCCCGGGCGTTGACATTAGCATTGAAAACAAAGGAAAATTATTTTTGGTCAGGATGTTGATAATGGTAGATTCAAAGTTCCGTTTTTGTCAGAGATGACAAAGATCTAATGAGAAAATGGCATAGTATTACTTTTTCAACGTTCTTGCTACTCTGGGAAAGTGTTAATATTTCACAAACACCAAGTCTGCCAGGTTTTCATCCATTTTTAATGACTGTCAAGTCAAACATGAGCCGCTCTATTCTTAGGTTAATGAATAGGTGAGGAGTTGTTTGGATAGATTTTTATGTTTAAAGTGTTTCCTTTTGTGGGGCACTTAGTATTACGCCAGAAAGTAAATCCAAGGTCTTTATACAGAAAGAAAAAGGGTCAGCAGCCATTGCTGAGACTGTATGGATTGTCTGAAAGAAGCACCATAAGTAATGGACTAATTAGGGGGAGACCAAAAGATTTCCAGTGTCGGTCGAAGCAGAGATTCATAAATAACTAAATGCAAGGGCAGCGTAGCCGCTTAATTAACAAAGTGTGGAAAAAAGAAAAGTGCATGAATCTCAAGAGGGGCTGACCCAATCTGCTTGCACGGATGGAATATCGGCAGCAATTCTGTCTATCTTCTTGGCATTGATTGATGGTAAGCCAAATCGAATCGCTAATCATCACCACCCTCTTAGTCCCCGCCCCCCCCGGGGGATTGTGAGAGGCCAAAAGTGGCAATGGAGGTAATGCTTTTGTATCCCTTTCTTGACACCGGAGGCTTTGACATTATAATTCCTCACAACTCTCAGCGAACCGCACCCTAGACACTTGACCCCCAAACCCTCCCTTCATCCGTCTTGGGGTTATCTGACTCCTGTGGGTTTGTGCCCCCAGTCATATGTACAACTTTCTTTTGCTTGTTTTCCCGCATTTTCTCTTAGCTATTTATAAATTAGACACTTCATACCATTCACTCGTTGACACCCTAGTTCAATGCATTTTGCTTTGGTAAGGTGCATTTTTTTTTTGCATTACATCTCTGTGTGAGTGCATGTAAATTGATTTGAGTTGCATGTACACAAGCAACAATTTCAATGGAGTTGTGGAGAATTAATTCAATTTTACATTTTAATCACAGTTTCTCCACAATAGGGGAGGTTATAGTCATAATCTCCTTATCAGAAGTAGGCACCAGTGAACAGTAAATACTGTAGCATCTGTCTCATGTGGCTACTAATATTTTTATATCAAACAGGCATGAGATAACAGGGAGACGACAATAATACTTTAATTAGGGCCCACTGCATTTGTGATAAGATGAGCCAGAAATGACGAGTGGTTGCAGCAGAAGAGTGGTGAGGGGGAAAAAAAGGATACTGACATTTCAAGAGGAGACATTATAAGCTTGAGGCAAGACTCAAAATAAAATCAATGAAAGGTGAAGCAAATAAAAGGAAGCTTTTTTTCTGGATATTACTGGTGCCCATCTTTAGGATTGTACTCATGTCACCCAAATGGCAACACCGCCTCTCGATTAAAAGTAATCACACATTGAACAAAATTATGTTCTTCACCTTTTGCTGAACACATCTTTCATATTAGGAAAATAGAGCATTTTGCATATTAAACTGCACAAATGAGATTGCTGTTTACTCTCATCCTCCCTGCCTTTTGTTCAACTTTAATTATTTTCCCCCTCAAATTCTCACACAGAGATTGCGTTTTGAAACCGTCACACAATGTTGCCATTGATTAGCACTAGCTTGTGCTGTCAGAGTCATTAAAAAAGAAAAATCAGACAGACGGTACCGAAGCCAGCCAGAACTTTCATCCGGGGATGATGTGAGTACAGTATATGCCAGAAAGAGGCAGAGGCTGGCAGTTAATGAGTCAGACAGGTATAAGTGTGCAGTGGTGCATGCCTGGCTTGGCACGACAGGGGAGAATCCTCATTACCTCTTCATTCTATAAACAGTAGAATGATTTCTAAAGAGGTTATGTAAGTTTTATTTAGTAAAAGATTTTTAGTCTGTGTACGATAATCAATTACATCTTCAGTTAGTATATGCAGGTGCATCAGAATATCAGTAATTCCTACCTAATTATATATATATATATATATATATATATATATTTCCTTTAGGATTTGTAACTTAATAATAACGTTTTTTTATGATGTTTAATTGTGAGTTTTCATTAGCTTTTAGCCATCATCAAAATTGGAAACAATAAAACCATGACACATTACACTCTGTTTTAAGTGAATCTACATCATACACAACTGAAATGAAATAGACGCACCTGTCAAAACGTCTAATCCTTGCAAGATGTGTCACTTTCAACAACTTTGTATATTAAAGAAAAAAAAATTGAATACACCAGCAATCATTGTCATAAAATTCTATTCTTATTTTTATTCAAGCATAAAGTAAAAATGCAATGAAAAAAAACGGACATTTGACGGCAAACTATGAAGTGTGCCTTGCTGTGAAGCTTTGTCTCAAATGTTCATCCTGCTCTCTCTTGCCTCCCATTAAGTCCAAAGTTTGAAAACCCAACTTTTACTGAGGTAAAAACACAAGGTCAGATACCATGAACCTTCGTCTCTCCTGTCAATTTCAAACACGCACACACATTGCTACCCAACATCCAAATGCCATAATTCAGGAGGAGTACAGCAGATAAGAACCTCTGAGTCTTTGAACTGTCTGTATATTTCAAACCCCTTCTTCACTCTCGAGCTCTGAGCTCCCCTGCTGCTCTGTTGAGACTGTGAGAAATGGGCTGATCGATGGGGTCTGACAGCAATGAAACGAATGGTACCAGCTGATTGATTCATTAGTGGTGGACTGGGTGGAGGTGGATGCAGAGTGTGACCCAAAGAAGCAGGTGGGTGTGAATTTGGACAGTGATTGCTGCATGTGCATTGAGTGAAGGTAATGTGCACATGTGGCTGGCCATCTTATTAAGCAACGGCCACTTCTTGTGTGTGAGTGTATGAGGGAGAAATGAGAGGTTGGAAGGGATTTCAGTGGGGTGTGAGAGGAGAAAGGGAAGCTGTTTGTGGCCTGACTTGGCACAGAGGCAGGGGTCAGACTGTATTGTGCAGCACTTTTATCTGGTGCACTGCAATTAGGCTTCACAGCGCTCATTGTTGAAAGCCTGTTAAAAATGGTGCGAACAATTCCCATGTCGCGAGAATTGACGTGAACAACTGAAATATGCTTCAGTAGCATACAATTTGAGTAAATGGAAAGTGGCCATGTGGCTGATGACATAAATATAACAATAATAGTAAATATACTTGTCCTCATTTATGGTCCCGGTTATCACAAACACGCTCTTAAAATGTCTCATTTGGCTGTAATTTGCATCCCAAATGAATCAAGAGCATATTATTTCAAATTGCACAAATCAAATTGAGTGCTATAATTAAAATGTTCATTCTGACTCTCAATGACCATGTAATACACTAAAAAAATGCAACAGTGACGTAATATTTTATTATATACGTTTTTTCTATATTTTTCTAGCATTAAATTCAAGATATGGATTCTAGACGTTTAAAAATGATGCTTATGTCCAAACAACTCATGTAACACCTTCCATTTAACAACTGTCCTGCTCTTACCAAATGGATTGGTGTCATCACTGTCAGAGCCATTAAACACTCAAAAGGAAAAAAAAAGTCACACTTCCACATTTGCTCTATTGCACTATAAGATAGGTGTGTGATGTAACCGGGCATTTGGTCTCTTTACTATTGCACACCCTTAAACATTAAAGTCAGCGTGTCAGGGAGACTTGGTCTGACTTGAAGTAAGGTTAAATAAATGCTGCCGCAGCTGGCAGTGTCTGCAGGAGGCAGCTCCACGGGACCGTGGGGATTATGTAAATATCACGACAAAAGGTCACGTGTGATTGGTACCGCTTCAACTGAAATGTGCTGGAGTGAGCGGTAAAGATGTGCTCGTAAACACATTGCACTGCCGAAAACGTGAAACTGCAGCTGTTTTTGTCCTCCATATTGAAAGGATAAATATATAATGGAAGGTGAGCTCATATTGAGTCTGTGAGCCTTTTTAAAATACAGGTGAGGAATGTTTTTGAGAGCAAGCATGAGAAGTGAAATGAATTTAATAGGAACCATATGACCAAATTAATACTGACCGCACATTATTCCTAGAAGTTGTTCATACAATTACATTGACAGCAACACTTTTTTTTTTTTTGGGAATAAGCAAACTTGTTTTTGCGCATCTTGAACTGTCTTCAAAAATCCCTCTCAACCCCGTTTACATGCACCCCATATTGCGGTTTCAAAAAAGTTTATACTGTTTTCTAGCACATCAGGTGTTCAAAATATCCTTTTTTTTTTTAAGTTTGTCCTATAAAAGCTTTCGCCATACACATTTTTCCATGTGTTTTAATTTATTGGGATGTCATTTACCAAAAAATTCCACCTGGTGCGCAAGCAAACCCTTAATTCATAAATATTATGAAATATATCACTATATTACGATTTATATGATCATTATTATTATGTAAACCTAGAGCTAGAGCACATTCTGAATATAATGATTCATTTAAAACTATTTATTTGGATCTTTGATTGTTTTTTTTTTTTATTATTTATAGAACTCTGGAATTTTTAAAAGAAACAAAGTAGATAAATATCACCGACACGCATTACCAAGGTTATTTTCGTTAACGAAAACTGACAAAATGACGTTAATGAAATAAAATGAAAATGCTTTTTAAAAAATTAAAACTGATTAAAACAAAGTAAACTAATAATAATTATATCAAAAATTTCATTTGTTGTTGTCATTGGCATTTAATCTAATATACCAGCCTTTGGGGTTGATTTTAAATATATTCATTATGATATTACTGCACGGCCGTTAGCCGGACGAACAGTCAAAAAGTCGTCTGGGAGTTGTAGTTGTAGTCCTCTTAATGTGTGTCCCACCGAAGCAACGTCATCAAGCAGCAGCCAATAAAAAAATAGTCAGCAGAGGACATCACTCCGAGGGGACAAGTTTGTTGCCTGTGGCTTTGGCTGGAACCACTCGCCTGCTTTTGTCATTTAAATCAGCCCGAAACGCAATGCTCTGTAAAAAGTGCTTTCGTTTTTTTTTATTTCATATCTCCCAAAAAATTTAAACATTATATAAAAAATAGTTCACTGTACACCTGGGTTTAATACTTATCAACAAGAATTTATTCCACAAAAACTTTAAAAGTTGGCAAATTGGCAAGCAAGGCATTGTAGCTTTATTTAATTAATGTGCATGGATGCTTTAAAATAATATATTTTTTAAAGTTTTACTACACAGCACTTATCATGATGTTTTTCTAATTTTGCAAGCAAGTAAAACACCACTTTCTTTAAAAAGACAATAAATACTAAAATGAACTAAAACAGAAAGACACAAGCTTTTTGGAAAAAAACAAATTGAAACTAACTACATTTTAAAAACAAAACACAAAACAAAATAAAAAGCGAACTCTAATTAAACTCTTATATCATTGGTGCTGACTGACCTATAGTATAGATTTGTGGAAAAAAATATTAAACCAAATTGTGACATTTAACATTACAGCCCGACCCCAACAATATATTTTAACAAGCCCTGCTAAACTAAAACCAGGTAAAGTGGCTTTTTGTCCGCTTGAAGGCACTCAGCAACATGTCTACGGCCACTCTCCAGACAGCTGTAACTGTCAATGTTTCAAAGCCATGCAATATATCAAAGACCCTTTTTTCCCTGCGTCGTTGGTTAAATTTGTTAGAAAAGTCTGAGGATGGCAATGAAACTGTGGAAGTGAGCCAGGAGGTGAATTTCCTCCTGTCTGACTCCACCCCGCCACCCTCCTGCATTGCTTCAACTGTCCATGAAGTTAGAAGAAACATAATGGACATCACATGTGGATAAAAGGTTCTGGTCCAATTTCAAATAGTACGGTAAGTGCAAACACACAAAGACTACATTGTGTGTAAAGACACAGCTATCACGGAAAGCTATTGTGTTTTCATAAACTTTCTGTTGCTGCCAGTGTCAAAAGTTTTTGAGGCTGACAATAACTCCACAGTACATTTCTGATAGACTGACATAGACAGTCTTCTCTACTGAAGGACAAGTGACATTTGTATTCCCTTCTGACAAACATTGAACAGCATTCTTCTTTTTTTGTTGAAGTGACCGGCAAGTCAAACTATGCCATGCTCCTAAGATCACTTTATTCTTGATTTCCATCACTATCACATCCATTGTGGAAACACACCATCAATATTATTTCAGCATTCCAAACAATCCCACGGCAAATTGACATTTAATCAAAAACTGTCGGTGACAACATCGCTTTAGGAAGACAGAGAGAGTCCCGTGTCTGACAATCATCTGTGTTGCTTGTATGTATATGGTATGCATCATCTAGCCGCAGGAAGTTGCACAGTTGGCCTACTTAAATATACACATCCTTGTTCACTGTATTTTTATTCATGGCTGGAAGATGATAGCCCCGGGAGCTGAAAAGTATGTTTAAAAAGAAACTAACCTAGCCTTGGGGATTTAGACGCCCCTCTCGCAGTGGTCCAAATAGGCACTTTTCATGACTTCCGTTTGAGTGTCACAGGACCCATTACTATATTGGATTGTTGTTTTGACACGTGGTCATCTAGAATGTATTTTCTGAGCACAGAACATCAGCTCCACTTAACACGTCAAAAGTGTCATCAATATTGTTAAAGTCGCTCCTATTGAACAGTCAAAAAGGGGAATTTCGCTCTCTCAGTGAGGTAGACTAAATGAAACAATTATGGACACAGGCTCGCAATTGAACTTTCATCTTGTGCTCTCGGACCTCATGAGAAATGTATATATATTTTTTTAGGTTTCCACTTTAACAGGCTGACTACCTAACTCAACTAATTTGCACTCTCAAACTCCCCCCGCAACTTTTAAGCCACCCACACACACTATGTGCCACCCAGCTTGCTCGTGCTCACTCTTTTTCACCCGCTTGAAATGCGTATGCATGTGTCTCGTTCTGCACTGCTGACTCGAGACAGCAGCAGTGGTGGGCAGGCTCAGACACATTTGGCCTCCCCAGCTTGGGCTCAACAGTGGGTGTCAAAGACGTGCCATCCCGCAAGGCCCCTGGGCTCCATGTGGTGCCAGCGCCAACACACAAACGCACACAAACAGCAGAGGGTGCTTTGAAAATGAGCATCCGCAGCTAACTTTTCCTGTCAATACCCTCGGGAATCGGTTCTGATCTCCTTTTTGACTTCAAACAGCGGTCATGTGACATGGAGACACAAACTTGACATGCGATACAATAATTAAGGAAGTCGGGAGATGGATTTTTAAATACCATCAACAAAGATTAGGATTGTATTCATCAGACAGTATCAGACTAATATCTCAGCCAATTTTTTGCTTTTTTTTTTTTTTTGAACAGTTCATATCTGTCTGCAACCATGTTCCAATTGCTCTCAACCATGACTGTGGCGTTAGACCCGCACTCAGATTTTTAAATAAATTACAAAAACACTCCATTATAGTTGTTTTTCTCTCTCTCTTTCTCTCTCTCATGCGCTCTCTCTCCCTCCCTCTCATAATGGACTAAATAGATCACAATGGACTCATCACATTATGCACAATGCTCAAAAAAACGTGGAAAAATATCATGTTCCATTTTTAACTATCCTTACATAGCTACCGTATCACTACCACTTTCATTATCTAACTACAATTTTATGTTATTTTATGTTTTAATAACAGTTCATTTACATGTTGTTTGTCCCCTGTGATTGGCTGGTGATCAGTCTATAGTGTACCTTGCCTCTCAATCAAAATCAGATGTGATACGCTCTAGTTTACTCATGGCCCTAATCTGGCAAGCACAATAGAAAAGAGATGGATTGATGGATTTTTTTTTTTTTTAGTAGCCAACGTTGATATTCATCTTATAATAACGCCTCAGAGACAACATTTGTATACATTTACAATGAACTAAAAACAGCTGAAACTTAATTTTTTAACTCATTCAGCAGATAATGAGATGATTTATTTCTATTCAGGGCAGTCACTGGCATTTATATCTCTAAATTCATGTCAAAATACTACTTTACATGTGGTGGTGAGAGTTGACGCAGGGTTTTAATAATATTCTATACCATATTGCTACAATTATATTTTATAAGCGGCTAAACTATCATTAAAATCGGATTAATCGACAACCAAAGTAAATATTCCAATTTGCATGACCTGATTTGAGGTTTTGTTCTCATGAATAAAGTAGAGTTAAAAAATAAAGTGTGCTCTGTCTATCCCTCCAGCATGGTGTGTGAAGGCACCAGCTGGCCAAAGATGGCCGTTGCCTGCCTCCATGTGAAATTCCAGCTCGGTAAATCTTTCCACGCCACCATTTGAGTCATGAAGTACAGCTCTGTGCACATGAGCACTCCTGCGGACCCAGATAGCATAAAGCATGTCAACTGTCCTGCTTTCTGGTTCAATTCTGCCCCGCGTCGCCATACCACAACCACACAATATCATCATCCCATCCTGACACGTTGCTGTCTGACTCCCGCCCTTCTTCCTGAGCGTCTTAAGCTCATCTCATTCTAAATCACTGTACATCTGTTCAATAGAGCTGCTGTCAGACAAATGAGCGACAGATCGGACGAAAGAATCTGAATACTAAGGGCCCACACTCTCATGGTTGAGCTCTATAGTGCTCACATCTACCGGCTTGTATTTGAGAGGATCATTGAAACAAATGCAGATGAACAATAGAACAATAAAAACAGTAATGGCCCAAATTTGAGGACAAGTCCTGAGCTTGTGCCCATTGCCATGCAAACACAGTAAACTCCATTGCAAACAAAAATCATATTATACTGCAGTCACAAACTATTTTATTATTATAATTATTATTATAATAATAATTATTATTATTATTATTATTATTATTATTATTATCAAACTAAATAACTTAAACTAGTAAAAGAAGATGAAGTTTTTTATTTTGCTGGTGTTTAATGGTTTTGATTCGTAATAACATATACATATATATGTATATATATATATATATATATATATATATATATATATATATATATATATATTTGGGAGAGCAGCTGAACAATGAGGCCAAACCTTCCCTCCAATTGATTTAGGACCAGTGATAAATAGCCTTATGAATTGGTAATTGCTCCTTGCAAGAGCACTGCAAGAAAGTCTCCCTCCCTGCATCTAATTCTACATTTTTAAAAGGCTGAGCAGCATCGATCCACTCAATCGATGCGGAGCACATCAATTGACACTTTGTTGCAGCCTCCATGTGACAATTACACCCGTGCCAACGCTTTTATGCTCTTTCATAACACGAGACAGACACATAGACAGACAGACAGACAGGCAGGCCGACAGAAAGACAGACAGACAGACAGATAGATAGATCGATAGATAGATTGATATTTTTATTGAATATTACCAACCTTTTGTCCTTGCATCGAATCACAAAGAATCACTAATACATCGCTTTGTAATTTAAATTGCGATTCAAAACACATTTTGTTTCGTAACTCGTCTTCTGTTGTTATGAGGGAGCGCTCCGAAATTAACTTTGAATCGCTCTTAAAATAAGAAAAGCACTCGGACAGTTAGCATCTGCCGTTATTTATTTATTGATTCGTTTTTAAGCGTTTTTATTTGTTTGTTTATGTATTTATTTAATTATTTATTTATTTTACTCCGTGCGATCCATCGCTCTGCATCAATTTTCTATTTAATCCCACTGGTCGCAAATATGATTGAGAACCACTGCTCACGCTTGGCACAAACCGTGATAATTGTAATAACATAAAAATGATGACACTGACAAGGACCCCCCGCTGTCACACACACACTGACACACAGTATAAATCATTCGCCAAGTGTAAACGGGCCCAGGAAGGCTCCCGTGGAGGTGTGATCTCACCCACGTAAACACATAAACGTGCCTATCAAAGCTGCCCATTTGTGCGCGATCACTCCATATTGCGCCATAAATACAGCTTCATTGTTACAAAGGACGATGAAACGCCCATGCGTCTTATTTATTTGCGGAGGAGATATGATTTCAAAGATGAATAATTGCTGCCATCTTGTCAAATGCTTCCTGGGAGAAGAGATGCATCCCACTATATGGATGATTATGATCCAATAAATGCACGTACAATAAACATGAAAAAGAATTCGACTGCTACTGTAAATTAGAGGGACTTGAAAGGTTGTACGGCATCTTCCCTCCGCAAACTCTAGAGTCTATACGCACACGAGACACTAAACATCATCTGGATTTACTTTTACCTTGTCTGCACCGTGAGATTATTTACTTACTTATTTAGTAACTAAAAAAGAACTATGTGATTTATACCACCACCCTTCGGAGTAAAACATTTAACACTTATTATTCAGACCCCGCATTTACAAATAGCATTCATCAATTTAAAAATAATAATAATTAATCACTGTTCTGCTAAACATTTCTCGTGGAATACGTTGAATGCGACTTCATGCGTCCCTCATTCAACTAAATTCGTGAATATATTGTTCTTCGTATTTGCATAAAATGTCAAACCCACTTCTCTTTCGGGGACACGGGTCACTAAAAATTAGCCACCCCGAACAAGCCAGAACCTAATGTGGATGTAAATTATTGTTTAGCTGTGAATCCCTCAAGACAACTTGAAACTCAAAACCTTAAATGGAAGTCGGCCTGAGAAGACTGGGAGAACGTAAGAGAGGGTGAGCGAAAGAGGGAGAGATGAATCCATTAATTACTCCCCGCGCTGTGTGACCTCGGGACCCGGGGAGTCTCGCAGTGGGGCTGGTTGAACTTCCCCTGCAAGGCTCAGTCTTTTTTTTTCTCCACAAAGTACAACAAAACACAGTCAGAGTGTTCACCATAAATCACTGTGCTGTATTAAAAGCTTCTAGGTAAACTCCACGCCCGGTCGGCGGGACACAATTTATGACAACACTTTTGTAGCGAAATATATTGTTCAGTGAAATCCATCCGTTTGCAAAGCAGAGTCGCAACCCACTCGTTTCTGGTGTCAGGTAAAAAATACTATTGTAGCCGTTTTCAACCTGATTCTGTCTACATCTGGAGCTAACTTGAGCACAGCAAGCTCCAATTCATCCATTCAAACCATGTGTTGTAAAGCTCCGGTGTCCGCTGACCTTTTCTAGATCGCTCAGGTCCTGGAATATTGCAAATAATCCCCGATTATTTTAAAAATGTATACGTTGTGGTAGCTTCATTCATCGTCTTAAATACAATTTTATTTAAAATAACAGATAAGAGTATTTGGAAGGGGGAGGGGGGTTCTGAAGAATTTTATAGTTCATGAAACTTCTACAGCACAACGTTCTTATCAATAGACCAATAAATGCAACTATCAGATAAGAGTTACACCTTTCACCCTCAGAACTTCAGAGCAAAAAAAAGTGCAACCACGCTTTTTTTCCCTTTCCACAGCATAAAAAAGGCATTTATTTGAGGAAAATGCAATATGTGGTGGGACAGTCAATTAACTACATCTCGCAACTATCGCCCAATACATTGCATGTTGTTTTTTTATGCATGTGATTTATTCGTTTTATTTCTTTCAAGTAAAACTAACGGGGTAAACTATAGGTCAATTAAATTTAAAGTTGCATTTATTTCCTATAAAAGGCAAATGCCGATTGGACGGTACACAAGCATGCATGCATTGCGCTTAGTCCACTGTCCCACTTCATACAGCACCAAAATACACTAAAATCCAGCATTTATGTCATTCATGATTCATGTTTTACTTACTATTGTCTTTTTTAAAAGGCTTTTTGTCGTTCCCATAGAGTAGGGTTGCGGGGTGGGGGTTAAAGGAATAATCGCCCCCCATAGACAATACAATAAAATAAAAATAAAAACATGTGGTATAATGCAGTAAAAGTGATGTTGTCTTGTGTTGCTCAGTTATTACTTTTTACTCTAAAAACTAAATGATAATCTGCTAAAACAAATCTTTGGAAACCAAACGTAATTACACGTTTATAATAATCTTTAAAGTTTTTTTTAATTCAGATGTTTATTGTAGTTAAACGACTGACCTATTTTGCATGTGTTACGTTCTACATGTCAAAAGGCCACATAACTCTAAAAGACACACTGTTAACCAAGTGGTTTTAAAGTGGGAAGGGAGGCGGGGGTGGTCTTCCTCACGACCAGCACCGGCAGCACCTCGGCTCCCCGGTGAGATACGGTGTGGCGCTAATTTCCTCTAAAAGAGCA
The DNA here is from genome assembly GCF_059441095.1 of Idiotropiscis lumnitzeri. Taxonomy (NCBI): domain Eukaryota; kingdom Metazoa; phylum Chordata; class Actinopteri; order Syngnathiformes; family Syngnathidae; genus Idiotropiscis; species Idiotropiscis lumnitzeri. The sequence continues at coordinate 8,328,884 of NC_142403.1, read as the reverse complement.
AGAAAGCAGCAGCAGGCAATGGCTAATGTGTCAAAAAAGGGGAGAGAGAGAGAATACACAACTCCCATTGTGGTGCATAACAATTGCGCATTAAAAGTTGCACCTCCTTCTTTATTAAAAACAAATGCCCATTCTTTTAAATTCAACCTTGTGTTTAATTGCAGACTGACATCTGAATGCATGGCTGATTCAGTGGGGGGTGTTGGTTTGACCCATTTGAAAACGAGTTAAAAAAAAATCTGCATTTAACTTGAATTTGAGCAGTTCACATAAGTGATTGATGAATTTCTTACCTTCAACCGCAGTAGCTACGGGCAGCAAGAAGCTGCACAAGAGCAGAATGTAATCCATTGTCATAACGCGCTCATGTAAACAGACCCACGAGAGGGACAGTGTACAATCCCGGACTGGTCACACTCCACGCACAGTCCGCTCCTTCCAGTCCCAACCTTGTTATACCCACGGAACCATTCACCAAAACACCAAAAGGTGCGCGCTTATTGGAAGAAATGACACCATCGGGTGGTGAAAAACACAGCAGCCCTTCTTGTTGTCTCTCGCTCTTTCTCTCTTTTTTAAATCTCCAATGCGTCTTTTAATAGAACCAAAGGAACTGGTACCAGAACTCCACCGGTGTCCTCCTTCTCCGCGCACCGAGCGGGTCAACTGCGAGTAGTGAGTCCTGTCCGGGACCACACCATTGGCACAGTACGTAGTTCCACAATCAGGATTTCCCTTCTGAACAGTCACTGAGAATCTCCCCTCAAAAATCATACAACGAACACTTCTGCGAGGAATATCCTAAAACCACTTTCTGTTTGGTCACAACAGAGAAGAAAGACGCACTTGTGACACCACCATAGCGCGTGTAGTCCACATCAAGAAATTAAAAAAAATGTGTGAGCCCGCCTGCGTCCACGAACAAGGGATACTCCAGGAGCTGGGTTTTAAATGGTACAGTATTTATTCCCTGAGCGGATTGATGAGCGCTGGCTACTGCTGCGGACCGTCTGCCTGGCTCTGTGCACTGGAATGAGGCATACAGTCGTGGAGGAATAAGGAGAGAGAGGGAGAGAGAGAGAGAGAGAGAGCGTGAGAGAGAGCGAGAGAGAGAGAGAGAGAGAGAAATGGGAGGGGTCCGGCGACACTGACAAATGTCAAACTCGCCGTCGTTTATTGTGAAAATGAAACAAAAGTTGACTTCATCTCATGAGATCCCAGCAAGCAATGTGCATGTAAAATTAGAACTGCATCGGTCAGTTTTTTCTTTAGATAAAACAAAGGGATAAAATCCAATTCATTAACGTTTTAGAACAACAACAAAGCAGTGTCGATACGGGATTTTATGTTAATGTCGTGTAACGTAGTTGTTCTCCTTTGTTAACGTTTTGCAGCGTGGCTCTGCCTTTTCCTTACTGTATGAGATTCAGTCACTCACTCACGCGCGTGTCTACAGGCATGGACACACAGCGCCCCCTGCGGATCGCCTCAGTGAGAGATAGGGAGAGAAAGCGAGAGAGGCAGAAGGGAAGGGAGAGTTTCTGTTTAAGAAAAAAATCCAACATTATGAAAACATTGTGAAGCAAAAGTTGCGTTTTGGGTTCTTCTGAGTGTGATAGTGACATCACTAAATAAATCAAACTTGATCCTCATTGTATAATCAATACAATGACAAAATAGACACATTTCGTTTACTTTCAGATTTTGTTCTGCTTTATTAAAATCAACATTCACCACGGCACTCAGAAGCATGCAGCGAGTGATTTAGCTCAATAGGCATAACAAAATCTTTATTTTTCCTTCCTCGGCCCATAGAGCGGCAAAGTGTTTTTCTTTTCTGCTAAAGCTGACGGCAGGAGGTGAGAGGGTATCTGCCACGGCCTGAACTTTACAGCCGTTCTCCTCATTCCCTTTCGCCTCTACAGTTATTTGGTTGTATCACTAAGTGCTTGGGGTCCCTTCTCAAAAGTATGCTGAACCATATTCCAGGGCATTTATCTTCTATTTTCTTTCTCCAGTCATTAGGAGATATGATCATGTTTAAAATGCTTGAAGAGGCATTTGCTTCCATTTTTCATACACTTTAGCAGATGGAATTGCAGATAAAACAAAAACCTACACGGAATGACTAAAGTTCCCATTTTTAGAGGCTATTTCATCAATATTGACATAGTTGGAAGGATCTTGCCGTCTCAGAGCTGGACTGAACTTGGCATAGTCGTAATAATAATGAGCGACCAAACTGCACAAGCTTCCATCATAAGTAATTATGTTTAATATTAATGTGTTCTATGCTTTGTGTGAATATAAAAGTGAAGTTGAAAGTCGACTAATACTCTGCTCATAAATATATGTCAATGTTAATTCAAGCAAACTGCAGTATGCAGGCCACCTTTACTTTTTAACTTTATTCTGTTTACATAAACCAGCATTGATGTCAATTCAAGGGAATGCATTGGCTGGACATATTTCAGGAAATAAATCTAAAGAGTTCAGGCATTTGCGAGGAAAGTAGACCTGTGAAATGTTGCAGTGAAGCCAAACGACTGGTCTGTTAGTGTAAAGTTGAAAGGCGATTGGATGTCATTTCCTGGGAGGTGCAAGCAGACAGACGTAACCATGTGGTCTGTTGTGTGTCTCTTACTCGGACGCCTTAACACGGACTGCTGGAAAATATTTTTAAGGGATAACCAACATTTGTGTGTTTTATTTTCGGCCTGTATTCAAAGTGTCAATAAATAAAACAATAAATAGTTGGGTGATTAAACTTTGACTACTATGGAAACGCCTTTGAAAGTTGAAAATTTACATTAGTACTTTCTCATGCAACAAGAAAATGACAAGATAAGGGATTTTTTTTCAAGTTGTAATGTTAATACTAAGCATAATTGCTAATGAGGTGTTTTTCCTCTGCTTTGATCTCAATATTATGACCAGAGTTGTTTGTTAAATGTTAAATGTAGTTTTCAATTATTAATATATTACCTTCATTTATTTTCAACTGCTACTACTACCAATAATACATTAACAAAAACAATTATAATTATTATTAATAGTTAAATTTATAAAAATGCATTTTAACTCATTTTGAGTTAAAAAATACTATTAAGAGCAAATACATTTGAAAGGCTTTTCCTATGTTATGATTAGATGAGGGCGAAAAAAAAAATAGCGTTCATAATGTTTGTTATTGGTCAGAGGATCTGTGGCCGCTTCAAAGCACACCATCTAAAGACACCGAAGCCCGGTCTCGGCTGCCTGGTCGCCATTAGAGGCCAGGATTACAAGTGCCACCCCTGTCATTTCGACAAGCGTCGGACTGCACTGACTCGTAACAAAATAACTTAAGATAACGTTCCAAAAATGCAGCTTTAAATTTTAAGCCTTATCTGAGATTTCCTTGGGTATTTGTTTCAATTATATGACGCTAACACACTGTTATATTTTATGACGTCAAACACAATCGCCTTGTGCAAAGGAAAGTAATATTAAACCACGTAAGATATGTCCTCATTTTCCAGCACAGAGAACATCCGAATTGCTAAATTGATGTTTCCGAGCTTTACGAGCCTACATTTGGTGCAGGTTTATTTTTCCGTTTATGGAGTGTATCATTCTGGGCCTGTTTGAGGCTGTTCCTAATATAAATTGCGATAGTAAAACTTTCTACATTTCCCTAAGTTAATGGCCATAACATATCAAAAATTGATTGTTACCTTGGGCGCAAAAGCAAATTATTACAGTATATTATATTATGCAGTACCCTTTATCCTTTCTAACCACAATAACAACAACTTACTTAATAATGCATTAGCCCCATAACAAATCAAATTTGTACTGATCTGGTTTCTGTAGTGCGACCTTATGTAAATAGCAATATATTGTATCGACACACATGGACAGATCAGAATTCACAATGTGATCCAGGGAATGTCTCTTGGCACCTGGCACATATTCGAAACACACTTTGCAAAGTGGTCGACATTTTACTGCCATATGGAAATTTTTCATGCTTACACCTACTGGGCCCTCAGCAGACACTCACAAACCTCGGCCGTTCTTCCTCCCACTCATCTTGTGCCAGGATATCAGTGTCTCTGTACGTTCTCCATTTCACACGCACTCACACAAACAGATCGTGGAACTTTTCTGACACACAGCAAACTTTTACTTCTCTTCCGGCCTTACAAATCACATGTCCGGGCTTATACACAAACATTACACTTTAACCTCCCCTCTATTGCATGTATAAAACTTTTGTAGGCAGACACACACGCTGCAGCTCTCATGTCTGGGTTTGGTCTAATAGCAGTACTAATGTGATGTGAGTGTGAGCGGATCGCTTTACTCCAGCAATATTAAGGGAATGGTACTGCTGGTTATGTTCGAGTGTCTTTTGACGTGTGTGTGCGTGCGCGCGCGTGTGTGTATGTGAACAGGCGTTGAGTGCTGCTGGTAGTCGTGCTGGTGGCGTAGGAATGGGTGGTGGGTGGCTCTGGAGAATCTCAATATGAGCATGTGTCGGGGGCGGGAGGGCGGTTCACAGAAGTTTTGTAGCTGAGTGGGGGTAGGGTTGGGGTTCGACTAATCCTTCGGGCCTTCACCACTGACCGAGCACTTAACACAGGATCACAAATGCAGTTCGAACTGAACCCCCTTGAGGACTGCCACCAACCAGCCCCCTCCTAACACAGCACCGCAAACACCCATGCAAACAAACAACACCGAACACCGCGTGCACTTTTGAGGTCTCACCTCTTGTTCCAGTCACCAAATTGCAAATCTTCACCTTTGTGCTAACTGCTCAATGTTCCTCTTCCTCTCCAACACCCCAAAGTCTACAGCCAGCAGCTACTGTCTAACACTGTTGACTAAAACCATGTTTCCAACATGTGGTACAGTTCTATTTTGTTCACCACAATACAATCTAAAATACACAAGACTATATAATACTACTACTACATGCGATATGCGGATAGTTGTGTCAGCGAAGTAAATACCAACACAACATAGTGTAACTCATTAATAATCAAATCGTGAGCCAAACAAAAGGCACAAACATGCACCATGGCAATTTGTGTTGCTGATTCTTTGTGGTCCCACTAGATTTGGAATGTATAACTACGTGAAAAGGTTGTGCCTTGAGTTTCAACATGTCATTTTTAATCTACTCAAAATTAACTTGCAAACGTACTATTTGCCATGTGCATGACATTGGCACGTAAACTGCAAGATCTCCCCTTGTGGATAATGTATGCATGTGGTGTGGGCAATGACATTTGCGTCAGTATGTCCCTTGAAGATGTATTATAAAGCAAGAACTCAATGCCTTCATACCGAATCAATTATTTCGATTGTATTATGTCATTGGAACTCTATTTTACAAATACAGAATTTGCAGATTTTATGGCGAATACAATGGGCATATTTTATATGTTCGACGTGCTGACATATACTGTACCTAATGGGCCTCCCGGCTCAAGATAGCGTCTGACCCAAAAATAAAAAGAAAAAGGAAAATAACATCAATCTTCATTTTAGATGTTCAATGGGTTGGAGACTCTCATGAAATGGCTCTTTAGTTGACGACCCCAAATTAATATGTCCCGTACCAATTGCTTTACTGTGAATAGGCCAGAGACAGTGTAAGCATATCCAAAAACCAAAATTTATGTTGACATTTTTAAGATTTCTTACACCTGTGTTTAAGAATTTCAGACTGTCCCATCTAAAATATTAAAAATAAAGTAGCAATGAAATACAAAAGAAAAAAAATAATATATATTTATAATAAAAGACTAATATCTTAGTTCAGAAAAAAACTGTATGCAGGTCGCAGTATGTGACAGTGTCAGTGTCAGTCTATGGTGGATAGTGAACACTTCAATGAGTTGCTTTGACTTGACAATGTACTTCTGGGTGTGTATTGTAACCTATTGCGAAGTGTATGCCCACTTTTACACCATAATCCTTCTATCCTAAGAGCAACTTCTCCACAAATTCATTTTCTAAACGGAATGTGACTTTATGACTCATCACCCAGTCACAATGACACTCTGACTGACAGACACACACTCATAGTCAGTCATATATTGTATGCATAAAGAGGAGTGTGTGCACCAAGTAATTACCTATACTGGCGGCCAGCAATGAAAGAATCAATCTTTCATCACTACCACAGGATTATGTTCGGCACATTGGAAGAAAACAGGCAGTTGTCTGCACGCTACTTGGATGGGAAATGGGGGTGTTGCGGATGAGGTGGCAGACAAGTGATTACATTCGCTCCAAACTCAAATGGCATGTAGTTATTTCCCTCCTAAGAAGTGTTCCCAGGGAGGGTTTTGGAAGACTGAAAATACGTTCTTTACTTTGTCAACAAGCCATTTTTGATGCCATTAAAAATAATGTGTTTATAGGGGAATTACTCCAGAAAAGACTAACCTGTGTATAGGGTCGGCTGCAGTTACGGTAACTTCAGAACAAGACAAACAAGAAGGTGAACATTTGAAGTCCCTCTTTGTGAAAAACCTTCACTCTGCCGATGATGTATTTGCAGACTTTGGCACAATAAAATGCAGCCTTAAAACCGATGGAAAGTATAAAGTAGATTTGTGACATCCAAACTAATTTAGATGTCAAACACGGTCCAATGTTCTGTTTAAACAAGTGTGATATGGAAAGTGGAGGACTTTGGTGAACAGGGGTTCGTTAATTGGAGATAATATTTGAAACATGACTTTCTTGGCTGTGGCAAAATCGGGTGGGTTGAAGTTCAGATACAGTACATACACGCCAGAACTATCTGCACAATACAATACTATGGAACACATTCAAAGCCATTCCGTTTAAACTACAGAAGGATTTTTGAAACATTCTAGGTCCATGTTTTAAAAAAAAATACTTCACTACCAATGCCATTATAAATTGCTCTCACATCCAGCATGCAGTTATGGCACTACACTACTAACAGCAATGATATATTACAAAAAGGGTTGCTCTAGACACCATGGAGTCTTTCAATTACACAGCTAGGAATAATTCTGAATAAAAATGCACAGACATTCCTTTATTTATTGTGAAGTACTAATAATCATTCATTTTGTCACCATGCTGAACGAGCTGATTTTACCGTGGAGGAAATGCAAGCTAAATCAGGTTTTTTTTTCATCATTGCATTTTTTTGAGGGGTAAACACTTTGGGCCGTATTTTGGTGGACTGGCGCCCATGCGCTCAGCGTAAAAACTGGCATTACTTTATTTTTGAGCCAGCACAAGTCTAGTTGAAAGTCTTCGGGCAGTGTTGTACTCATTTCGGTGTTTTGAAGCACGGAGTTGCCTCACCCCTGAGTCATCTGATTTGCTAACAGAAAGTAGTCTGCACTCATTGTGAAAACAGGCACTTCATAACTTTCATGCCGGGGCAATGAAATAATATTTCCATCTTACAAGATGGCACAGTGGCGCCAACGTCCCATTACGCCCAATTCTACCAGCACAAATTCTAGCAAAATACAAAAAGGAAGAAAACTTCCTCCTTTTGCACAGTTAGACCCCGCTTTGCGTTAGACTTCGTAAGAAAAATAGGGCCCATTGTCGTTACTTTTATGCTTGAAGTTCAATGATGTCTTTCTTCCACAATGCCTTAAATGCATTCAATTGAAAACGTTTTTAAGAAACATGGAACAACAACAGCTGTCTCAATTTGCAACAGCCATCCATCTCCTTGTGATTGATCGAGGATTGGTCCGTGTCTGCCTCTTGTTCTGGTTCAGATGGGATGAGGTCCATCTCTCCCTGTGGCGCTGAAAAGGATTATCGGTAGAGAAAATGGCTGGACGGATGAAGTCCAGTGTGAAGGAAAAAGGTTCATACAATATGCCTTAAGCCGTCGTCCAGAATTAAAGGTTCAGGATGAATAATCACCGGCGCTAGTCCAATAACATAATGATTGATTGTTCCCCAGCCCCGCACTGTCTGAGATAACATTGCTCAAAGGGTTCAAACACCATGTCAACATAGTGTCTCCCTCGTGGGGCCCCTGTTCGCGCTCTGCACCCAGAAATCGTATGTTGGCCTTTGACCATTCAGCATGTTCAGCTGCAAAATACAACGCTCCCTGCGGTCTGCATAACCTCAAGGGCAAGCAACAGTGGCAAATGGTGGCACATGCTGCTTACTGTAGGTCAGTGAGGTTCTATGTCAGTATCCCTTCAAAAAAACAAACATATTAACTGATGAAACAAAAGTGCAGGAACCTACTGCAGTTCGAACAACGATCAACCACTGTGAGACTATTGTATTGGTAATCTCCAGTCTCATATTGGCGACTTATTTTAGGACACACAATGATGTGCAGGTCAAAGCTTTGCTGTCCCCTTCTTATGATGATACACTTGCAGCAACAAACGACCTCTGTCCATTTTGTTAGTCAGGTTAAAATGAGTTCAAGTCCCCAACCACCACCAATTCTCCCAGAGATGGTTATTTGTAGCAAACCCGCTAACCTTAAAATCAAATGGGTTCAAATTGTGCACTGGCTACCATTCAACATGGCTCCCATCTGCCCATTCTCTTTCTGGTGCAACATACCATAAACCAAATGCTGTGTAATAGGAAACAGAGTAATTCAACCCCAAATCTATGCACAAGAATATGGAAATGTCTCGCATATCCCTGAATGAATGCCTAACTGCTGATGTGAAAGCCAAAACAAAGGCATCCAAATGAGATAGTTACAGTACATGATTCAGCAAGTGAACACAGTGTGAGCGCATACACACTTGGCAAGATGTCATTCAACGTGCGTGCGTGTGTGTGTGTGTGTGTTTATATGTGTGTGCCAAGCCCTTATTACCTGTGTGAATGTGTGCGGTGGTCTGTGTAGTGTACCCTGCGTGCTTGCATGCAAAGTCTTTATTACCAAGAGTATGTGTAATGCACCAAAGAGCTTATTATTACCTTGGCATCATGTTGTGTGCATGTGTGTGTGGGTGTGGGTGTGCGTGAGTGTATTGTCCTTATTAGCTTCTTCCTCGATACCAGATGACTCTCTGTGAACACAAGCTTGCATGTAAGGAATGGAACATAGTGGAACCAGATCAAGACTGTTACAAACATTTGGGAGAAGCAGCATTTACCCAGACGTCGTTCGTTAGTCAAGTCCATAAAATTCAAAAAGAAATGTTAAAACGATTGAAATTGCGACCAACTAACTTAAGAATGTACTTTATGGCTCTGCATTGATGTGAATGTTTCTATAACTTTACAATGTACTTTATTCCTCTGGTGGAATGATTGTTTATATAGATGACTACCTATAATTACAATGTTGACTTTATAGAATAATATTATTAACTGTTAATTGTACTGTTAAATGCTCTTCATTGTTCTCTTGGGATAGAGTTGTCAGTAAATTTTAATTGTTACAGCTAAGTTCTGTCAGCTTTTTTTTATTTGTCATCAAGCCGGCACACAATTTCTTAGCAAAGGGATTTTCTATTTCGGTTTGTGGGTAGTACATTAATCCATCTATCTCTCCATCAAATATCCAAGCTGCTTCTACTTACGAGGCTTGCGAGGGTACTGGAGCAGATCCCAGCTATCTTCAGGAGGGGTATACCATGAACTGGTTGCCAGCCCGTCGCAGGGCACACAAAGATGAACAACCATGCACATTCTCAATCACACCTAGGGACAATTTGGAGTGTTCAATTTACCTACCATGCATGTTATTGGAATGCGGGAGGAAACCGGAGAAAACCCACACAGACATGGGGAGAACACCACACAGGAAGGCCGGAGCACAGGATTGAACCCTGCACTTCTGAACTGTGAGACGGAAGTGCTAACCAGTCATCCGCTGTGCCGACCCGAGTACTTTAATGCCTTTGGTAGTTGATTTGTAATTAATGTACACTGTATGTTGGGGTAATTCCTGATGTATTTATTTAGTTTCAGAAGCCACTGCAATGTTGTCTAAAGCAATTAAACAAAACACAATAACAATATAAAAAACATGAGTATCTTGTTCCTAGAAAAAAATGAAAAAAATTCATTTTGTCTTAAGATAAAAAAAACTGGTGATACATATTAAATCAGATTGAAATGTTATTCTGGTTAGATTTCAAGAATGTTGACTTTCCGCTGTCCGGTTCCTATATTTTCTCAATTGGATTGTCAGATATAAGATACAAGCAGTTTCATTGAAGTCTGATAATCAGCCCGATGGGTTGTGCATTGATTTTACCTTGAGGAACAAAATTGGACTGTGCCTGTATCAAGATTCAAGACACTGAACATATGTAGTGTAAAAATGCAGGGTAATATTTGCTTGCTTGTGTGTTGGCCAAAGGTAACATTCAGTCTGGTTTTTCTGAATGACGAATACAGACCATCCCCACCTAGAGGTATTGAGGGTAATTTTGTCTTTGTTTACCTTCTGTTGAGGTCCTGATGTTGCAGTCAAGTGCAAAATATAGCTGTCCTATTTACTTCTGCTTTACCTTTCAAAAAATATAAACAAATAGAAAGTACAAGTAAGTGAAGGAAGTTCATAAAATTGTAAACAAAAAAGTTACAATAATTTTATATGGCTGGATATCAATATTAAACTACCAGAATATACCGATTTTTAAGTGCAAATTGCCATATAGCTTAATGTCAAAATACTTTTATTGCAATTATCAGCCCAACAAATAAATAAGTCTACTACATACAATTGAGTTGCAGTTTCACAGCCTCAGCCTTACCACAGGGAAATAGAAAGGACTTTGTCATTATTTTGCTGAAGGGCTCTGACATGTCTGTGCATTACAAATTATGATTATGACATCATCCGCGTTTGAAGAAACAAGTGGAACATGTGTTAAGATGAAACTCAGCTAGTGATGATGGACGGTTTCTTATTCAAGCATTATGGCTTTACCATATGAGTCAGAGTAGCCACTACAAATAATAAAAAACACATTCATGTGTGATTACATTCATCTGTTTTTTTCCAAATGTACCACAAACTTCATTTTAGTAATTTAACTTCATTCATTTCTTTACTGTCTAGCACTCATCCTATTTAGGGTCACAGGTGAGCTGGATCCCTTCCCACCTGACTTTGGGCGATAGGTGTCGTCCACCCTGAACTCATCATAGGCAATCACAGGGAACTTATCGACTCACAATTATTAATTATTACATTACAGTATGGATATATTTGAGTCTTCAATTAAGTTATCACACATTTTTTTGGAATGTGAGAATGACACAGAGCACCCCAAATAAACCATCCAAGCACGTGGAGAACATGTAAACCCCAGACCTGACCAAAAGCTGATATTCAGTATGACACGTTTTCCTTTTTTTTTTTTGTCTCGATCTATCTCAATTTCTGTAATCTCGCAAACTGTGTTAACCTAACATTAACAGGCAGAGAGTGACATCATTTCAGAACACTCGTTCATGTCCGAACAAGTTTATGTGGTGTTCACACGGCAGTTGGAATGACTGCATCCTGTTGTGCGTGCATTCACTAGTGACAGTGCACAGCAAGAATATGACCGAGGGCAACACTCACGAGGTAACAAGAATTGCCGTACTTTCCAAATGACATCAGCAGTGTTACAAATGATCAGTGTCAAGTAATTTGCCACGATCCACTCAGAGGGGAAGACATATTTATTCTAATGGTATTCTATGACAATGACATGGGAAAGATTTGATCAGGCATAGTACATTACAATTGTTAAGGTGGTAGCAGCCCTAATGAAACGAGGATGCCACTCAGACTTGCAGCCAAGCCTGAATAATTCCAATGAAATGATCACCTATGTACTGTACGTTCCCTATCTCCTGGATTTTGTCATTAACATTCATGTATTCCTGCATCCGCTTCGGCTTCAAAATTTAATGGGCTCTTCCTTGGCCCATACCTCACCTCTCCACTATGTCTTGTACAAGTCAGTTGAGTCATTTTTGCAAATTCGTCGAAACAAACAAACGACAAATCAAACATAGCCCCTTTGGTGCTGCTAACAATAAAAATGCCTGCACTGCCACCCTGAACAATTGTTTCATTCATTTGAGTTTGTATCTGTGTGATGTGCCAACCAGATTGTTATATATTTTTTTTACTGACGAATAAAGCAATTGAAGTGTGTGTCAACATCTGTGAAGACAATAGTGCTATTCATAAACAGAGGAGAACATCAAAAAGGGAAAATAAAAGACATGGAGACTTAGGCCACATTTGAGGAAAAAGTCTGCCAGACCACAACATTGCCAAAATCATCCCCATTTTCAACAGCTGCCTGTTAGACTGTCATTTGAATGACATACTCGCACGGCTGCACTGTTGCTGCCTGACCACCAATTGCTTATCCGACCAGAACTATCCCCCTCAAAAAACATTTTTATACTTTAGTCTGCATATTTTCAAGTTGAGAATGTCAATAGTGGGAGTGCCGTGTTTCGGTGTAGTTGCAGTAAATGCTCACGTTGATCAACCTATTATTAATCATACACAACAACAAAACTTAGTTATTATTTATTTATTTATTTTTGCTCAAACCAATATAGTCATTGTGACAAGTGCAAATATTTTATTTGAAACAATTTTTTTCAGTCGTACAACACATTGGCACTGTGCAACTCAACAAACATCACCACTCACAAATTTTCACTACTGTCGCATTATTTCATGTTTCCCTGCTGAAAGTAATCATTGGGTGTTTAGTGACTTTACCCAGTGTTGCCTACATCCCTCCAGACTGACACACACATGCACACCCACACACACGCACACAGGTCTGTCACCCATGGCGATGTGAGTGATCTCTGTATGGACGCTGCTGAGGTGCACAAGGGGGGCATCTGGTCTTTTTCCCCTCTCAGTTGCTGAAATGTAAACACCCCAGTTGCCTGTATTTGCCAAATGAGCACCTGGTATTTCAAAGTGGCCCTTTTTTCATGTCGGGGTGGGGGCAAAGCTGTTCAGCATTATGTAGACTTCCACACAAACAGGCTGTTGCACACTCGCTGTTTTTCACCACCAAACATATCACGGGAGGGGGGGGAGGAGGCACACGGGTGAGAGAGGCCAGCAGGCCAGCGCATGCACATGTCGCACATTCACACAAGCACTTGAACACCCCGCCATCAAAATGTAGTCGTTGGTATAGTCACACATGCGCACACACTCAGCAAATACTTTGTCATTCTCTCACCTGGCCTTGTGTTTAGTCTATATGCAATGTAATTGTATATGGGAGGATTACTGTGATTCATCTGCACTACATTACAGTGGGTATGTGTCAAGACTTTCTGTCCTTGTCCCAGTGGACTGCTTGGGCTTTGCCATTAGAACATTTAGTCAGAGATAAGCCAGATCCCGAACCTACCACTTCGTTATGTGAGAAATAAACGGCGGTCACACATTATATTATCGGTCGTATCCATTGTTAAACTAAAAAGTACAACTGAAAAAAGTATATGGCGATGTAAAAGAGTTTTTCTTGGTTAAATTATTTTAAGCATTTATAATATGAGGTGACTTTAAATATGAATCTTTTACTAAAATACTATTAAGGTTGTAAAGATTTATCATTTCACTGGATTCTTACAATAATGATATTATTGTTTAATTGAATCTAATTAATAAACATTGTGTCCTGAATTGTATGGAGTCAGTTACGTCAACCAGCCTATGAATTATAATTAACAACTCAATAATTTTCTGTCATCTTTTTCACTCCTACGTTTCATGTGGACTATCATCCAATATCTGAATAATTTGTCATTGTCCTCACTTATTGTTCATTTTATTTTCTTCACTGAACATGACAGAGCCCTTGTGCTGTGAAGGAAATTATAGTTTATTGGAGGAAAAAATGACTCCCTTACCCACTTAGTCCTCTCCTTTTGATGAAGTTAAACCGTTTTACATGCTTGCTTTTTATTGGAACTGGCTAACAACCATTTTGTTTTTATACCAGGCTTCAAAAGGTTTTCTGTACCACAACGGAGAATGTCCGCTGGTGTAATTGCTGATCGTGTTTTGGCAGTTATGTGCCAAGACAGAAATAGGACATATTTTGTGTACTTATGAAGTGTGGCCCGGCTATTTGGTGGTGTATGAGAGAAAAATCTAGACTATTGGGACACCTCACTATTAAACCTATAAAAACGGAATTAAAGTGGGATAAAATCCAGTAAGTTTTCGGAATTAGAACTGCTTCCACGCTTCGGGGAGCGGTTCCGTGGGGGTTAATCAAGTTGTACTTGCACTAAGGCAGTCATACTGGAACAATAGAGGAGCTTCTCCTTCTTCCCACAAAATTGAGGCATGGTATTGTCCAAAATCACCATTTAGGATGTCTAACTCAGCTATTATAAGGATACTCATAAATATAATCACTGTTGTCACAGAACTGCAGATAAGAAAATATCCCAGAGAGAACATCACCACTTGGCCCAGGGATCCTTTTACTCATCATCCTGACGTCTCACCTAAAATGGAAAATGTGCTCATGACGGCAGGCAGTGTTGTGATTTGTGGTCTGTTTCTTTTGGGGCTGATTCACATTCATGTGATAACAGTCTGTCATGCTACTGCATGCCTCATCTTTAACAGTGAACGGAGAATACTGGCTGTCTGTCATCAGCACACACTGACACTTCCTGGCCCACACCCTCTCAAAATCGGAGTGTGGCCTCATTGCTTGAAAGTCAAGGAGCTCCTTTGGATTCCTAAAACACATTCCATGATACACAATCATCCAAATCCACTGTCTGAAGAAGTAAGTACGTTTTGGGTATAATTAGTGCATGTGCATTTGTGGTTTGACACCACACATGACTGACTGCAAAATTACTTACTATTTTGGTTTTGGAGTCTGAAGTAACTTCCACACAAATATTTGGCAAAAATGCATCTGACTGTTCCATGGAAATGTCCTGCCTATTAGCTGGCTAGGAAGATAGTAACAAAGCTGTGTTGATGTAAGCATAAAAGGGACAGCCGGAATATCTGAGCAAATCACTCAAAACAATGAACATGTTGAAACACCTCAGTTGCAAAATGCCATGACATCAGTAACGTATTCTCTATTTATCCACATGCTGCCGTTGATGAGTTCTGTAAACTCGCAAGACACTATAATGATAGGTTCACTTCACTGGGAATGTTATGTTGTGGTTACTGTGTGCACAGAACAAGTGTTAGTGTTATTTTAGAAGCCTGCGTGAATGGCAGAATGTTATCATAGAGAAATCACAGACATTTACCTCATTCGCTTTTATTGGTTGGCATTAGTCAATTGGTATTGGTTAGGTCCGTGTTTTTTTTCTTTTGGTAACAAGTTGGTCCTTTGCCATGTAACAAATTGCGCTCATTCATATGTATTAAAAATGTCATCTTGTCACCTGATTTGCGTTACTGAGGTGGGCTAGTTGTGTTGTTTTGTCAGATAACATATAAGGGCTGTGACTGAGACGTATATTTTATCTGGAAAATATTTAGTTGTTTTCTTTTTTTTTTGTTTTTATCGTGTTTTCTGTTCGCTATTTATTAAGTGCAGCATTTTCTTACTACTGCATTTTTTTTAAGTTACTAATGTCTTATGGACCTTAATATTTTTATCCCACTTTTGCTAACTGTTCACCCTTGGTAGAGGTTTGTGCTGAACAGAATTTCATTGTAGATTATTATTTAGTCTAGATTTTCTCCATTTAAATCTTAGCAACATTTCAAATTTAACGGACTCCTCAAGGTTGTAGGGCCTTCCCAATCACCACCCCGAAAGCACATAGCAAGTTTGACTCCTATTAGAATGATTTGACCCTTTTGCCCTTTCCTCTTCTGTTGTTCTTTAAAAACTTTGGCAAATTTGGAGCTCTGTGGTGTCCTCCTTAGTGCCGGGGGCCAAGATGCTCTAGATTAAAAAGAAAATTGCAAATTGAATTCACACTTGATGAAACAAACAGATTTGCATGAACCTATCCATCTGAGGTGGGGGTGACCAGCTCCAGGCACAGAACTGTCCTACCTCTGAACTGTGTAATGTACTAAACTAATTACTGGGCTGTAATTGGAGAAATGTGTCATCGAGTTTGAGGCGAGGTCATATAGAGTAGTGCGACCCTGGTCCAAAAAGGTCAGAGTTCTTGCTAATAGCTCGGGATGAATTAGGTGAAGAATGCTCTATATCAGGGGTGGGCAAACTTTTTGATTGACGGGCCACAATGGATTCTAAAATTTGACAGAGGGGACCAGGAGCAGAGGGATGGAGTGTTTTGGTAACCTCACCTCATCGGAGGAAAAAAAAATACATTTAATTTCAAATGAAAATGAACAAAAGCTTTACAACAAAATATCTGTCTGTGACACGCCAAAGCATTTAGAAAATAAAACAAGGTTTATTCATTTAATTTTTTTGAAGTTCGGCGGGCCGGATTAAAATCTTTAACGGGCCGCATGTGGACCCTGGGCCGTAGTTTGCCCACACCTGCTTTATATTGTATTTTATTTAATTTTTATTATTATTATGCATCATATATCCATCAATTGCATAATCCAAATTTAAATTGCGATTGTTTTTATATTGTATTTCCATATTGTGGAGGCATTCACAATTATGTATCTTGTTCTTTTTATCAACAACTGATCATAACATTGTGTCAACTTAAATTTCGAGTGAAATACCGAGGCAGTTAATGACATTTTTATATTCGCATGAAATATCAGCTTTTTGACGTTTGATATTCGGTACTCTTGCAGTTTTTTTGTCGGTCTTTATAACCGTTGATTGCCATAAGAGGTCAATGGGAAGGGTAAAAACTCTCCCAGGGCAGGATAGGAAGACTCATGGGGCAAGTGTGGGCAGACAGGCTGACGTGTTTCCTCTGTCTTGTTGTGCTACAAGCCATTTACCAGATAGAGGTCTCATCCCAGCAGGAATTTCACACCCTACTGACAATGTGGCTTCTGTCAGCTGCCGCTCAGGGAGCCTTTAACATCCTTCCTTCCGTCTCTTTCCAGCCTCTTCTTAATTCATCACTGGGACCTTTTTTACGTTGTTAAAAGAAAAGTCAGAGGTCCGGATGACTGGTTATGAGTCAAGGGATGTGTGCCAAGGGTGGATCCTGGTGTTTTGAGGTGGTCTGTTGGTTTAGTTCTGAGACGACATTGTTCTTTCGCTTGATGTTGAAAACATAGCGTGGTCAAAGGTCAAGCGTATCTACTCATGTAAGGAAGATGACCACAGTTTGCAGTTTGAGGAAGAAGGTAAAATTCAGGAAACCTCCCTATGTTTTTTTATTGCCACATTCTGCCCATATTTTTCACGTAGATATAAGTTTGTTATCGGTGTGTGCCACTGAAGATAAGCTTCGTAAAATTTGTACATTTATTGCTAGTGGAGATGAATTACCCCCATAACTTAAACTTAACAAACAGTATGCAACTTACAATACCATGTGCATTTTTGCATCTCTGCTTGAAGTGCAATCTTTTTGACTATGTCATGTGTCTACGGGAAAGTTTTCAAAAGCACAAAGATACCAGAAAAAATCAAAACAATCTCTTTTTAACTGCACCTAGGTTTCATTGCAAACTTCTTCTGAATCTATATTTTTCCGAATTTGGTTTATATTCTATTACATTAGTTGCACACAGCTATCTTGATTGATACTAAAGTAGCAGGTATCGTCAAAATATTAAATCTGGATGCTATATGAAATATTGTTGCTACTCAGAGATTGACTGGAGATCACTGCAGTGTGTTTTCTACACCGAGCTTGCCAAAAGTTAGCCCGGATACGCTCCAGAAGCCTGTGATCTGGTCAGGATAAGAGGTCTAAATGTTAAATTGTTTGATTCCAAATTCAATGTTGACGTACCTGCACATGCCTGCATTTGACTACTTCAGAGGAAACTAATGGTGTTTTCTGTTAAGGGCAACAAATGGAAGCTTCTTGTATTCGTTTGTTAATCCAATGTAAAACACAGCAAAGCTACAGTAAATAACCCAAAATCTCAATTGTACAAAAGTAGGGCATGTGGATTCCCTTGACTAACACTGTCATAAACATCTCTCATCACAGATATGTGTTCCTTCCTGAAAAGGGAAGGCCACATCCTTTCCTGTAGCCAGACACGTGCTGCGAAGGTGAGTGTTTTCAGATATCTCTTCCCGGTGTGCTCATGTGTCAATATACGAGCCTAGACAGACAAGATTAAAGATACCTCATGCTTGTATTGTTTTTGAAGTCACGCTGTAGTCCATAATATGTTTTATAATAAGTGATTGTAAATCAGATTAGGTCAGGTTCTTGTTTCTCAGGCGGTTTGTTGAAAAATAGTAAGCGTTCCCGTAGACAGGAGAAATAATTAGACATATGAGGTGTGCCAGAAAAGTTGCAGCTGTCACAAAAGATACGTTTCAAACCCAAACTACAAACTCTTGAGTTGTTCCCCTTCAATGAAATCTCCCTTGAGTATATAGCCATGACCTCAGATCTCAGCAGCCATTGAGCTTTTTCTTTTTTCCCATGCTTTGCATAGCCTCTCTGTCAGGTCATCAAGCATTGAGTAGAGTGATTGATGAAACCAATGAGACAAGACTTACTATCTTCGAATATGACTCAAAGACTTATCAGGGCCTTTAGTGTAACAGTCTGTCGTCGCCTGCCATTCCTGTCCGAAAAGAACATCACCGTACGGGATAATCCCGATCAATCTCCGTGTGATTTTTGTTCCCTTTCCCAAGTTCGCGGTGGTATCAAGGGGACCCATTTCTGAAGATGTGGACCTGGAAGTTGTCCATAAAGACAGAGTTGAGGAGACGGTTGTGGGTTAGGTTGTGGAGCTTCAGACACAGCCTCTTGTTGCTCTGGCCTCCACTTCCAAATATGTCATGACCCAACTCACTGTCTTGAACATCCTCAGACTCAGACTCGTCAATATTTTGAAGCATATGTAATGCTTCTACATTATAACTTTTTTTTTATAGACCATGGAGACTTTTCTCAAAGGTCAGCCACCAATAAAAACTGGTTGCTATGAAAACCCACAAGGGCCACCTCAGTGGCACGAATAATGACTACAAAATCTTTTTTTATGTTTTTTTAATACAAGAAAATGGCAACATAAGAATAATATACATACAGAGAGAGGAGAGTAACAGAGTAAACAGAGTAACAACACATCAAAGCTTGAAAATTGTCAAAATGACGGCTCTGGGAGTTTTAGGGGTAACAAATGGCAGCTTTCTTGGGTTGACGGCTGGATCAAATCAGCAGGAGCAAAAGGCGGAGAACAGACTTTGGTGCAATCTGTAAATACAAAAATTAGCTCTGCGAATGTTAACAACCCACTGCCTCGCCTGCTCAGCATAATAGAAAAAAATCAAAGCAGGCTTACACCCTTAAGAACCTGTAAGCACACAGTTCTTTTTCTGCTCTTTGATGTCATGACAAATACACACAATCACACATGTACAAACAATGATGAAAAATATCCCAAAACATTAAAATTCTCTGTAAAACCACTTCAAACTTCAAAATAGGGGTGGTGCCTTATGAGATTTTACATGAAAATACGTCACACCTCACATAGAGTCCATAGAAGACTCTGTCCACAATGGGGATAAGCAGAATATAATGGATAGGAGGATAGGCATTAGGCAGGATATAAATAAAGAAGATTTCTAAAACAATTATAAAATCAGTCGTGCAACAAAAATATAACTGTTCTAAAAGTATGACATGTTTATGATGATTATCCTTCAAAAACATTCATGTGCAATGAGAAATAAGATATGCTACATTTCCCATCCATTTTCTAAATTGTCCTCATTGAGGTCATGGGTGAGCTGGAGCCTAAACCAGCTATAATATTATATTATTTGCCTTTTTGCAGGCCATTGTTTCGGATTAAGTCCTCTCTTTTGCTCCTGTTTCTCGTAGACCTACAGTGAGTACCTTAGAAATGAGTAAGAATGGAATTGTCGATGGAACTAAATTGGATGGAATTAAATTGGTGAAGGGAGGACGAGTTAATTAGTTTAATAAGACTTGGGAGACGGGGAGTGTTTGGAAAAAAAAAAAAAAATTTTATTGGGTTATAGTCCCTTTGCACATCTCCAGAACATGCCAGAGGTACTGCGGGGGAGGTAATCTGGCAAATTGAAAGGTACTCTCACAGTGCTGTGGGGGTACAGGTGTGGCATGTGGCTTTTGATGCATCAAATGTGGAAAAATAAATTAATTCGTGGCTCCTCTGATTCAATCCCCTTTCTTCCACCCCTTGATTAAAGCTGTAATGTGCATGCACGCCTTGTATGTGATGAAGGGACAAAATTCATTTTTACCTGGTAACCCTCATCCTGAAAATCTCTCTCTCTTTCTCTCTCTCTCTCTATCTTTCCATCTATCTATCTAAAGATAATCCTTCCTAAGTCTTTTTTGGCATAATTTGTTGTGTTGTCTAAGGGGAATGCACATTTGCTTATTCATTAAAACACAAAATAGCCATGTATAAATTTGAGAATTTTCCATGTTTTTTTTCTTTTTCCCCCTCACCATTCATCATGATTACAAACACCTATATGACACTTGCATAACGTGATGCAAAAGCACATGTTTTCCATACAATTACTTTGATGACGTTTGAAACATCCTTCATTGGGAGATCTTCATTCCATGTTGTCTCGGTCTCTGGGAAATTCCATGACATCGTTTGTTGACAAATGCAGCAAGTGTTGCCTGTAGTTTCCTTACAAACACGACAGAGAACCGACTGCCAAAATCTAATCGCAGACATCAGCAGTACTTTAATGACCTCATTCCTTACCTTTGGCTTATTTGACTCACTCCATCTCTATGGGTCTCCCCTCATCAGCTTCCAAAAAATTGGAGTGATTCTACCAGAAAAATGCAAGTACTGTATCAAAATCAATGCCTGATCAAATTTACAATTTCAACAGCTAATACTGTGGGATAAAAGTAAACTTAGCTTTTTGTTGTTGACCCCAAAAATGTAAAAGAAAGTTTATTCAATTTAGAATAGTAGTGCTCTTACAGTTTGTCCAACGAAGCAAATATATCTTCTAGATCAGACTGAAGCTGTTCATAATGCAACTTGTATGAGTGTGCCAAAGCTCGAAATAAATGGCTAGAGCCATCCCATTCTTATTAACAAAATACCTAGCACACATTGGGTACAATGGCAGCAGGCCAGTAGAGTGTTTGGAGAGGCTCTTCTCAGATTGCACTATTTCTGCTTTCAAGTCACTTACTTTCCCGACATCCTTTATCTCCCAGATCAGAATGTGCATGCATTTAATTATTGTTGGGTGGCTGATTTGACTGCAATGCAGTGGAGTGTTTATTTATGTAAGATTCAGATGGAATCATATACCACTCACCAAACTGATATACTGTACATGTCATACTACATGCACATTTTTTTTAGACTGTATCATATAATATATCATAAAATATCATCATGCAGTGTTGTCTTTTGCTTTTGCTGACAAAGTTTGTCAATAAATTTCAGTGCAAACAGTGAAAGTGAAATCTTGTCCAGTCTCTTGCAATTAATCGTTCATGTGCACTAAGGTGTAACCTACAGTTTAGAATAATTGTCATCAAAACGTTATTCGTAGTTTCCATCTGATGGCTCTCCAGAGTACATTGTCATATTGACAACATGACTAAAAAATGTGACTCTTATCTGTCCGGCATGGTCGTTCTGATGGCACTGACATGTTCAATGACATAAGCACCCAATCAACATAAAAAATAAAGAAAATCACAAAAATATAGGTCATATATATATATATATATATATATATATATATATCCAAACTAATATGTTAAAAAATACTCAATACTCAATTTATTTTGAAAACTATTTATTTCATCAATTATTTTAAAAACTAAACAAACCAAAAAAAAAAACATAAATAGGTGAAACGCTTGCTGCCAGACCATGATGATGCCGGGGTCCACTGTAATATTTTATCATACATTTGGGCTTGTCGGAAGTCAATACCATGGAGTGGTTTTATCTGAAATGTCCACCCATCCCAGCGATGAAAACACTTCCATTAAGAATGGATATCAGTCAAATGGAGAAATCCAGGTAGAGTAGATGAAGACACCAAATGAAATGCAAACTACAGATTGAAAATTCCAAGTGGAGGCTCAGTGTGGCTTTGTCATTGACATGCAAACCATTTCCCTTACAGCATTCTATACCAAGGGATAAAAATTAACATACATTTTGATTTCCAACGAATAAAACCAATGCTTTTGCAGCAGACGTGCCAGGATTGGAGATGTACTTATTTACTATGCAGTCATTCATTATTCATGTTTATGTGCATGTGCCTCATGACTGTTTTATTCAGAGCCGGGTTTCAATTCTGGTGAGGCGTCTGTCGTTGCCATACAGATTACATCCTTGAATTTCGGTGACTTGGTGGTAATCAATGCACCTGTAAGTGTATCTGGGGAGACATTGAAAAGCAGCAATCACAAAATGCTTTGCAAGAACAGGCGTTAAAGGGGAACTGAAGTCCCCGTGTTTTAATGCAAGAATACATTGTATGTGCCAGCGCTGGTAACTAGTACTCTGATTAATGTTTTGTGGGATAAGTGTTAAACTGAATAATTTATAACCATAAGGGCAGCTCCATTTTGGGTGAAATCCTTTTTTTAGCTGCAGACTGGAGGTGAACTCAAAGTGTAAGTAACACCTTTACTGCTAATGTAGTCATCTGAGCGACTGCTGCTTGTGGAAAGCGATTAAATCTATTATTTTATTCGCTTGTGTCATAATACTTAGGTGGTTAATTAGTTTCCCGTGCAACTCGCCAGACTGAAACCACTAAATCCCTGAAGCAGTGAAGCATTTTTTCTCTGGCGTGACCATCCAGAAACACCTTTGGCCAATGTCCCTTTGACAATGACTCACACAGGATGCCTTCACACTTCCTGGGTCATCTGTCGCCTCAGTTTTAAAAGGCCCACACACTCTCTCTCTGTCTGGTTTGCAGAGCAAAGGATGTCTGCTATTGTAAAACCTCCAACCCCTGACCATTTGTGCTTATTTGTCATAGCAAGACGACACATTCCAGACACATTTTGTGGGTGTAAAAATTCTTTGAAAGTCTACAGCAGGGGATTTTTGCACTGCAGGATGCTGCCACATTTTTATACCATGACTTGCTATATAAAATTAACTGTCATTTCAGTCATATATTTGTACTTAGATTTTCTTTCATTATTTCCCAAAGTGTTTCTGAAATTCTGTACATGCTTACTTCAAAGTCATACCATTCCTTCAGGCAGTCAAGACTAAGAACAATCCCATGACTGGCGCTACGAGAGTAATCCTTGACAAATTTCACATCAACATTTACATGCAAAAGTTAAAAAAAAAAAAACTGCCATATAACATATGCTCACTTTGCATTTCAAAGGATCAGAATCCCTGAGTTGTCACCACCTTGTTTACACTTTTAATACTGACGAGATGAAGCTCATTGCCACGTATGGGGCATATTCTTTGGTTCGCATTCAAGTCAATTTTTTACGCACCTTTCTAGTACACTTTCAAGGTGCGGCAATTCTCCCCTGTAGGCTTGTGACACACCCTCCATGTAATTCGGTTAAATCTGAAGATGGCTCAAATTTCTGCATTGTGGAGTTTCCATAGAGATCCATTTGGAAAATATGTCACACTTGAAATGTGTAATTGTGCAGTGGATTTGGAAGTTCCTGATCGTACCCAGTGACATCTATGGATAAACTAACAGGCTACTTTGAAGAAGCAATATGTATTTACAAAATACAATGAAAGTAATAGAGGACTGCGCTCATTACTGAATTCAGAGAAAAGCGAATGACTCAGCCATTGTTTAAGCGTCGTGAGCAGTATGTCTCGCCGCACACGGGGGAGCAGCACTCTGTGGCTTTCACGACCAGCACGTCAAATTTTAAAAAAGGATTCGAAATCTAACACAATTGCTACAATTACAATGACTGCTGTTGTTGTGACTCCAACTCCAAGACGACAGCACTAGTCAGTCGCTGCCCTGTCACCAATGGAGCGCAGAAGCAGTTCATTGTGTCAAAAGGTGCAATATGATGTTTCACCTTTGAGGGGCGTCAGACCTTAGTGCGCCTTCCTGAGCATGGAAAACAAAAGTTGCGTACATGAGAATCTATGCAGCCAAAAAGTGTGCAGCAGCACGTCATTTCTGATATAAGCACACGGGAGAATATGCCCTTTTGTGAGTTACATCCTGGTTGCTCAGTAGGGGGCTTGGACGGAATAGATGGACCCAGTGGCCCGTTGGTAGCTGGAGTGGGGGACAGGTGGTGGGGAGCTTCCTTTTTTGTGAGAAGTCGCACCAAGTGATCATCAGTGAGGCAAGGAGATTAGCGAGTGTGTGTTTGGGTTAGGTGGACAGGGGGGATAATTTATCCTCGGAGATTGGAAGTCAGGAGGTGACAGAATGGCAAGAGGTTTGGGAGTCATGTGTGCGTGTGTGTGTGTTTGCTCAGCTGCAGTAATTGTTCAGCCAGAGGTGACAGTTACAACCCATGTGTCTGATCCCACTTTACTTAACCTCAATGCATTTTTCATAAACTCACCTCATTATTACCTATACATTATCATCCGCCCTGAGGACATCCGCAGTTAGTCACTGCTCCACTTTTATGTAAAGTGAGATAAATGCTCTCACCAAAAACTGGAGTCTGAGATTCCTTTAATGACTCCTATCATAAGAATACTGTTGCAAAACAAAAGAATGAAGAAGAAATCTAGAATTTTCCGGAGTGTCAGCCAAGTACAAGCGTAGTTCATTTTGCCATCATGTGGTTCAGAATTGGTCCACTTCTTCTTAGGCTGCATCCTGAAAGCAATGACACTCTTGACAAATTATACTAGTTTAGATATTTTAATTATAATTGCCAATCAATTTAAGACACAAAGACAGGAACGAACGGTAAGATAATATGTACATGGATGAATTCCTTTTTTTTCTTTTCTCGAAAATATAGTTTTTTCCGTTTCATTCATGCTGTTTAACTGAAGGGCTGTGTTCCACGATTGTGTTGGCTGTCTATACTGGACATGAATGAGTGTATTCTGTCGGGATGTTATGGACAATATTAGAGATCTGTGGTCTCATGCAAAGACACCAATTTCAATAACACATCATGCACTTCATATTAACTGTCAATAGGTCTGAACAGTGGACTCCTTTAACAAGATCTTGCTTAACATTTTCTGCCAGCTCTTGGCTATTTGACGTAGCCTATTTGTGTGTGGTATTATAGTGGTATTTTACGGTAGCTTCTCTTCCTCTCCTCTTTGAATATTTGCATTCATATATAGGCTCCATTATGCCATTGTTATGTAAAGAAATAAAGAACTGCCTCTAAAAGTAAATAAATAAATAAAGTTCCCATAAAGTGAACGATAACACTCGAATGACCCTTTTCTTCGACATTAATTTCCTTGTGTATGTGAGTATTTGAACCCGATCGCACCTGGCCGACGAAAATAATGTTTACACCAGGATTTTCGCTCAAGCAATTGTCGTTCAAAGTGTCCTTTTTGACACCAATTTTCTCAGCTGTAACTCAAACACTTTGGATTCCATACAGCAAAATGCACAAACCAAATGTGAATGTTGAAGGATATTAGGTTTACCTGCAACCATCTTTGAGGTAAGAAAAAAAAAATACAAACTTGGATTTAAGTCTCTGGGCTCTATATTCATGCCCAGTGCAAGACTGAAGCCAAACGTGGTCTAACATTGAGCAAGTGTTGGGATTTTTGCAGACACACACAGCTTGACGCAGTTAAACTGGCGGTTTTCACCCCTGTCAGCCAATAGCTCTGTTGTGGCCAGGTGGAGTGATTTTAAAAATGTATCAAAATGAAAATAATGCATTTAATGAATTGATTTCTACAGTCATTTGGAGGGTTCAACACGTTGTCAATAAATGATATGCAATGATATCCATCACACATATCCGTGGAGCACACAATCTCTCTGTCTGCGCCTCGATCTAACCAAAATCGCATTACGCTCCCTGCAACAATATGTTGCCATGGTTCCAGCAGGCATAAAGTTTTGCCTACTTTCAGCTATCATGTCAGGTATGCCGGTGGTATGGCAAGGGAAACGCCCTCAGTCTGCCAGAACGCCCAGCAATGCGCAGAGTCATCTTCCAAATTCCCAAACATGCTAAATGACTCTTTCACCTGCACCAAACTCAAGATGCGACAGATTTTGATACTAAAGTGCACCTGCGGTGTCCACAATTATAGAGCCCTATATTGATCTATTTGTTAGAATGAAAAAAGTTTAAATGCGGACCTCTTAGGAATACACTGAAAAAAATCCTGGTGTAAAACTGCCACTTTCTGTTTTAGAGCAGCACAGCAGCTTGATCATTTGTGCCATAATCCAATAACTGCATTAATCACGCCATTCCCAACACATCGGCCTCTCTGGAAGTGGACTTGATCTTTTAACCTCTCCCTGTGACCCCTACTGGTCACAAGGCGAGGTAAGCTGTGACCCTGTTTGTTAAAGGTGGCACAGCTGTGTCGGGGAGATCAGCCTGGGCTACTGTGGATAACAATTCACACACATGTAACATTTGTAACTGCTAGGTAAAGCACAGCATGCTTAATTGCTTGATCCACTAAGGGAGTGTGATTTTTTAGAACACTTCAAAATGGAAATGTAGGAGTGAGATCTTATATTAGACCGACCCCACTCTGCTTGGTGGATTTTTTTTAAGACATTGCAGTGAGAAACGGTTGTTTGTTCACATTGAAGCCATCATTCTTTAAATAGAACCAAACCTTTAAGTGCATGAAAACAGTCTATGAGGCTTATTTGTCTTCAAGATTATAGTGTCCGCTTGTTAGAATGAGTGCCAGACTTTAGCATCGTAGGACAGATAAGGGCACAGTATTCATGCAAAACGCACATATCCCATTAAACCAGAGGTTCTCAAAGAGGGGGTTGGGGATTGTTTGGGGGGTTGGAGGTAGGAAGGTATAGGTAAGGCTGCAAAAGTAACACATGTATCTTCTGCTGTTTACAAAAGTAAGAAAAAATAATACAGAGCAAGTCGGCTCTGTAAACATCACAAACAACAAAGCCACTGCACATGAAAGGTTTGCTACGCTGCCTTTATACAGTATGCACCAACATATCTGTTTTGGATTTTTCACAAATATGAGATCATAAATTATAAAAGAGGGGTGCCAGTGTGGTTGTAGTCTTAGCATAGCGGCCACAGGCAGCTGCTGAGCCTTCTTCTTCAATTTGTTTGATGAATCATAAACAGGCTACATTGTGGCCACAAACACGCTTTTATTGGAATAGTACCGACCAAAGCGTACAGTGAGTTGGCATCACAGCAGTGTGGGAACCACTGTGTAGTAGATAGACACTTGCACAATGTAAAACTAATGGAATGTACAGTGCAGTAAATCAGAGCATCCTTCAGTTTCTCTCTCTCTCTCTCTCTCTCTCTCTCTTATATATATATATATATATATATATATATATATATATATATATATATATATATATATATATATATATATACATATATATATATATACATATGTCTTCAGAAAATAATACTAATGCTATTTTTTAACTAACAGCTAACAAGGCAAATTTTACCATAACTGCTATCTACACACTGGACAAATTTACTGTTCTTTCCTGGTAACAAACAAGGCTTTGTGACAAATTCTTCTCATTGTACATACTGCAGTCCACAGCATCAGTTTATTCTTACGTGCTCAATTTGAACTGATTTTCACTTAGTGTGTTAAAACAAAAGACGATGAAAAGGGTGAGGTAGTGAAGGCTGAGTTAATCTAACATCTACAGAGTTAATCTAACACTGTGTGATAAACTCAGTGAAATAACACCTACTACAGAGACCAATTGAAAATGTTAAAATCAACTCACAAAAAATTAACTCTGAAATATTTTTCTCACATCATATAACAAATCTTAAATGTACTGTAGGTGCCATCAAAAGATTTTCCTTCTTAGTAAACTGGATTCAACTAAAGACTGCAGAATAATTTATTTTATTTCCCTAAGAAGCTGAACTGTCATAGTTTCACCTGCATCCCATCAAATGGCCAAGTCTATTCTTTAAATAGGAGTACGCTGTTTGTTTCAAGTTTGTATTGGCAGAGCTTCAGAACAGCAGGATTTCAAAAATGCAGACGAGCCCCCGTGGCATAAACTCAGCTCAGAGGCGCTGGTTTCTCTCAGACGAATAAATATGGTGTGATATTGGGGTCAGTGCCACCGGTTGTCTGTTTCATCGCTGTGTTCACAAAAACATGACGGTTTTTGTTTCTTCATGTACATTTTCCAAGTCGTGTAATTAGCCTTGTCATCTCTGCTGCACAGCCACCGCAGCTGCACCAACAGAAATGTTCAGAGGAAAATTAGAGTAAAAAAAAAAATATTGGCTTGTAAAATCCTAGTGGAACAGTCTGCTTTCTTTATTGAAAGGGTGTATAGCTGAAAAACTTCAAGCGACCCAAGGGTCCAATTTTCTTAGTGTAGTCAATGGAAGGGGTCGGTGGGTGAACGGGGTAATGCCACACAAATAACGTGCAGGTTTATACTTCTTTAGTTATGTAAATGCTGGTCTGAAGGGGCAAAAGTGCATCACACATGCAGCCACAATTTGGTGGATGAGACATCATGACTTTCTTTGCCGTATGTGTGATCCCAACCATCCCCGTGGTGGTCTGATTCATGCAGTTCTCACATGGCCGCATCTTGGGCATTTTTTTTCTGAATCATTGCAAATTCCCATTGAGAGAGCTCGAACCAGCACTCCCAGAGGAATATGGCGGATTCCTCAACAGAACCACAACCAAGGCTTTCCATGTGGATCCGAAAACCATTGAAAAAAAGGGGGGCGTAGGAGGTCGAACTTGTGACAAAAGGAGTGGAAAGGAATGCTAGAGTAGTCGATCATTTTCCCCATCTTCTCAACAGCTGTGCAGCAGGACAGACCTCACCTCAGTTATGTCTGTGACACTACCTTGGAACATGGCAAAAACTGCATCTCGATTTTAACCCCCCCCTTCTCCACAAACTCCCCCCTCCCCCATTTTGTATCGGTACCTTACACACGGGACAGCAAGCTGGAGAAAGGTAGTAATAATATGGCAACAAATGTGTAACCTACGGGTGCATTTTAAAAGAGCTTGCCTATTTTCCTAAATGATGAACTGATTGTAAAATAAATGGTTGTTGTAATTTTTTTTACATACCAAAACGTCTGTTATTGTGACTACAAGTGTTTCCCCCCCCTCTTATACTAATATATGAGGTGTATCTGTTTATAATTAATGTGTAATGCACCAAATAAATGCAATTTAAATAGCTTAACAGATATTCTAGCTTTTTTTGATTCACATTTTTAGAGTTGCGATGCCTATACATGTCTACAGACAGGGAAAGTTACAGTTCCATAAATTAAGGGGCAGAATACTTGACTGACAATCCAAAGTATGCCACTACATATACTGCACACATATTCACATCAACCTCTTCATCACAGGTTGATATTTTGAGAAAAGTGTACACTTTGAAACATATTTTGTTTGTGTTTCCATGCCATGCAAAAATAATAACCCACTTTTTTTCTTTCCTGTTTTATGTTTAAAATGGCTAGAGAGGTTTGGAGTGGAAGAGGACGTAGAGCCAAGAAACAGATCAAGTGGCAAGTACAATGGGTATACAGGTAGAACTGACAAGAGACAGACAGTTTGGGGATGGATGGATGAATGGAGACAAATGGGGGTACTATGAGGGTTGAATAAAGGGCAAGTCAATTCAAGACAATGAGAAGAGGCCTCCAAGTCAACATTACCAAAAGCAGGAAGTAAAGTTGTGATAAATGTCATTAATGGGTGTACAGTGTGGCTTTGTCAAACTTAAGTAGGAGAAAGAGCATTAGATTGATTATCCCTGTAGAGATAAGCATGTAAGACTCCAAATCATAATACCTGTCTTTTAAGCAATTAAAGGGAGGTTGTTGTTTTAAATGACACCCAGTGAAACTTTGTGCACATCATCATGTCAACCTGACTAATATTAGGACATTAAGTAGATGATAATGAGCCGATCAAAGCCCCTTTGTCCTCAAATCAATTTCTTGTCCCTGGAGAAAATAGCCAAATAACAATGTTCTTTGACTAAAGTGAGAATAAACGAAATGCTTGGCATTTAGAGCCATTCTGTTACTGGATCTTGCGTTTACATGAGACATATCATTGTTGGCTCAGTGGGGATGGTGCAAGTTTTGGGTGGAGGTGCTGGGGACTGTTGAGTTGGGGGGTAACGGAAAAGTGTAAGAGAGGGAAGAAAGGGGGGTCGCAGTCCCCTGGAGAGAGCCGAGGCAGGCATTAATCTTCTGCCTTCGACAGCTCCCTGAAAGTTTCTCAAGAAGGGCCATTTCCTTGAGCTATTATAATGCTTCACTCAAGCACAACCCCGATGTAGCGTTTAGGGGGTGGAGGCTTAACTGAATGGATGGAAAAAGTGTGGTGTACATTGGAACTAAATAGAAGACTAAAAGGGATAATTTATCAGGTGTTTCCATATTTTTTGCAGTCTTAATTTGTTAATTTGCCCAATTAACAAACTCACATTTTCATTCCCATACCTACCGACAATACCTTCTCAAGGGAAGTACAATTTGTGACATTAAGGCCAAACAAATGGGCTCTGAAAGTAATAGCCGTTTAAAGACCCTGTAAAGTGGGAAAAAAGTTTTATAAATTTGACACACCGCAGAGAAGAGAAGCCTGCCAAACTTGAATGAAAGAAATTGCCAAGCCTATATGAAATCAGGCTTCAAAATGATGGAAAACTGAGACATTCTCTCCGCTGTCAGATGCTGTGGGCGTGTCCGCTGAATAGGCTGGAAACGCGCCGCTCAATTCTTACCTGTCACTCAAATAGTACATTCTCACCGTATGAGCTCAAATGTCTGCAGTCGTATAAAGTATTTCTGTAGTGTGAACGACGATTTTCAGTATGTGCCGTTGTGTTTAATGAACAATTACTTTTATTATAAACTTTTATTATCAGTATTATCATTCTGGGCAAATTGATTATTTATTTATTTTTTTCATTTTTTTACGAAGTAACACGCAATGGTGACGGATAGCCATAGCTTAAATGACAGTACTTAGTCCTTACAGACTGGGGGAGGGCTGACTCATGCCAGGTGCCCAAGTCTGTCAGTGGGCCCCATTATAGCCACACCCACAAATATCTTGATAAATCAAAAATACCCTGACTGAGTTTAATGTATAATTTCATTTTAGTACAATATTTTAGTACTAAATTGTTCAGTCTTTGCACATTTTCAGCTCTTATCTTCAAAGATATTCAACGTATTTAGAAATAAATCATGAACATTTTACAGGCTATTTAATGTCAAACAGACATCACACTCAGTACATCAACTGTTGCTTCTCCAGTGTCTTATTCTAAACAGTAAAGCAACCAGGTGGTCCACCCTTATGGTTTTGGTTGTGATGTATACATGCATGCCACGAGTAAACGCTTCATATACACATGTATGTCAATTTCACATGGTTGTTTATAAAATGATAATAGCCTATTTAAAAATACATCATTTTTCCACGAGTTTGTTTTCAACGTGCTGTTGTCATTTAAAGTAACGCGACAGCAAACAAAACAATCTGTGCTCTGTTAACAGCCCCTATTTGGTGAAAGATTAAAAGCTGGGAAATATTAGAAGTCAATAAACAATGGTGCTTGGTGTAAAGTAGACAAGGGATGATAAAATCAACTGGGGACACCGAGGGAAACAAATAAATACAGTATTACAAAGGCATTTCTTGTCTGCGAGCTGCTGTCAATGACGTCAATTTGAAGGCACCTTCAGCCTCAGATTTACATGGCATGACCGAAGTAAAATGACGAGTACAAATGTGTTAAACTGATCATGATTAAATGGGGATGCAACCGTTTGGACTGAAATCCTGATGACTCCTGTTTATCTGGACTTCCAGTATTCATGCATGCCGTGACAAATTACAAAATATGCTATTCCAAATATAGTTTCTTGATGTGTTGTGTAACATGTAAATATTTTATAAAATAGTGAACAACATTTTTCACATTCATATGCAATATCTCACTGGAGAACTGCAAGTTTGCTGGTTGCCAAAACCACGGTGGACAAAAAGATCAAAGGGATTCAAGTATATGTATATATATATATATATATATATATATATATATATATATATATATATATATATATTTATAAATGAAAATTATTTTCAAGCCATGAAATCGTTTTAGTGGACACTAAGTAATAAACATTTTTATTTTAGGTTTTATTTACTATATTCACAATAAAGTGCTTTGATGGGCAATGAGTCCATAAAGACACTCACACACCATCTGTCTTAAGGATGTCATACAAGAACTCACGCAATTCTGAAAACATACTACATAGAAGTTGCTTTATGATTTCCTTCCTCTTGGGGGATTTCACACTGTAGCACATTCTAATCAATAAAAAAGGATTTCACTCTCCCTTCTAACATATCGCAAACATCAAAGAGATGCACACGCATATTCCTGAAGATACAGTCAGAGCTGGCAGCATCAGGATTGAGGGCAGTCACAAACTGTCCTTCGTGTCTTGGCAGACGTTTATGCCACACACTCACATACAAACCCACACCATTATTTAATGCCAGCTTTACCTCTGATTAAAATTCACCACAGATCGTGCAGGGTCAAGGTTACTGACTGGTCTGGGCCGCTTGGAAATCAGACAACAAATTAATTTCCTGAGACACCCACCCCCCCCCATCCCCCCCCCAAGTTCAAGGACAATAGCAGCCTCCTCTGGAAGAGCAGCGAAGGTGATAGATTGGAAAGGTAGTGTACAATACAATTCCATTACAATGAGGCAGTATGTTTTGGTTCAGCTTGTCACAGTAGACATGTTGGGTGTTTACAATTTTTTGGTGGTGTACCGGTCAAAGTTGTACATACAGTTAAATTCATGAGTGGTGGGTGGAGCTAAACATCAATAAATAAATAATCAAGGCTAGAATTATATGTAGGTGCGCAGCCTGGGATACTATTATTTTAACTATTATAGTAAATGCTGCAGGTCACAATAAACAATGCAATTTAATCTTGTTGCAAGTTTTTTTTTTGACAACAACATATTGTTTTAATTAAAGAAGAAGAATAAAAAGTCCTAGCCAACAGTGAGTTAGTTGTAGGGCTTAAATGTAAACATTTTCTTGAGAAGAACAGAAGATGGATAACCTGCAAATGATGCGTGACCATCTGGAAAATGGATATTACAGTATCTGGCCTCATCAATTTTCCAACATGGGGAATCAGTAGAAAAGAAGACAGGTTTCAGTTGGAAGATTATAGACATCCTTTCACTGTCATGGTGGCGGGGAAGAGACAGTGTCTTCCCTGACCCTGGATTTCTCTGCTCACTAGTCATCAGCAGGTCACCAAATGGGCTGAGACAAAAAAGGTCAAGTCAATAGGGTTCACCAGACATGATGGATAAACTGCTTTTTGCTCGAGGCAGTAAAAAAAAATAGGACTCAGCGTATGACTTTGAGTTGGATATCCACAAAAATGGCCATATTTTCAGTGCTGTATGTCAGCGGTCCCCAACCAATTTTTTCAGGGACCATGCATTCCATTAGACTTTCCATTCATCTAATATATTGTATATTTTGGATTTTTAAACTCTCTGATCGATGATTGGCCCCAAAATTCCTGATCATGCAAAGTCTATTTTCCATCGATGTCAATTTTCAGTGCAGGTTCCAAAAACAAAATATTTTGTCAGTTAAGTGCATCTAATCTGAAACATTCCACTTTATGTCAAGCGATTACAATATTATATATATACATTATATAAACTCAATAAAATGCAAATGTATCCCTTCAACTAGATGGTCACATATTGAGGTGATGACAGTGCTACTCCAATTGTGTTGTGTGTGTCTTGTCTTGGTTGCTGTCACTGCAGAAAACTCTGCTTCGCAAAGATGAGGGAGGAAATGGATCATAGGTCACCATCATTTGGTACCTCAAGCAATCTTTTCAAGTAGAGACAGAGTGGATTCACCAGGCTTGTTAAAAATTGAGTTATGGATCTTTCCCATCTTTCAGGTCTTGTGATTGGAAAATACGTTAATGCTCACAACTGATTTGAAAGCTTTGACAGGTGGTCACGGACCATCTTGCAGAATGAAGTCCAGTCTGTTTCATAATTCCTGCAACTGTGTGACACATACTGAGTCAAAAATTCCTGTCACTTTCCGTCTCCATAATTCTAGTTTGGCTTTGAAAGCAGCAATCTCATCTGACATCTTGGAAGCAGTTGTCATTTTCTCTTTCAGTAGGTTAAAAATGTCACATAAGTACACAAAGATCAAGGCGCGATCAGTGTAGCTGAAAGACTGCCGCAGTGGCCAGTTTTTCAAGAAGATATCTCTGGAGGGACTCTCATAACTCTGGCCAGCAGTTTACCACTTGAAAGCCATCTAACGTCTGTGTACAGGAGAGGCGTCTATGTTCAGCATCCATCTCTTCACTGAGCTACTGAAATTGGTGTGACTTAAGGGCATTTCCTTTGATATGGTTAATAATTCGAACCAAATCTTGGAAAACGGTTACGCTCAGGTGACAGTTTTCAGCTTTTCAGTGTTTCCCTATGGATATGTAGATTCATGTTCAAAAGTAACCTCTTTGATCCCGGCTGACACACATATAATCTGTCTAGTCATTGCTGATGCTCCATCTGTGCATCACGACACAAGTTCCAAGACTTAAACAGTTTGGCAGCGGTAAGTGTTGGTTGGCAAAAATAGCATACATAACAAATCCTCGTGCACGTCAGTCTAGCACATAAAAACAAGCGATATATCATTGTTATCATCAGTACATTCTTCCACCAAAATATGTAGTTTGGTGACTCTGTAAATGTTCTTCTTGTTATGATGTGAACAGAAAAAGTGACTTTTGCTACCTTTTCTCCCGCGGCCTCTCCAAAAAGTTCAAAATGTTCACAGTGTCCTTGATGGCAGGCAGTCAATTATTTCCCAAAAGTAGCAAAGGTCTTTTTCGCCGCATCATTGTGGTCTACAAGTAAGAATGATGCCTTCTGTACTAAAGGACATACATATTTGTTAAAGTGGTGACCTTCAGTAACTACTTTTGTCCTTCATTTTCACATGTTTTTCTTTTGAAAACATTCCAACAACTTGTCTTTTAAATGTTTGTGGTTAGCACAGTATGAATGTGCCAAAGCAATGCTGACGGTTTCATGGCTTTATTAGCTTGTCAGTGACTTGAAATGACGCGTAGCAGGTGTGTTACCTGCTGCGATGAACTCATCACTTTGGTAGCAATCTTACAGTGGTGGACGGTCAAGGCCATCAAGGCCTTCTCTGCTTGCCTAATATAATCAAGAAATCATGATCACATTCATGATAGTTAATTTCCATGAAACCTTGGTACTAGAGCCCTTTTGTTACAAATGACCTAAGACCATCCCCAAATAGCTGTGTGAATCAAACCCAGACTGCGCCATTAAGCGTGCCAAATGCTAAACACTTATCCACCAAAGGAAATTAAAAAATAAAGTCGGGGTCAGTCATGGCCCACCTAATGGTACCCTAACCAGGTGTTATGCCTTGCAAAACTAGTTAGTAATTATGGCCGTAGACCAATCTGTATAGTGGTGAGTAGAGGAACTCACTGTAGATGTTTAAAGACCTGCTATAGACCAAACTATGTAGCCTAAATCCGGATGCTGAATATTTAATTTCCCTCCAAGGGATCATTAAGGGGAATGTTCCGTTTCTTCCTCTTTATTGTCAGGGTTCCACTTGTACAGATTCAGACAGTAAAGACAAAATGTGGATTGCATGTTAAACGTCATCTAAACTTACAGCTAAAGACAACCTAGCTCATGGATAATGCACACCTTTGCGGCAAGACTGGGATTCCTATCTAGGTACTCTTTTTACAACTTCAAGACACACATACCATTTTGATCAAAACACTGGGAGGATGCAACAAATCATTTAAACTATTCTTGTATCTATAACACCCAAATCACAATATTTCCCCAGTATCACCCAGCAACCATTCTTTGGGTTATTTCAAAAGCAGTTGTATAAATTGTAAAATATTTTACATGGATTCCATCCATTTTCTATAGCATTTACAATTTGTAAGATCTTGAGACTTGGGTGGGACTCTAGACACACCCAGGATGGATTGCCAACCTTCAGGAAAAATACTTTCATTGTGAGGGACAGGTGGTTTCACTTACTGCGTTTTGAGTTCAAAATGTGACTTTAAACACCAACTGCTTTGTTTTATTGCCTATTGCATAGCTTTCAGCGAGACTTTTGTGTGAAATAAATGTCATATCAACCTAAGAATACATACACTGTATGGTGATAACTTTCACCAATAATCTCCAAGAGCTTCAGATGAATCAAACTATAAACTTGGATGTGTGTCCAATGCTGTTGGTTGCATCATTATTCTTTGCGATCTTTTCCTCGTAAACATACAAAGGATGACCAATACGCTGGGCCCCGGTGATTCACTATTACACACCTCTCTAAATATCTACACCAGTAAAGCCCCAACCACTTCTGGCATTCAGGCTAGAAGCTTATACATGAAGTCAGCTTAAAGGAGGAATCCATCAAATGCTGTACACAAGTAGCACCTGTTGAAGCAGGTGAAGCAAAGTAACGGCTAGCAAATTGTGGAGGCACACGTTACCAAGGGGCTATTTAGATGAAATGAGAACACAAAAATGAAAAGTGTTGTCAGAAACTGTCACAGTGTGTGTGTGTTTGTGTGCGTGTGTGTGTTTTGTGTGTCGTGACTGCTGTGAATAATGGCTCGAGTCTGACAGGTCCCATGGAAAGCGATCGATATGTTAGAATGTTAACACCGATCCCCCCCTCCATTGTGCCGTACCAGACAAATCTATTAAAGATCTATGCCATTCCGTCATCGCCATCCACTGCCGGCAGCATAACGTGCCAGAGAACGAGAGGAGGAAAAAAAAAGTACTGCCAAGGAAACTGCCAAGTAAGGCAGATCCTAAAATGTTGATCGTCAGAATGGTATGTAACATTATAACTGAAAGAGTTTGTTCAATGAAAGTTCTGAGTATTCTTTTGTTGCGTTGGATATTAAAGTCAGCAATGAGTCATGGAACATTTATTATTCTTATCACCAGTCATAGTTGAACATTTCTAAAATATTTTTCATACAAAGCAATGCATTTCTTTAAAAGTTGTTTTAATGAGCCTGAAGGAATGCTTTGTCCAAAGTGGCGTGACTTCACATCCCGGGGAACAATAGCTGGATAGCATTCTGGTGACTTTTAATGGCTTAGAGAGACGTGCTATGAAAAGTTTCCATTGTTTGAGAGAAGTGCGAGCTTAAACACTTCAGCCTGTCACTACATCTCCTGAGAGGAAGGGGTGAGGGGCAAACATTTGTCATTTCTTTTCTCCAAGGGCTTTGCATTTGTGTGAGTGGCCTTTCAGTGCAGGATGAGCAGAATGAAAAGCCAACATCGACCATGTCTGCTGAGCTCCATCTGCAATTTTCATCATCGGGTCAAGCCAAAGAAGCGCACATGTTGCAGCAGCATCCCCATGACGTGGATAGATGAGGCTTGACAATGTCTCCTCCTGGTTCCACCACCACCCACACGCATGAATATTTACATCAACTGTCCCATCGATAAATGTATTTTGCGAAGGGAAAAAGGCTGTTTGTATTCATCGTGGTGCCTTGCGTTACCAATTTTTGAATTTCTCGAGTTACAAGCCAAATTCGGCTAACTTGACTCCAGCTCCTGCCGGCCACACCCCTTAAAGAGACACAAGCAATTTTCAGCTTGTCGCAATGTACAGCTATCATACTTTATAAAACCAGTGTACTTTTGTCATGTTTCATATAACCTGTAACATAAAAAATGTGTGCTGGTATGCTGGAAAGGATTCATTACATGTCATTACATTTTGATATTAAAATTGATTTGACGTATGAGTAAATTGAGTTACAAGCTTTGTCACAGAACGAATTAAACTCGTAAGTCAAGGCAACACTGTACTTAACTACAAAAACGGTGAAACTGAGAATGAATTTCCTCAACTTTTGCACACCACTTAAATGAATTGCCGGTTTTGTTATTTGTCAGAAATTATTCAGAAGCCTAAAAATTTGCACTAATTATATTTTAATTCATATCATTAAGAGTAAAAATAAAAATACGCAAATATCACTTCATTATTTTACAAAGCATGCCCCAAATTGCAGAATGCTTCACTGCGATTGAGTAAATAAACATCCTGAGACAGGAAACACGGAAGTTAAATCATGGCGTAAACACAAACAAACATATTGACACACCACAACTTGGTGTGGACTTCACACCAACATGCAATCAGTGACATTGCATAGCCAGTGCAACCAAAGCAACGTAGCCTCTCAAACTAATAGAAGTGCCACAGCGTCACAATACATGGAAGGGATCCACTGCAGTGAAAGTACCCCCCGCCCTCTGGCTCCTTCCCGTTACGACCCCCCAAGCTGTGGACACAGATCGAGTTTCGCCCTCAAAGTCCCCTCACACCCAACCCCCTCCTCCAGATGTGCATCTGAGCCATCTTGGAACTTCAGAAATGCCAAATGCGTGTATGTGTGTAGAGCACACTTCTGTGTCAGCAATGTCACACCCCCCAGCTCTTGACGCCACTGAGCTGTCAATGAGACGGATATGCATCTGATGCAGACATTAAGGCGAGTGGGGGGCATACTAGAGGATCCACTTGCTACCTTTGACGCCGCAGCAAATTACTACATTTGGTGTTTAATGGGGTCTAATCTCGTTGCACACTTGAGTACAATGACAGTAAAGGGATTTCTGATTTCTGATTCTGATTTAACAGAATGACCAAACACTTCATTAGGTACACCTGCACATTATACTGTCGTTGGTTGGACTGTTGCTGAGAAAGTCTGCCGAATGTTTGGTGAGCGTACAGGAAGTATCCCCTTCCTCCTCATTAACATTTTTATTATATGCCCTACATTCTCAACTTCTTACTACCAATGACAATGTCTTCAAATTATGGCAACGTTTCAATGTATATTTGGAAATAATCACTTTCTGCATTGATTGACCTGCTGAAATGTTGATGAATGTGTTAAACAGAGGATTGTGTTTCTTCTCCTGAGTGGGTCAACTTATCAGATCTTCTCTTCACACCGATGCAGGAAAGCACTGAGAGGAGGGTGAGGCATGTCGTAAGTCAATACAAATACCAAAGTGGAAACGCTTAGAGGCCTTGCGCCCTCCCTATTGCCACTTGAATATTAGTGTTTTGATGACGGTCCCATCTCCAGACGGCTCCTGTGGTCCTGTTGTTACTTAGCATGTGTCGTTTTCATCCCAAAACAGGATCAGGCTTGCACATCAACTGGCGCTAATTTATGTTCGGGTGAGAAGTCATGGTGAAATTCCAATCAATAAAATATTACCAGGGGGTTAGAGGTTACCTGTTTGAGGAAGCCTCTTTGCTATTTTTCATTGCAGCCTTTGAATTATTTACATTTTAACCTACAAATCACAATAATTGTCTCTCATTTATTCCTTTTAAAGCCATAATTCAAGTTGAGTTCAGAGGTTTAGTATGGAAAGTGTGTGAGTAGCATGCAAAACGTGTTTTCACTCGACAGATTCGCACACACAAAGGCAACGGCATTCTCAGCAAACTCTCACACTGCATCAAATCTAACCTCTACCCTGTTGTGCTACTCCAACATAACCATGCAAATTAATGTCTGGAGCCAAGTGAAAAAAAAAAAAAAAAAAAAAAATTATATATATATATATATATATATATATATATATATAGTGAGAACAGGTGGGTGCACTGCTGGTAATAGAGCAGAGACATGGAATATTAGCTGTTTTACATGTGCATAGAATTGCATTGGTGTGAATGTATGCACATAGACCTGGCTGCCTTCTTGGAATGCATTGCTTCATTCATGGTAAACTTGACTCACTAAGTCGGCAAGTTAGTGGCTCACAAATTATATTTGCCAATACTCATCCCTAAACATCTGACAGCCTAAATAATTTAAACAATGAGAATTGTTTGTTCTGATTGTTTATAAGGCGCACTACTCGTGTTTTCGACAAAGTGTATTTTTATTACCCATGGCAAATTACATTTTCATCTATGCAGCCTGATGCTATAAATTGCTCAACTGGCCTCTGATTGGCAGAAATGCAAGTAAGAAATAATTTAAGTAGAACAACCTTTCTTGTTTTTTTTCTCATCATCTGATGAAAATTAGCATGGATGAAATCCAATTCCACGTTCACATATTTTCTTAAGGAAGACAAATTACAGGTTTGATGATTGGAGTACACTAAACCGTATTGAATTGACCCACCAATACAAAAATGTATTGCCTTGTATGGAGAGATTGTGGAGGAATGCCTAAACCAATTAAGTGTATATTTCATGCAGAAAATTGTAGAACAACACAGTCAGTCAATGTAATGCATCTTTTTGAAATGATTTAATTCTCCAGATTGTTGCACTTTCAGGCTTGATCTTGGAGCTCACTGTCTTTTAAATGCCTTAATTGGCCCCTAATTTGTGTGACCAACAGACCCTTTTGTCGGGACAGATAAAAAGCTAAAGCTTGGTGGCTTCCAAACAGTGAAGCTCTATATGCCACTGGATGCTCCCTTAGTTCTCCAATGCCGCCCACTCCCACACACCCGGGGCTTTAGAGCCTGCAGGAGTTGTGATGCTGAGAAGGAGCACAGCGCTGGTGTTGAGAGTGAGACCAAAGGTTTCCAGACCCTTAATTAGCAATGATGGTTGGCAACTGTAGTTTGGAGGTCTCCAGAGCAGAAATCCTTCTCCTTTATTGTGTTCTGCTTCAACAACTTATAATGAAGGAACCTTCTTTCCAAAGTTGGCAAAGTAATACGTGTTTCTTTCCTTTTACTGGCCGCATATAAAAAAATGCAAATGAGAATACTTTGCTGATAATTTGCTTGAATGAGGTTCAGAAGATAATATGTATAGAGTTGGCATTTTTTGAGGAGCTTTGTAGTTTTCACAGGTGGGGTGACCGGTTTTACACTGAAATTTTATTACACACCTTATATTTCACATAAACCCATTCCTTCATTTCCACAATCTACAAACAGGACATCACACCATTACCACTTTCCTTATGATTTCAGTAGTGCAACAGACGGCGCACTCGGTTATTCTGCTATAGTTTGACACACATGGATTATATTGCGATTTAATTAATTATGCTTAAAGTGAACGATGTGCTAAAATTGAAAACAAAATAATGAACATTAGTTTTTGGCGATTAGCTCCTCTCTTCTTTCACCCATTCATCTTAGATTATCTGCATTACTTGGTACATTTCGTTTAGTGTGCTTTTTTTGCATTTTTTTCTTACTCACGTCTGACATGCTCCCGTGGTTAAATACATTTCTTTTTTATTTAATCTGACATTTTTTGTTGGGTCCATTTTGCTCACACGCAGTCATAACAGTGATGGACTTAGTTATTTGTTTTGTCGCAAAGTAACACATAAGTCTTTGAATAGTAACTTCAATCAGACAGATTAGAGAAATAATAATGTAATAGAATACTTCCTCAAAAAAGCAGCAATTGTTAACTTAGTACTCAGTTACTTCTTGTGTTAACATGTTTACATAAATATGGATGTCTTATTGTACAACACTTATGCATCAAGTGTTGTTGCCATTTTTTTTATTTTTTTATTTATTTTTACACCATCATTCCTCCCAGTAACCCATCCAAATTTATATACAGTAGTTGTAGTATAAATAGTCACTAATAGATTAGATGCTGTCTAAAAAAGAGAAGAGGAGCGAAGCAATCCACATTCTTCCGTTGTTCCTCGAGGCAGCATTTCAATTTGTGGTAGAAGACCTCCAATAAGCATGCCTCATGTGAGTAATGATCAGTAGTGAAATCCATAACATTCTTCTCAAAGTCAAACAAGATAGTCAATAATACTAGCACTTTTCCTGGATGGAATTGATGGAAATACTGAATTTGCTTCACTTCATGTCCAGAAGCTCTTCTTTGTACTGCTGGGTCTGATCACCACAGACCTGGAAGGACTGCTTGAAAATGGACAAAGCACATTTGATTCAGCCAACTAAGATTTATTGCATATACTAATGATTCTACACTGGAAGTATGTTCCTTCAGTTTCTCTATTGGCAATCCCACTGTGCCACTTCAGTGGAAACAGTAGGGATATGAAATATGATCCTCGAGCCAGTAGGTCTTCAAAAACATGTCTTTTTGAAGACATACTGACTGAAAGCAGGATAAGTATTTGTCCGCATTGGCACCAGTTTTGCCTAGTGTGATAAATAAAAAGAATTGTGTCAGGTTGCCAACTGTGTCAAATGTGTTACTGACATATACCTTCACCACACAGTTGACAGTTGGAAAATTTGTGATCTAGATAGTTGTGTGGTCAGCCCTAAATACATACGAGCATGATCTTCCTTTGATTTATTTCGATCCACAATAATAATAATAATAATAATAATCATAACTTCAAAAGCCTTCACTCATGCAACAAATTTTCTGTCCTAGAGAATTGACAAATTAAATGATGGAGAGGGCCCACAATTTTATCTGCGTTTTGGGGGCCACGTAGAGTGAAAGCATACACTTTCTAACCAGATGTATGACAGAAATGCCATTCTAAATATGGACAAAATATTGCCAGGCCATATTTAGCAAAAATCCACATATAATTGTTGCCCGTACCAAATGCAGTGGGACAATGTGTGTGTTGGGGTATTAAAAGCTGCGTTTTTCAATATTATTGAATATTAATTTGCCCACCAATCAAATCTTTCAGTGTCTCTCTATCTCTGAAAAGGAGTCTCTGGGTGAGCCGTTTTCTAATTGAGATAATAAACACCTCAACACTGAATCACTACAACCATGACTTGGCTGCTAGGCGGGGTGAGGGGTTGCCACTTTCAAGCCACAGCCAGACTACGTTGTCAGACTGTTAAAATCGAAACGTAAGCAAAGATGCATTGACTTTTGTTGGATGCTCACATTTACGTTAACTAAGAGTGCGCGCTTTTTATAACTAGCATATGCGTGTGTGGGGCATATTTTTGTTTAGCGATGTGTCTGCACCATGCGCCAAATGCACAGATCGGTGCATTAATTGACAAGTGTATGAAACTCTGGGATTTGCCTCCAGAAGTAGAAGACCCTTGTCTCATTCAAACTCCTTGCTCCACCCTTGGTTTCGGTAACAAACTCTACGTTTCAGTCAGTTGTCACTAATTTTCATGAGACAGTGGTCTCAAAAATTGGGTTGCACACGATCTCTGTGGACCCTCACGCACAGGGGTAGATGACAATAGTTACATCACATAGATCAACTTGCACCCTGCAGACACAGGGATGCCGAAAGCATAAATTCAGCTTGATTAACACACCTGGGAACTGTTTTAAATTGAAGAAACTATTTGTAATATTTCCCTTTTCAGACAGCCAAGGTTGGATTAGACCCACTACAAAAATTCCGATTTGGTCCAAACGTTGAATAATAGTTTAAAGCGTGATGGAAATGAGTTCTTTAAAAGTGGCTTTTTTTTTTTTTTTTAATACAGACAAGCTGAGGGTGGTTAAGAAGGCCAATGCTTTTAAATTGCTTCATGCCTCAGTTGGCAAATGATATGAGATGACAATGATATGAGCTGAAATTCACAGTTTAGCATGAAAGGCATTAATTTTGACTTGGGCAAAAAAAAGGATGGGGTAAAAAAAAGATGAAGATGAATAGGTGAAATGTGTGAGAGTCACAATTTATTTTGACTTCATTCAAAGGATGAAAAAAGATGAAGATAAATGGTTGTCAGAGTGTGAAGAAATGGGAAATAGAGATAGATGGGCAGAAATGGGGAGAGAAAATGTGACATCACATTGTGAAAAGAAATTGATGCAGATGGAGCCAGTGTGGGTTGGAGGAAGAGGAGTGAGGAAGAGTGAGGGAAGTTGAGAAAAGAGGGGGAATTGAGAGGCTGCATAGCAATTTCTTCTCCAAACTGACAGGGCTTGACGCTCAACTAACAGGGCTGTTTTGACAGGTGTCAGATGGTCCGTATTACTATTTCACCGCCAGGCCCTTGGGACCCGGCTTCACAGGCCACAACAGGACTGACCAAGCTGGAAAAAATAAAGAGAAGTGACATAGCTGCCTCTGTAGCTCCCTGGCTCTGC
This sequence comes from Idiotropiscis lumnitzeri, assembly GCF_059441095.1. Lineage (NCBI taxonomy): Eukaryota > Metazoa > Chordata > Actinopteri > Syngnathiformes > Syngnathidae > Idiotropiscis > Idiotropiscis lumnitzeri. The sequence continues at coordinate 8,284,390 of NC_142403.1, read as the reverse complement.
ACTCTCCCACAGTCTGGGTATCTGCTGCATCATGGAAATAGCCAGTGTGTGTGCTTGCGTGTGTGTGGGTGTGTGTGTGCGTGTGCTCCCATCAGTCAGTCTTGGGGAAGCGTAAAACTTGACATTACCTTTATTTGTGGGATCACTTTGTTTTTGTGAACAATTGGCCTGCCCGACTATTCATGATCTCCTGACGCCTAATAAAAACATGTGTGTGCGTGTGTGTGAGTGTTTGTAAGACTGAAGCTAGCAACGAATGTATCAATTTTATTTTGACTTAAGCTTCCTCTTGTATATTGCGTCAGATATTGTTTAAAATGAACAAGTTGCATGGTCTGATATATTAGAATAAGTTTCGAAAATGTGGTTCAGATAAAAAAGGTTGGCAGATAACAATTTGACCTTTGCACTATGTGAAAGTTCATAGACTCCGAGATTTCATATACATCCTACAGTTAAAAACGTGTTTTCAGTTTTGTTTTTTTAAAAAAAAAAAACACTTGATCGTGTGGCATTACGATGAGATGGAAATGGAAAGACAGAGAAAGGAGTTAGCAGATAATCAAACACCTGGCCAAGCTTCAAAAAGTGAAATAAAATTTCAACCCTACAAGACAATGCCATATTGGAGCCTGCAACGTTGATCAAGAATTTGAAAACTAGTCGCAAAATGGAAACCGTTGAAAATGGCTGTATTGTTATTTTCATGTAAATGCCGAAAATGGTCCTAGTCCATAAGGGTTAAAGCAAAAATGGAGAACCTTCATACTGTTGAACCTTAGAACGCTTCTCTTGAGTTGTATTAAGTTGCATCAATACAATACAATTGTTAATCCACAAAGTCAAATTATTATGAATAATTTCGAGCTTGTCTGTTTATGCAGGTAAAGTCAGTCCAAAAGACAACAATGGGTTAGTGCGCATGTGTGGTGTTTCGAAACAAATTTATAATCAATTCCAGGCATCTTTCATTTGACGTACGTCCAAACGGAAATCATCAAAACAACAGATGTTCGACCACACACACACTCACGCATTGTGTAAATGAAGCATTAGATAAAGAGCTGGCTGATAATTTAATGAGCATTACCGAGTTTGGGACCAGCAGACCACTGCCAGGAAACGTCTAGGTCTATGGAATCCTCTCTGTAACATGTACAATTATCCTTACGAGGGGTTCTTTGGTTCTTTAATGCACTTAGGATAATGTCAACAGGCACTACAAACATTGATTTTCTGCTTTTCACACAGGAATCAATAATCAGTGCATGAACCTCTGGCCAGGAAATATGATAAGAGAGTGATTAGATTATCCTGTGTGACCTTGTTGTAGACTCAGAGCGTTGCATTGAAGCTCAAGTGAGGAGAGAAGACTTTGAACACAGCGCTACTTTCAATGCACTCGATTTCTTCATGTTTGTATGCCAAGCTTTGTATCTTTAAATCATGTCATACTGTACTCTTGACAGACATCACAGCTTTCCTCAGTTTGCGTTGCGTCCCACTGCTGTCTCGAATAATCACAATACATCACTATCATGCGAGTTGACTTCTAACGACTCCCCTTCTGCACACAGCCATAACAAGTTTGTAATTGTCCCTTGCGAAGCATTTCACAGGAAATACTGCGGGTGAGACTTAGTGCAAAATAGTTTATGGTACTTAGCACAAGTTTTATAGATACCACATGAAGCCAGAATCCCCAATCGCGACGTGCACTTGGTCTCTGTCAGCAGGTCTGGTGCCGCTCCTTACAGCTGAACAAAGTCCCGCCTAGAACAAAGGGAGTGCAATGGTTTGGAATCATTTGAAAAACATTGCTTGGGAAGTCTTGTTCACATTGTCTTGTGCATTCTTTTTTTCATTGGACTCAGTTTTCGTGGTTCTGGAGCGTGAACTGTCGTGCACTCTGATAGCGTTTCTCCGTACATATTACCAATGCTCTACAAGCAACTTTCACTTCTTCAAAATCTGATAATATTCAGATTTTATTTTAATTGGTTGTAAATATTAATATACTATTTTGACAATATTTTGTCTTTTTTTGACAAGATAACTAAAGTACTATGTTTTTCAAGAAATAAAAAATAAACAAACATTTACTGCTGTCTACTATGTATCTGCTTACTTTGTGTCTGGATTCTGAATAAAGGGAAGGGCCTACAAAAGTTGTTCAACCAGTAATCCACCTTTGTGAGTCTTTGATGTCTGTTTAAATTGAAGCAATGTCAAAATATTCTTCATGTCACACACCCGACGTTGGCAGTGAGTCATTGTGCTTCTGCTTGTTCGAGTCCAGCCTCACCATGTGTCGTTGTGGCAATATTATGACTTTCTGTGGCGTTCTGGAACAATGGCAATTCAATGCAGGCCCTTCCAGTGCAAGTTTGATGCCGATATTTCAAGGTATGCATGCATCCCTCCATCTATTATCTGTACCGCTTCTCCTCACTGTGTATTAGTACAGCCATCCGTCCATTGTCTATAGCAATTATCCTCATCTGGGTCCCGGATGAGATGAAGTTTATCCAAGCCGACTTTGGCCGAGAGGTGGCGTACACCCTGGACTGGAGCCTCATCAATCACAAGGCAGGCTTAAGTTAGTCTAATAAACAACTAGCCTCAATGGAAAGAGGGGGATACACACAAAAATGCTGGCTGTCCTTCACTGTGGTCCTTTGTTCATTGTGTAATGTTCCTCTTTGTTGTGGAAATTAATGGGTTTACACTTCTGTGCAATATTGTAGTGGAACTGCACTGCTTGTTAAAGTGGTTCAATGAACCAAAATGCAATATGGTGAGAGCACGAGTTCATCCATCACTACAAATCTATAAAACAATTATGTGGTTTCTTCTTCAGACGCTTTTTAACTCAAATCAAACAAGTTTGAGAAAATGTTAGTCAAGGGAGTCTGCTTAAGTGCATGAATCATATTACCATCTGGGAGACCAAAAAGTCAGAATCAAAGAGTGGGATCTGCATATTATGCAGTATTTATTCTGTTTATGGAGGCTAGAAACATATGTCTGTGTCCTTGGACACTTTCTCTGTATTTAAAAAAAAAATCACCTGCTTTATAGTCTAATCTTCACATCCCAGGAGGCGAGAGTCACACAAGAGCATCCAACAAAAAGCAAAGAACTGAGAAATTTCAAAAGCACTCTCTGAGATTTTGTGACGAAAGATATGTCCTTCAACCTTTGCATGATGTCATTTTGTCCATCCTAATTTTCTTCTATTTTTTTTTTCTAATTCACCTTTTCACCCTCTTTGTGGCTTCCCATCACTGGTAACAAGATCAAAAGGTCACACAATGGCCATCTGTCAATCAACAAATTGCAGTTTGACTCAGAGATTGTCTAAGCTTTTAATAACCCCATGTTGCACCATATGCTTTCACATTTTATCTTCAGCACTGCAGCAATATTTCAGAAGGAGGTGATTGTTTGTCTTCAGCCTCAGCACAACATTTACCATAAATACCCCCGTGGGTCGACTTTCAACTGAGCTTCTCAATTGACAAAAGACAGAAAAGGACAACTTGTCCCTGAACTTTCTGCTTGTCACATTTAATTGTCTTTCAGGCTGACGCAAGTGCTCTTTTCACCAAGTGTTTGATTCAGTTACCGTGAGTATGTTAAAACAGAAGGCCTTTTTTCAGGGTTTTATGGGGTGTCCTGTTTTTCCAGCATACCGCCAGTGATTTAAATAATCCGCCTTTTAAAGAGACTTTTGAATGGTAAGAAAGTGCTGATGTTTTACTGTACCCTTGTTGAAATTACAACTGTAGAGCAAAAATAACTTGAAATGTATAAATGATGTAGTTGACAATGCAGAAGGGGACATACAGCCATTTTGGAGGCAGATGTCCTAGTTCCAATACAGCGGCCAATTTTTTGTATTTTATGCTAGACTTTGGCATTACACCTGCAAAACTGTCCAATTACAATTCTGTGCTGGCAATGTAATCTTCACTGAATATGGAAAAAATTTTATGGGTAAAGGGTGAGAATTTATTAGATCCCGGGTCAAGCTGAGATCTGTTTCCCAGAGTACTCTGGCAATTTTGCAGTGTCTGCCCATTCCAAGTTAAATAGTCTGGTTGAGCTTCCTGTGTGCCGTCAATGATCAAATTACGTTAATATAATGTTCACACAAAGAATTTATTTTTTTTGCTCAATACTTCTCAGAGCCATTCTTCATTTGACTTTTCTTTGTACAAATATTGTTATAGTCTTTTTAACCACATGTAGTCTTTGTCACAACAAGATGAGTTAATGTATTGTCGATATCTGCAAAAAGAAATGAAAAATGTTGTTAATTGCCTTTATTTAATAGTTTAAACCTTAATGAAACCACAAACCAAGCACTTTATTGTCAAATATTTTCAAACTCATGTTCTTTAAGAATAAAGGGCTTTAAGATCATTTGATTTTGAAAATATGCACCGGAAGTCTGCAGGCATGTATGTCATCAAATTGCAATTGTCAAGCAAAAATTAGGCCATTTGTAGTATGCGAACTGTTTTCGACTACAAAACAGATTCAAGGGCACAAGCCAGAACAAATCTAACAGCATGGCGGATGGATAGACGAGTACGCCTTAGCCCATCAGCTTCCAAGCTGATGATAGGTAGTTGGCTAGCTTGGCAGGAGCACCAAAAAGGGGAGAATAATGAGAAGGATCGTAGGGGCCCATGGTTGACAGGGGCCCAGAGCGGCCCCTAATAAACTTAGAAAGTGTAATGTACACTCAGGACATAAACACGATTTATAATGCAATACAATTGGTGGTAACAGTAATATTTAAATGAATTATTATCGAATAATAATAGAATGTTCCTAAATAAAAATCCTATAGTCTGAATTCATTTGAGAATGATATTATTTTAGAAAAGCATCAGCTATTTGTGTATGTAACACTTTTATATTTTTTCAGTAGGAACATGGGATATTTTTTGCGTGTGCATGTAGCGTTGTTCTTTTCAGAAATATTGGAATAGTCCAAAACATTAAAATGCATAGTTTTATGTAAAACCGGATCAGCATTTCCCGTCAGCCTTATGGCCCACTGTGTGTGTGCATGTGTTTGGTTGGGTGGGGGGGGGCAGCAAGTTTTATTGAAATAGGTCCAAATATCCCTGGCTGTGCCCCTGAGCAAAGCAAATTAGCAGGCTCAAGAAGGAGGCAGCAAGGTCTAACTATACAGAGAAAAGTGAAGGCCTACCCGGGTGCCATTCTCAACTCATGTCTGTGTGGGTGAATGAAGAATGTTGGTGAGGCTATCATACTCTATGTGAGCTAATACCATGCTAGCTCACAATTTTATTTCTTCACAATAACATGATTTCACTTATTCATATATTGTACTGCTTTAAGCATACACCCCAAAGGCAATAAAAAAAATATATGCATAATAACGTTTTGGCAGTTGGAACTGATTAATTTTATTGTAATACATTTGAGTGGAAAGCATCGCTTTGGTTTGCTAACAAAGAAATTTAGTTTGTAAACTGAGGATTCACTCACTGTACAGTCGAGCATATGGTCCTTCTATTATATATGTTCCAAAAGTCCTCCATATACCTGCTCATCTATATTTTCCTTTACTTTTGTCTTTTTTTTTTTATGTTTAGAGTTTACAGTCATCTTCTCCCCTTTCTGGTTATTTCAGCCGTAGCACAACATCATCATGTTACATCTTTTTACATTTATGTATGTGTTTTGAGTTTACAATGATATTTTGTGAAACAATTGGAAGATAACCATTCAAATTGGAGGCCAAAAAAAAGAACAAGATTAATCTGTTAAGTATATTCAGTGACAATTTGAGCCATTTTTCATGAGTGCAATACACCAACGGTACTTATCAGCAAGCATGAAGAAATAATCTACCCAATTTTACAAACATTTTTGGTTGGTGGGTTTGGTGGGTTAACAACAAAAGAGAGAGGAATTGATAATCTGACAAACATTATCTCTGAGCCACTTAAATCACAATGGAGTGTAATTGCCCTCGTTTAGCTGACAATTCACTCGCTCGATATATGACTTTAGTTGTTGTCTTTGTACAAATTAGACTTCCAACCTAGATGATTTGTTGGAGACGTCCATACAGGCAGCTGCGGTAATTAAATAGCTTCACTGGCACTCTTCAAAATCTTTTACTGTGCTCATTTGCTGTTTCATGTGTGCTGTTTGCAGTGTCTAATGACTGGGAGTGTTTACTCTCTGCACATATCTCAGTGGTGGCTAATGAGAAGGACGGCGACTGTTGCTTAAGTCATTGGAGGTGGTGATAAAATGAGTTTGTATCTTATATATATGCCGTAAAAAGGATAGTGAGAGAGAGTCAGTGTGTGTGTGTTCAGTGTGTGTTATTTGTGTGGAAAATGCATCTGACCTAACTACACTTGCACCTGACTTTTAATAAAACTGAAAATTGGCAGTCGGCAGTGAGCAAATCAGATAAGAATATGCGTCAAAAAAAAAAAATCCTTGTACCTTCTCGTACAGTTCATCCACATTCTAACGCACATGTAAATCTGACCTAAAGAAAGTAACAATTGCAATGTGATGATAATTCATCATATTTATTAGAGGTGGGAATTACCTCAGCACTGGTGGCAGGTGCATCAATCCATCACTGACGGATGCTCATTTTTCTGAGAAATGACGAGAAAATATGAAGTACTAAGCTCCGACGGAAATGTGTTTCGTTCATCAATGTAGTCATCACTAAACGGGTTAGTCGCGATGTACCGTCTCAGTCCGTCACTAACGAATTCCCGCTTTGCTGATGGAAACATTCGCTACCTAACGCAGGTGTTTGTTCGTGAGGGTGACAGCTGGATTGCTTTGAGCAAACTGCATTGACTACATCATATACGGAAACATTTTGCAGTTCATGTCCAGTAAGTAGCAGTATGGCCCAAAGACTGTAACGTAATGTAACTGCTGAATCTTTTAATGACGTAGATGACGAAATCCCTGAATTCCTTGCAATTGTACTTTGAAAAACATTGTTTGTTAACTGTGGAAGTGTTTGCTCAGACAGTTGTTCACAAAGTGGTCCTTGGTTGTGAATAACTCAGCCTTTCAGGGATTTGCAAATTATTGCATTCTGCTTTTATTTACAGTTTACAAGACTTCTCAACTTCATTGGAATTGGGCTTTGTAATTTGTATGGATTTTCATTTATTTATTTTTATTTAGACAAGAAGGCTTCAGTGTTGGAAATATGACTACATTGTATAATATCTTCTACTTCTGGTAAGCAATGAGCAATTTGGGACGTCAAACAAGGTCGTTTAACAAATATAAGGCTTTGTATTCAGAGCTTCTGGACTGAGAATGTAAATGAACATTCACACCGTGATGTGTCACATGAATATTGACAGAGGAACAGCAGAGGGCTTAGCGAGCAAGTGAAGGAAAATCCAAAAGTACACATGAGTGATAATGAGGCCTGCTTCTCTGTTTACTGAGACTTCATCGGGTGCTGTCATTGTGTGGTTCGAGAGGCTTAGCCTTGATGCTTGTCTACAAACCTGCATACACACAAAGAACATTAAAACTTTACAGACCCTTCTCTCTCACTCTTATCCCAGAATAAAGGGAACAGACATGAAAAATGAGCCATACTCCAGATAGAATTAGCTGAGGGCCTTTTTCTCTGAAAGCTGTTTTCATTTCCTAAATGTGTAATTGGCCGTGCATTAAATTAAACGGCCATACTCCTTCATTCTAGATATATGATGGTAAATGACCCCAAATACTTCAATAAATATCCTGTATTACAACATAACTCCTTGTTGCTGCATTGATGGTTAGTTCAATTTTAATAATTGAGTTTAACCATAAAAAAACTGCTGTGCCAGGAAAGCCATTGTTTCTTTTCTTGTCATATAAATCAAATCTTATCCATAAGAGTGTTAACATTGTCCCAGTATCCCATCAGTGAGGAAGAAGATATTTAAATCCTTTAAGGAGATTGCATGAGGGAGGACAATAAAGGTCTCCAAGGAAAGACATTTCTTGCTTCACCAAAGCATTCTTTACTTATTCAATGTTGATGCAACATAACGCACATCTCTCATTTTGGTCTAAAATAAAGCTCTTATGGTTTTTGGGTTTTCTCTGTAGCATTTGATCTTCCATATCACTGTTTCATTATCTTTATGGACTCCAATCAAAAGGGGCAACACATGATATCTGTCCATTCTCTATTCATCTGTATTTTTAAAACTTCATCACTTCCTCCACCGATGTGTTTTAAAGAATTACTGAATGATTTGCAGGGATGGGAATTGTTATGATTTTTACGATTCCAATCCCACATACTAGGTCTCCTCAATTGAGTGCCTTTAGGGAAAAAATGTTTTGAAAATAATTTTATAAAAAATACAGTGCTGTGAAAAAATATTTCCCTCTTGCAAATTTTTTTTGTATTTTGCATATTTTGTATTTGCAACAGTTTCATTTCATCAAACCAATTTTAATATCACACTGAGACAATAACTGCTACAATAACTGAAATCAAATGTTTATAATTATTTTCATTCAAAATTTTTCTGCACGTATTCTTGTGTGGTGCGGGCGTATGATGTAAAAAGTATGATCTCGATGCCGATTGGCTGTCGCCGAAGAGGGATGGACTGGACCCACGTGGGTCGCCCTGAAATACTGGCGGGAACTTAGGGACTGACGATTCCCACCTCTGGTAATAATGTTCTTGAAACTAACTTTGTAAAGACATTGTGACATCAATTTGGCCATTAACTTCAAATTGGGAAAATAAATATATAAACAATCCAATGTTGGGGTCAAAGTTTAGGGTTGGGTTACAGTACATCTCACCGATGTGATCACTCTATGTAAGGCTTCCAAAAATGATGCCAAAATGAATCCATGCAAGCATGTGTTTGTTGCACAAACGTCCGACACAGTCAAGTTAAGCACTGCACCAAGCAATCAGATTTAAACATTGAAAAATTAGGAAGTTGCGGAAAATGCGTTTCACTTTTGGCTTTCTACGGTGTACCTTCTACCGTACCAGGTTTCGGTGTTATTATCCTTCTCCACTCACAATGTGCTGCACTTAATTACGCTCCTGCGTGCTTGAGGGTGTGCCATCACTTTGTAATATAACACTGCCTTTCTAGGATATGTAAGTGTACTTTGCTTTTTACCTTGGTGGGTGCTCGTCCACATGGGATTTATGATTGTCTCACAGCAGCAACAGGGCCCCCACCCCACAAGCTTGAGGTGATAAATCAAACATAGTGATAACAGACCCAAAATCTCCTCCAGCACAAATCCCCTTTTAATCATTTCCAACAAGACCAATATGCACAGGACTCTTTTTGGGAGGTGCAGTCACTTTTCCAGCACATTATCAATGCCCTAGAGTCAGTGAGCGAGAAGGGGAGAGACTGCAAAATAAAACATTACTCAATTCATTTTGCAACTACAGTTACAACATATGTGTATGAGTTCATAAAATAGGGCACATTGTGAAACTGTTTTGCATTTTACAGGCTGTAGTTGGAAAAACATGGACCGTCTCTATTTTATGTACTTAAGTGTGAATAATTTAATTAAACATGCAGAAGCATTGCACGTCACTTGTGACAAAGAAGTGAGAACTGAATTGATGCAGTTTTAATCATTTCTTTTTCAGTAGAAAGACATGTTCTCCTGCTACTACAGCTACTAGCTTAACTTATAATTACAGTCAGGTATAAAACACACAGCAACCCACTTAAAGACCTTATCACATTGAAGATTTTGGGCCTTGGGAGGCCAGACCACAGTGAGATGGTTATCACGTCTACCCCACACTCAAAAGTTGTGGGTTTGAATCTCAGCTGAGTATAGTTGAACTTTAACTGACCCATGACCAATCCAGTATAACCCACCTCTCACCTAAAGTCTGATGGGATAGACTCCAGCTCAAATGTGACCGGATAAGAGCATGAACAGTGTTCCCAACCTTGATTAAACCAAGGTTGATATTTCATATCAAGAACAAATTGACAGCACAGCACGAAGCAAAACAATTTACAAAATATCATCTAGTGAAGGAAAATTTGATTGTTCTTTGTGTTACTATGCATGGCTGACATAGATCACTTAACGAGACTGAAAAATATTTTTTCGTCCAAATAATAGTCATTGGATAATTTCCCGCGGCACACCTGATGATCCCTCACAGCAAACTGTTGTGACACAGCTCACTGGTTGGGAATCACTGAGCTACAAAATGTATGTATGCATGTATGTATATAAGCAACACAATATTACGTATCACATATATACACGCACAGACAGAACATTGACAAAATCCATTGAGATCCAATATAAGATCAATAAGTTTAACAACAAATTACTTGAGTATGATGTAGTTGTAACTGCACTGTAGAACTGAACTGTCAGTGTAATTAAAACTCTGCATTGTCGTCAAATGTCTATGGTGATTAAAACAATATATTAAGATTACAGCGATTGTGTCTGAAAGAGAGTGAGTTTCCAGTGATGTTCATTGTCCTAATGTTCTACTTGCAGCTTTAAATCTTCAGCAAAATTAGTGACATTCGCCTTACTTTCTTTCATCCCTTGGCCTTGTTTAGGGAAATGTGTTTTGCACATGTGCAAGAAGTGGAACCAGATTTAATTGCAATGCACAAAACCAGAGGACCCTCACAATTACATCCTTTGGCATAGCCTTCCTTTCTTGCAAAAACTGAGCCAATAGCCCCAGGTTGCTATTATCCACCAAAGTAGATATCACCAAAGTTTTCACACAACATGAATTTAGTCACACACGTGCGCATGCACACACTCACGCACACATGCACGATTATTCTTTTTTTTGGTGTGTGATGCCACCTATTAGGGCATCACATGATATAAGGGGAAATGGTGACACACAATTTTTCCCTGGCTTCTCAGTACAATACACTAGAAGAAACAAAGGGCCCTATTTTCTTTCAGGGCACAAGTCCAGAGCAAGTTTTAACTTTTCTTTGTCTTGGTATTTTGCCAGACTTTGCGCCTGTAGAATTCGTTGTAACAGGGCGTTTGCACCTTTGTGCGCCCTTGTGGGCTGGAATGGAATTTTGCTGAGCAATCCTCACTATGTCCCGAATTCGCGTAAAAATCTGAGTAATACGGAGCGCACGCCTGACTACACCGTGCTTGACATGCGGAAACCGAAATGGAGTTCATGCATGACATTGGCACGTAAACCATAATATCTCGCAACTGTGCGACTGGGTGTGAATTTTCAAAATTTTATGACGACAAAAAAAAAAAAAAAGAAAACTGTTTGAAAATGCTGTGAACACATTTGCAACTATTTGCAGTAATGAATAAACACTGACAAAAAAAAGATCACAACAACAACATTCGCTACGCTCACTTCAAGACTTGCAAACCTTCCCAAATTGCTTGCAGTTTTATGACGGAAAACTCTCACCATTTCAATAAAGAAAATAAAAATCAGAAAGTAAAAAACACTCAGAGAAATTAGGTGACTGGGGTAACGGCAGGTTTATAGAATGACCACAAAGTATAACACTAATAATAAAATCATTTAAGTTGAAGTTGTACTTAAATTGGCCTTATACTGTCCGACTATACGATAGAAGAGGTAAAAACCCTCCCAATGAGGTCTTGATTTTCTAAAATAAACTGAGTGGACAGTGGGATTGTCTATATACAAAAAATCTTTAGGTACTTATGTTGATAATGATCTACATAAATTAAAAACCTAATAAATGTGTGCTCAGTTCAGTCAGACTTCAGGAGCGCTATTTAATAGTAAAAATATTTGGATAAATATTGCTACACTTGAATAAATTTTTTTTAAATATATTTTACTTTAGATTTGGAGGCATCTGCAATACAAAGTTGGTGTGTCGGAAAGCTTCCAGGATTGACTGACAACATAATATATATCTCTTTTTGGCCAGGAACTGTAGGATGCTCAGGGCATTGTGAGCAGGCCCAGCCACAATTTGCCTGGCTACAACTCTCGCCTCTTCACACTGAATGAAGCAAATTCAGCAGGTTCTCTTTGTACACATGTTGGGTGATCATCTGGCCCTGTGTCAAGAACTCGCAGTGGAACTCAGACTGAAGAATGCGATCAGCATGACTTTTGACTTTGCACTCCGACTGTCGCCTTGGTAACATCAGATTCTTCCACGGAAGACTCTGATGCATGGCCGCATCACCTGTGAGGACTCTTCCTAGCAAGTCTGGTCTCATTGGGCTCATCATCGTTGATTCTGTTCATTGCTTTTTGACGAAACACAGAGAAAATGTGTAAAACAGCCGGTGGAAAAAAAGTACAATGGCTGAAGAGAGTTGAGGTCACACCTTGAACAGTATATGTGATTGCATTACAACTCAGACCCCGAGGTACAGTGTTTTTTTTTTAAGATCCGAATACCAGTCACATTTGTGTGGCGGCAGTACTATCATTCTATCATTTCCCTTCTGTGTTTCCCCCCTGCCCCCTACTTTGAATTAAATCAGAATTCTGCCCCATCTCAGGGAGAGAGCATAGCAGTCCTCTCCAGAGTTTCTGATTAAATTACCGATCTTCATACTCCCCAAAACCCCCACTCCCACATCCTCGTGCGCTCAGTCTCCCCCATGCAGATGTGACACATCGCAGTGACTCCATTTTCGCATAACACATCGACTTTGTAAGAGGGAAAAGGGAGGTGATGCAGGAGGAGGGGCCAAAGGAAGAATGTGTCGACAGTTTGGGAAATGTACCACAGACAAATCCCCCAAAAAATCTCACCTCCTTTCTCCAGTTCATGCCTAGAGGGACTTAACGTAAATATTCCCATCGTCTATGTTCTTGACAGATCATCTAAGGATGAACTTTGATTCACACTGTAAATCAGGCTGCAGTCAGTGAGGGGAACCATGTGTGTAGACAATAATGTGTTAATCTTAAAATTCAAATAGTGTCTTCAGCGTGGTTAGTGTGGCTTTTTTTCTGGAGGGAACTACAAATATGCAGAAATCCACTTTTTAGCAGTGAGGATGAGCATCCAAAAAAGTAATGCAGTACCATTTAACCACACCTTCCTTGAATCAGATAAATTCAAATTAAAAGGGACCTTGAGCAGACTTTCTGTGTTAAATTTTTTCAAGGTTTTGAATCCATTTCTCAGTGAACACAAGAGCAACTTTCTAAAGTTGAATGGCAATTAGACTCACCTGGAGTTATATTCGGGTAAATTTTATTTTTTTTTCTTCCCTAAAATGATGTATGAGCCTTCACTAGTCTAAACACGGCATTCTGATTAATAATGCGTTTGTGGAATATGAGTTAAGCAGCAATATCGGCTATTTTGTCACTTCTCTCTCGACTGAAAGTGACATCAAAGTTACTCAGGTAAGGACCAATCACGACCTCACCTGTTTCCTGAGGCTGTGCTGTGCTCTGAGCATCTGTACTGTCATTTTTAGTTGACAACTGACAAAATGGCTGCCTGACATGGATAAAAATGGGTCGATTCTACTGCTTAACTCATATTCCACATACACAATATTAATCAGAATGGCATACATTGGCTGCCAGGATGGCCGAGTGGTCTAAGGCGCCGCGTTCAGGACCCAGTCTCCCCAGGAGGCCTGGGTTCGAATCTCGAATTTCCCCATTGTGGGACTAATAAAGGGAATATTAGTATTAGTATTAGTATTAGTATACTCTGACGAGTTGGCCTGCACAGAAAAAAATATTTTAAAGACAATTTTGGGGTTGATTTCCCCTTTAAAGACAATCTGTGTCAATTAGAAAAGTCTATTGATGGACACATTTTAACTTATTTATGACGTGAGTTAACATTCTCGGCCATGTCTTCCAAATTATCTACCATAGATGCAAAGTTGTTTGCTAGATAATCAATACGCTTTCTGAAGCCTTGTGATGTGAATGCTCCATTAAAGTCTTCTCTCGGGTTTCTCCCGGATTTGGCTAATCGGAGGATGCCGAGCATTACCCATCTCACCAAAACCCACTTTAGCCCCCACGAACACTCTCAATCTCTCTAATATTGTGTAAATCCAACTGAGGCACTCATCCATTGACTCTGCTTCACTCTCGTCCTCTTGAAAAGATGGAGGAAGTTCAGAGGAAAGTCAGCTGAATAAAGAATGTGATTTGGGAGAGCACGACCAGGGAAATTTCATGAGTAGAGTAATCTTGTCTATAAATAGCATCGAAAATTACACCTACGGCTATGTCACACACAAACATGCGCCCGCACACACGCCCGTACACACACTTCTCTTCAGTGCTGCTCTTAAGCTTGATGAGGCTTTGGACTTGGGACGACAGGAGACAGAGTTCATCTTACTTTAGCTCACATTGATTGAACGTTTATCTCTGAATAATTGTTTCCCAATAACTTGCTGTATGTAGCTTCTAAAGTTTTTAACAATCAACCTCTTCATGGTTTTAATGTCACCTAGTTTGGATATGCTGTATGTAAATGCTTTTTATTGAAGACAAACGTATTGTCAACATCAAGTTTCTATACTTCTGGTCCTTATTAGGGTTGCAAGTAACTGGATCCTAGCTGAGGTATGTTGGGTATATCAGGGGCTGGTCGCCTGCCAATCAATTCCATTCACACCTACTGCCAATTATAGAGTCTTCAATGAATCTAATATGCATGATTTTAGAATGTGGGAGGAAGTCGGAGTACTTGGAGAAAACCCACAAGAAGAATGTACAAACTCTGCAAGAGTGCCAGAGCCAAGATTCCAACCCAGGTCCTTTTGACTGCGAGGCAGATGTGCTCCATGCCTGTGGAATAGCCTCCTTGACAGCACAAAGGGTTTCTATTTAAGATCAGACTTTTGAGTTTAGCTGGTAACTGGTTCAAATTTGTCTTTATTTAACCTATTCCGAAATGTATTTCAATTATTTAGAGTACAATTATTTTTAGTAATTGGTACTTGTAATTTATTCTGTTTTCAAATGATTAAGTAATTACTATTATTGTTACTATTAATACATGTTTATTTATACTTATTGTTTACAACGCATTTCTTTAGATTTTATAGTCTTTGAAATTATTTGGGAATTTCTTATTCATGTGTATCTTTTTTTTCAATAAAACTCTTATTCCATTTAGTTTAGGACAGTATATATATATATATATATATATATATATACATATATATATATATATATATATATATATATATGTGTGTATTTATTCAGTCATCTTTGTAACATTTGGAGAATTTTTTTCCCCACAACTTGTTCAATGACGCACTTTGTGTTGCTTTTTAAGTATAAAAGGTCCTAGACAAATAAAACATTGAGTTCTTCAACCACTAGGCCACAGTTCTGCCCTATTAAGGAACGTATCTTCATCAATTAACCATGGTAATGTGTCCCACTAGGCATCTTTCTATGGATTGACTCTTTGAGAAAAAATGTTTTTGGGCCCCTGACGAGATCTTGAACTCTAATTTCATAGACAGCAAATACTGGCATACCTTGATTTCCGTGCAGGTGCAAGCCTCCTTTAGTGTGTTTGGGAATTAGGCAGACCACGCTGCAGGGAGTTTTCATTAACACGTCCTGGCACACCTGACAATTTGGCGGCTGAAAGTATCTGTGATGTAATCTTTCGAGGCCAAAACGATGTCTTATTTGGTATATTTTTTCGTCATTTTTCCACTGATCCTCTCTCTCTTTCTCATAGTCTCTCCTTTCGCTATTATGTCAAACAACTCAGTGTCAGATCACCTCATGTTGCTACAAAGGCGTAATCAAGCACATGCCACGATGGGATTTTAACTTACGCTTGTTAGCCTGTGGAGAGCCGAGCAGGTCTATTCGACTCGCCTAAGGGCATTTGAAGCATGATGCCATGTTGAAGTATGGAGAAGGTCAAAGCAGGGTCACCAAAACGGCTGGTTCTCATTCCGTCTGTGTCCTTACATGGTTAATTACTCATGTTATTGATAGGATCATTTTACTGCACACGGGTGTGTTTTGGAATGAGCAAGGTCCTGCCATGACATGGTATAAATATGAGCCATAAAAACAAAGCTTCAACACGATCTCTGTGATGATAATATACACACATATACTGTAGATGCTTAAATGATTATTTCCCACTTTTAATTAAAACAGACAGCTTGCCTGTCATCGTGTGAAAAATTTCTTTTTTTTCCCCCCTCTCTCTTTCTATCTCTATTTTAGTTTTATCCCTCCCCAATGACAGAAATAGAAAATATACTCACAAAAGATGTGATGGCATGTGTTCCCTTTTCACCGGATGTTCTTCTCAGCAGGATAGCTTTCAGAAATACCTCCGGAACATAACAGCTTCAGTCAGAAGTTTGGCCATTTTTCATTCTCCTGATGTTCATTTTGTTAAAACTCGTGTAAGTCATAGACGACTACTTGAAGTCTGCCCATGTCACACTGCTATTTTTATCATTTTGGGTTGTGTGTATATTTGTCAATGCTATGAAAAAATACAATAATTGACTGCAATAGTTTTATGAAATTGTATTTACACGGGGAAGTAAACATGTTTTTTAATTAATCCTGAAAAGAGTCTATTAATCATGTCATAACAGCGAGAGTCATTTGTAGCTGATAAATGTGTATATTACAAGTGACTTTAATTGAAATGACTAATTAAGTGGGGTCCTGTGGAATAAGATCTCTTCTGCTAATGACTAGGCCTCAAATAGCGCAATTAAATCCAATCGAGTGTTACGCTCCACTTTGCATTCACAAATCTCCCATTTTTTTCAAGTCAATTTGAACTCTCCTTTCTGAGCTGAGTGCAAATGACAGAATACCCTTATCACTAACTCCATGTGAATTTGTCACCGGCTCAGATGAGCTCTGTAGATACAATCCAGCCCATTTGGCTGGGTTAGGTTAATAGCTTGCAGTTCCCTTCACTTCAGTAACTTTTAATCGAATCTTGTCTTTTCCTGGCCATTGACTCAATGATTATCATCGTGGAAGACCACAGATGAGCACTGCGGACACATTGCAAATGTATGCACAAACAAACGGGCCGACTTTGCTTTAAAGGCTTGTGCTCAACATGGTCATCCACAGTAATCGTACTTCATGACTGAGTCAGTTTTCTACATTTCTCTAGGACATGGACCATATCTCTGACCTCAAGAATGGAAGTTGTTTCCCCTTTAAAGTGAAGCTTTCAAGTATTCTGGCTTTGGAAATGCTTGATCTCAAAGAAAGTACAAAGACTCTAGTGGAGACTTTCTTGACATGACAAGTGGCTAATCAAATGTTTTCATTCGTCCTTTGTCTATACAGCATCTTCCGTTCAAGGTCACATGGAGCTGGCTATGTTTACAGAACAATCGTCTACAGTTTGTTTTGTTTAGAACCATTATGGACAGACTTTCTGGCCACAGACAAAGCATTGAGGGGCTCTGTTTGCTTCATCAAGCCATGTTCGTCAACCCTTGTTGGAGCAGTTTGCAGCAGTGTGAAGCAGTTGGGATGAGAATCAGCACCTCCAAATCTGAGACCATGGTCCTCAGTCAGAAAAGGGTAGGGTCAGGGAGGAAATCAAGTAAGGGAGTTTAAGCATATGGTCTCTTGTTAACAAGTGACCGAAAAATGGAGTGTGTGCTCAACAGGCAGATTTGTGCAGCGTCTACAGTGATGTGGACTATGCATCAGTTGTTTTTTCTCAATTTAACGGTCAATCTACGTTCCCGCCCTCACCTAAGGTCACAAGCTGTGTGTCGTCTGAATATAACTGTTGCTCATCTGCATCAAGAGGAATCAAATTAGGTGGCTTGAGCATCTGGTTCGTACAAGCATGACATCAGAAGAGACCCAAGGGACAACCCGGCACATTGTTGGAAAGCAGTGGTGGGCGGTCAGTCTTCTCTCCTGGTCAAACGTAATCAAGAAATCACGATCATATTTATGATAAGTTATTTCATTATATATATATATATATATATAGTCTTTAAACATTTTTTAAGGTGAGGGTTGTTACACAAGTGCCCTGCGATTGGCTGGCACCCAGTTCAGGGTGTACCCCACCTACTGCCCGGAGACCGCTGGGATAAGCTCTAGCAAAAATATATTCTTGCGTTTTTAACCCACAATGGTCGACGGAGGGAAAAGTGTGGATTTGATTGCAGGTATACTTACAATGCCAACACTCATTAGTGCCTAAGCATGTGTCTGTATATTATCTGTCCAACCGTGGAGTCATAAATTAGGGTTTTTTATTCAAGTCGGTCTAAGAAGGACTTCACTGAAGGCCTAGGTGTGAAATGCACGGCCTGCCAGATTTGGAAAGAATATATCTCTCAGTTGGCCTCGGAATGACTTCAGATCCCCATAGAAGAGCAAGATAAAGTGACTATAACCGTGAAAATTATTATTAGCATTTATACAAATTACTAGTTACAGTACATGTTCATCTTGGGTTGAAGACATGTTCAATGTTTTTTTTTTTTTTTAAAAGCATAGTATATACTTTAAAACTGGAGGGTCATGATCTGTGTCCCTCCGTGGAAAAAACTGCAAATAGTTATTGGATGATTGCTTGTCTGCGTCCTGACGACTCTCGAGGTGTCTTTGTCTTTGCGCCCTACTTCACACTGACATCTCTCCTTGCATGTACTGTATGTGTGCATGGTGTGCAACAATTATACAGCAGAGTGTAAATTGAGTTTCCCATACAATTTCAAAGGATCAAAATAAGTACAAAATTATTGCTGTCTTTCATGCAAACAGCCTGAGTTAATTTCCAGGCCTGAACCTCAACATCCAGCTACAGGCGGTCACAAGCCTAAATAAGAAATTAGTGGGTTGCATCAGGAAGGGCGTCCGCCATATAAAACTGGGCCAAACAAATCATGCAAGTGACTTGCTGTGGTAAGCACTCGCTGTGGTCACAAAAACATAACAACAAAGAAAAATCTTAAATCCTAAGAACTGGGAGCCTTGCTGAGGATTTGCAGTACTGAAGGAATTCTCATGAAAACACAAACAGTTTTTATACTGTGATTTCAAAGAGGTTTGGCATATTATTTTCACAAGAAAACTGTGTATTTTTTCTACAACTCATCAAAACAATAACAATATAGTCAGTTTCACACAAATTACAGTATGTTACTTTTTGTACCAAATTTATTTCCAAATCCCAACCAAGTCTTCCTTGGACAGAACTTATGTCTTTTGGGGTATGTTGACAGACAAACAAACCAGCACTGGTGGAAAAAGGCAAGACTAAAAGCACCACTATGTCAAATAGACAGTTATTCATTGAGTCCTCTCAACAAGTTGCTTTAAATATTGTTTATTCTGTATTTGCGGTTTGAGAATAAACTTTGAGTATAAAAGTCTTACCCTTGCCTTAGGCAGTATTTCAAAAGCGGAATATACTGCAGTCATTCCGCATTTGTCATCAAAGACTTGATGGTATTTTTCAGCTGACCATATCCCTGAACCATGTTCACAGAACAATATGGTTCCTTATGTTCACATGACTATTTTTGTTTCCTCCCTGGCATTTAAATATGACTGATAGACAGTTTTGATTTTCCACTTTTCAACACTGGTTCTACTGTTCTGCGCTATCCTAAAACATCAAAGCTGTAAATGTGTTGCAAACAGTGTCGTGAGGCATACTGGAAAAACAGTTTTTCTTTAGATGTTGGTCTTAACTTGGTACAAAACCAATCAAGTGACTGACTGAACAATAAATGAAACTTAACTCGACAGTTTGTATTAATTTATGGAGCGTATACAAGCAATTTTGTTGCTCAACATTAGAATTAAAAGGAAACTGAACAATCTGTGATCGTATATCCTAATGTAAAAATGCTCCAGCCATTCCCAGATGACTATGAGCGAGGGGCGGCGTACACCCTGAAATGGTGGCCAGCTAAACCCATTTCACATTAAAGATAAACAACCACACAAAAATAAACTGAGATGGTTGTGCTGAACAGTCGTCCACCATGCCACGGTGTCATATTACCAAAATGTTTTTAGGAACGCCTTACAGGACTGTGTTACTGAGAAAAGATTGCAGTAAAGACCTGTGCTTATTAGCTATTATTTTTTACAGTATTAAGAAAAATACTGTACAAATCTGATGTGTAATTCTCATTCTAATTCGAATTATTATTATTTGCAATTATGTTCTTCCCAGTGGTGGTCTTTCCGTCAGTACTGATGGAAGGTCAATCAATCCATTACTTACGGACGTTCATTTTGCCTACGAATGACAAGAAACTTAAAAAAATGACTAAACGGATCAAGTAGGGACGAACCTATCAGTCCGTCACTGACGGACGCCCGTTTTGCTGACGACTGACGGTAACACACGCCACTAATCCTGTTTGTTTGTTTGCCGGGATGAATACCGCAGGGTAGCTTGAGTTGAGTGCTTTCATTATACAGTATATGGAAACGGTTTACAGTAGGTGGCGCTATATGGACTGGAGTTTGGATTCAAATGGCCAAAATTTGGAGTGGAATCCTGGTAAGCCAGTTCAAACTTGCAATGAAAATGGTTTTAGGAGTGAAAACAGCAGCAAACGGCACCAGTGTGTGTTCATCACCTTGGACAGCAAGGTTGGTTGATGTGTTTCCATGTAAATCATACCTACTGGTCAGCAGTGGTAAATTTAACGGGGCCTTTTTGTGTGTGTGCTGACATCTAATTTAAAAACATACGGCTCGTCTGATTTGAATTCATAGCTTCATGAGACAATTTAATAACAATATGTCTTATATTGTTCACTGTCTTGTTTTCCCGGATGGAAGCCTGTCCTTTTCAGACATCTGTAGCAATCTATCTATGCCTGGACAATGTGTTGAAGACACTTGTTTGCAATTTGCCTCCCAAATTCTGCAAAAGTCTGTGAACACAGTTTGCCAAAAAGTGGTTAGTAAGAAAAAGAGATGTGTTTTAATGGGTGGGAAAAAAACAAAAATGCAAGGGAGAGGAACAGATGGTTATAAAATTGAGAAATGAAGCAAAAGAAGGAAATTGTACATTAAAAAAAGCAGTACACAAGGCTTTGACACTTGGGTGGTTAAAAATGGAGATAATTACAATCAGAAATAGCGAGGAAATTGGGAGAATAATTGAGGATGAAAAATGACTGGGGAAGCGAATACTGACAGTTCCAAATGTCTCTCCAGATGTTACCAGGCACAAGATGCCCATATTAACCTGGCTTTATTGATACAGATGTGGTACCACTGCTTACACACCTCATCTACTCTTGGGCACCAATCAGACCGACCTCACAGGCACAAGTCAAATGCCACTGCAGGTTGTAGCCAACAGAACCAGTAGCCAGGAGTAGTAATGACTGAAAGGGAAGTAGGCAATATGCTGGACTCTGTGCCAGTCATGTGGCTTTGAGAGGGAAGTTGCACGTCTTCCTGGCTGCCAGGCCGTTTGGCAGTGCATCCCGGACCTTGCTTGATCTGTCGTCTGCATTCATTCGGCACATACAGCCGTTTCTCCCAGCGTTGCCGCTTCCTCTGCACTCACAAGGAGCTGTGGAAAATGCTGGCAGGAGACAAAAAGACGCTGCTCTAATCAATACCAACACGAGGCATTCGACAAAGAGCAGCCGAGTGAAAGATGGAGCTCACAGTTGAGGAGCGGTTGCCTTGAGCAGTGCATTCCTCAGAAACCCAATGGCTCTACAAAGGCATCAAGATGGCAAACATGCATGTATCGCAAATAGAATGAAAAGAACCAGAACGGAGCATGACACAGTCTGGTGTATAAAATTGTGGCTTATTAACACAATTGTGAAGATGACTGTCTGAAAAGTGAAACCATTAAAGAATGCAGTGTGGTTCTGAATGAAAATCAGAACCATCCAAGGCCACTTTTTCTGGGGGGGGGGCATTTTCTTTTCTCATTGACAGAATTTCATTGCTATAATCTGTCCATCTATTAGCTATCTAGAGGGAAAAAAAAAAACAGTTTGCATTGTGTGACTGGAGGGTAGCCTTCCAAGGTTGCTTGCGATCCACTTGTGATTCTTACAAGAAGACTTTTGCAATAATTCAGCCATTAATATTATAAGTCTGTGTTCTTGAATGACGGTCAAACCACAGCTACATGAAAAATATGTAAAATTGGTAGTTATAATTTATTATACATACTATATACAGTAGGATCGTTCTGGGTTTGAAGGAGGGTGACTGTTCTTCTCGAACATGATACGTTTTCCAGCTGCTGTGATGCAGACAGATTTATGAGGCAGTAAGTAGCCCAGTGATATTTAGAAGCAGCTCCATGAATGGAAGAAAGCTACTTTGATTCCACAGACTGGACCAGAAATCTAAGCATGAGGAGAATCAGTTAAAAGTGGAATTCAAATGGCATGTTTTCACAGAAACAAAAGTCTGATAGTAGGCATCTAACTGCTCATTTGTTGGTGGACATTTGTTTTTAAATTGAAATTAGAAATCATGGATTTACATTGATACATTTGTTTCACTGGGAAGTTTCATGGCAACTGCCAAAAGAGAACGTTAACGATTAAAGTGTGAAGAGGTATTCTAACTTGAAAACAGTAAAAGGATGCAGTTAGGCTCGTGCATAAAAATTAAAGAATATAATTTTTTTTCAGTTCTTTTACGAATCGAAGTTCCAAATCAATAAATCGCGTCTCTGTAGTTGTGTATTAGAGTGTGTGAAGGGCCTTATTTTTATTATATAATATTTAAAACATTAATGCGCCCTTCTGTTATTCACACTTTTTTACAAATTGACTTCTCGGTTTTCATTGCTGCACATACACATGGCCTTGTGGTTTACGGTGTAGCTGTAGGGGTCTGCATTACGCATGCACACCTTGTACACTTTCATACCTAGTAAAGTTGCAGCATGCTAGCAACATTTTAACATTTTTTGGTCATAAAGTAACAATTGCTCAGGGTTTCCCCCACCCCCAATTTTTTTTTATGGTCGATGAATCAGCGCATTGCAAAGCCAGAGGTTCTGCTCATTTGTGGTCAAAATGCAATACTTGTTGGCGACAATTAAAGTGTGCACATCACTGAAAAAAGAAGCAAACATTCTAAGGCTTTTTGGAACCATGAATCGACTTGATATTTTCTCGGTAAGGGATCCCAAAACGTAGTGGAGCCTGTCTTTAAAAAATGTAATAAAATTATATCACCTGTTAAATTTTAATTACTTATTATTATATTTTAAGTCTTATGTTGCTGGACCAGTTACTAATCTGTAATACATTAAACATCACTCAATTACACTGCCAAAAGAATTTACACGTGGTTGCCATCATCGGTTTGAGCACCAGTAAGCAGACCGAATCAAGGGTGAAAAAGAAACCTTTATTCATCATACTATTTTATATTTATTGATTTGTAGCATGAACTAAATTGTCTCATTCGCGCGTTTGCTATCTTTCACTTGCTGCCATCAGAACTGTATCTCTCCATTGCAGCCTGGGACTCCTTGTACTCCTCCTCTGCTGTGCTGATTGGACTTTTCATTAGTCAACTCCCTAAGGCTCAGCATGACCTCCTCTGGGTCATCGCCTACTGATTATTCCCCTCCACCACCCACTCGCACCATTTTCCCTTGTCTCCATCAACTTGTGCAAGTGGAGATGTCATGACACTGATGTGGAGTATCCAATGTTGCTTCGGAGGTTGATGGGTCACCATATTGTTAGACTTTTATTCGCTATTTTTATTTTATTTTTTTATATTAATAGAAAATTGATGTAGACTACAGCAGTATTTTCCAAATAGTTTCAGCTCAAAAGACAAATCATGAATTTGCTCCTTCTTTAGCAATCAACAGAATATCTTACAACACTCTTCAAATCATTGAACATATGCAAACTAATGTCGCACCTGTGGTACACTTTCAAAGGCAGGATTAGTTAAAATAATAATAATATTAATACAATTAAATCCATTATCCAAGCCTTTTATCCTCGCAAGGGTCACAGGCGTGCTGGAGCCCATTCCAGCCATTTTAGGGAAGTAGGCCGGGTACACCCTGAATTTGTTGCCAGCCAATCGCGCGGCTCACATAGAAAAACAACCATTCACACTCACAAACACACATAGGGGAAATTCAGGGTGTCCAATCAACTGACCAAGCATGTTTTTGGAATGTGGGAGGAAGTCTGAGTACCCGGAGAAAACCCACGCAGGTCCGGAGAAAACATGCAAACTTCACACAGGAAGTAGGGAGCCCGGATTCGAAGCCTGGACCTCTGCAGTCTGAGGCCTGACGAGCTAACTGACTGCCAAACTCCAACCCTTACCGTAACCCACCTCAACAATCATTATGAGCGCACCGGCCATTGGTAGGGCGTCTTGTCAAGAAGGAAGGAATATCATAACACCAATAACAAATCACAGGGCAAATGAAGAGGCAAACATTACACATTGACGTTGACACACTTTTCCATTCGCCCCACTCCACAACGAGTTCCGATGGAAACACTTTTTAGAAGCGTCTTGGCGGTGGTTCTAAAGTGCCGTCTAGGGTCGAGCGGGACCGTGTCGTCACTGTTATCTGATTGGCTGACAGCGATGCAGCAAGGAAGTCCGCTGCACACACCTATTTCCAGGATTTAGTCAAACCATCCTCCTGCTTATGATTTGCATGTACTAATGCATGCATTTTTGATGATTAAAAGAAAAAAAAATGAGAGCGCACTCACCGCTTGCTTGCCGTGCACGTTATTAAAATGTTGAATTCCTTTAGAATTCACATTCTTGTCAGTACCAATGCTTTTAAACCACAACTTTAAAAGCATTGGAAAAAATCTATTTTTATACAACCCATGCAAAAAAATAGCTCAGATGCCGAAGAGATTTTAATATCTACACCATAGACAGCCTGCACCTAAACATCCTACAGGAATGTGTTTGTGCTTGTGAGGGCATTTGTGCTTTTCCCGTCCGACTAACCATGACCTTGTCCAAATGAAGCCCTAAAACCACTCCTCCCGTCCACCCCAACACATACTATCCATGTTCTTCCCAAACCCTGGCACACTCTAAAAGCTGGAACAGATTACTCCCGTGTGCTTGTTCTGACTCTGATTGCTGCTACATCCAGATAGGCTTTCAAGTGGCCTCCTGTGTGTGCAGTGCCCCATGGGACATGGCCCAGCACACTACACATGGGGACGATTACCCAAGGCCCGTATACGTCCAGTCGCCCCTCCAGATTGGGCTGATGTGGTCCCCATCCTCTCTACAAGGCTCTAAACATCCATTTCCAGCCCTAATCATTACAGTTAATCACAGTGATAGTTCTATCCATGGGCTGGTTCTGCAACGGAGTGGTCATTCTGCTAGTCTTCACAGCATAGACGTAGACTGACAAGAATCTCTACAAATGGATGGCATTGCACATCAGCAGTCAGTCAAATGTCTAATATTTCCCTGTTTGTAGTGTTTTGTTTTACTTTTGAAAATTGAAACACATTTCTAGACTGTGCTGCAATGTAACACTACTAAGCCTGCCGCTACTAAACATGTCATTGTATTCAATTGGCACACTAAACCTTAACGTTCTGAAGTTGGGTATACATCGCATAGACCGAGATCATCCACCCTAAGATAAAAATGTTGCTTGGACATCTCACAGTGAGACAAGAACAAAAAATGGACGACACAATCAGTCTTATGAGGAAAAAGGGGCTCGATTAGAAATCAAGCAGTGTCAAAAGTTGAGACATCTCTTCACAAAGCATGACTTTCTCTCGATGAAGCTCGAATGGCTGACAGCGAAAAGAAAATAACCACGGAATGATGTGAATACCACAAGACCAAGAACACACAACATGGAGGCCGAAAGGTCTAGTGCAATTTTTGGATGATCTGGACACACAGTGATGAATGCATGACATTGCATTTATCGGCTGAAATTCACTTTGCTTTTTGTATAATGAAATCGCACACCCCAAATTATTAGAAATAGTTTTTAGCTTTTTGTTGAACGAGACAAAAGACAAACTAATATATTTATGGAGGACTTTTTAGCACAGGTGAAAATGTCTGCACTTGCATTTGGATAAACAAGAGAAGAGGGTTTAAAAGAAAATAAACCATTAATGTTGTTGCATGTGTGTGAAATTGGACTAGACAGTAAGAGAGAGGAGACAGAATGGCCTCATACTTTTCAAGCCCCAATTTATGCATTAGCTGAGAGTTGAGTGACAAGAAGTGGTGACAACAGCTTAAACACTGAAAATGATGAACCAAACAGGGAAGGTATTTGTCAAGTGGTACAGACAGCCACAATACTGCACCTCAGCGGTGTTCATCATTGGTGAAGGTTAGGAAATAATATTGCTGAAAAAGAGCAGCGTAAACATTTTTTTAGATAAATAATCCACGTCAAGTTTGATTATGCAACTTTTTCAATACTATGAGAACATGAACAGCGATGAAACATAGCTCATTACAGTTCGACCCCTGCCCTCTACATTTTCACCCATTTCCTCTTCTGTTGTTTACTGTGATTTATTCCACTTATACATATTTCAGCTTGGCAAGCACCAAGTGCACACTCCTGTAAGTCTTATTGGTAGACAGCGTAGGTGCTGTCATGCGTTAAAACTGGCGCATCTTCGTTTTTGTGCATTTGCAAGGCTTGCTTAGCTCGCTTAGCGCAGGAACCAGCTGATTTTGGTGAATTTGATTGAGATGGAGGTTGTGAGCTCTAAGACAGTAGCGTCGCTGAACCTTCTAAACAGTAGCATGCGCTGAATTCAAATTGTAGATTTCACTTAATTGACTGCATCTTCATATTTATCTTTTTTTGTTTTCCCTTTTGGAGGAGGTTCAATTAAACAATGTTACTATTATTTGACTATGGGTTTGTGAAGCCCTTTGATATTGTTCTGTGGGTATGGGCGTGACAAATTTCGGTGCCAGTCCGATTTCTAACGTTATTGGTCTTGGTTTCGTGAAATTTCCTGAAAGAACGCTACTTATACTCCAGAAAGACTTGTTTGTTTGTTTTTTTTTCTTCATGACATATTTTATGACTGGTGCGACTTATACTCCAGAGAGATTTGTACACCACAAAATGAAATCTTGTGAAAATATTAAGGTTCATTTTTCTTTGCATGAACTCAATTTTTCATTGAAGTGACGATGTTTGGGTGGCATGGTGGACGACTGGTTAGCATGATGGTCCCACAGTGCAACGGTTGTGGGTTCGATTCCGGCTCCGCCCTTCACGTGTGGAATTTGCACATATCTTCAGAGCATTTTGTAGATAAAGACTTTTACTTTGCCACTTCCGTATTCTGTCTGCTTCTGGTTCCAAATTCTGCTTATGCCACCGTCATTTATGCATTCATAGAATAAGTAGAACCAACAATCTATAATCGTCCAAAGAAATGATAGCCACTCGAATTGTCAGCACACAGAAGATAGAGACAGGTTCCTCGATCTTACAAAAGCCAATCAGATTAATCAGACATATGTCTAGCTCCCACAAATCCGATCAGACTTTATTTTTTTTTTAGCTCTGTCTTGATAGGGTGGTTGTGACCTGCACTTGTGACTCATTTTCTTCACATAAGTGAATCGATCGAGGCCTTTGAAAGTCAGTCAAAACTCATCCAGAAAGCCGAGCAAAACAATTGGCCTATTTATGATCATCACTTTGGGCTTAGACTATTTGGCTGGCGGCCTCATTTTTGATAACTTTGTTAGTGTAAATGAGGACTGGAGTAACTCTTACTCAAAAGATTACAATCAGTGTGTTTGTGAACTCTGATCTGACACAAACACAAACCAAAACTTGCCCTCCAAAGTAATACTCACACTGGAAATGATCAAGTGAGGAAGGCTTCTGAGGCCTTGTCATAAAACCTTGTTATGACTGGCGGAATTTCTTTGGCAACATCACAAGCCATTTCTATACAGAATGTGCCAAAGCAAAATATCATTTTACCTCCTTTTTCTCCTCTCTGGCTTTTCTTTCTCTTTCTTATTTTTTGCAAAACAACTTTTCCTTGTGTCGCTGATATATGCTGCAAGTTATGTAAACATCACTTCACTTCAGATTCCAAGCAAGGATTGGAAACAGCTGTAGAGGCTGCCCGTAGAAACAAAGCCAAGCGTTGGTTTTTCACCTTTGTTAAAATTTGTTAAGTCCTGGTGAGGAACTATGGCGTCGGCACAGCAACACTTCTGTGCTCCGTCACAGTCACGTTGTCCAAACTGCAAGCAATTACACGCAAGACTGGTCAGAATGAAGAGTCAAGTTGCCCACTCTCAAAAGTGGAGGGCCATTTTCTTTGAAATAACAAATGTATATATTATACTTGTGTCTCTGTAGTTTTAACATCAAACAGTCTACCCTTTTTGCCAAGATGAATACTCTTCTCTGCTCTTTGAACTATCTGATTTGTACATTATAATGTCATCCAGAATAGCCTATTAGACTATAGACTGTCTGTGATTAAGGGCTATACAAATAAAATTGACTTGACTTGACTTGACTTGACTATTTGCTATAGTGAACTAAAAACCACTTTGATTCGGGTCAGGGGATTTGTGAACTACAGATTAAAAATTCCTGATGATCAAGCAATTCGTCCTTCATCTTGCAAGAGTGTCTTAAATATTCTACTTACAATGTTTGGGTGTTGTCAAGCTCCATTTCCTGCTATCACGATAACAGATTTTTTAGGGCAGATGATAAGTAGGAATATGTTTACCAGAAAAAAAAAATTGAGCTGGGGTTAAAAAATACAAACTTCAATTCCAATGCCGTGTAAAATTTAAATAAATATAAAATAGAATGATTTGAAAATTCTTTTAAAACTGTAATCAACTGAAAACACTGCAAAGACCATCTATTTAATGTACACACGGGCAAAAGGTGTGTGTTTTTTTTCTTCGTCACTTTGAACAACGTGTTCCAAACAAACTGGGATAGGAGCAACAAAAGACAGGGAACGTTTAGGAATTCTCAAAAAAAAAAAAAATAACACCTGTTTGGATAATTCCTCTGAGGAACAGGTTAATATGAAACAGGTGAGTGTCATGATGGGTATAGAGGGAGCATCCCTGAAAGGCTCAGTTGTTCACAAGCAAGGAACTTTCTGCAACTTGACACGACAATATATTGTATTAGAAAAAACGCTCAGTATAATACAATGCAATCAACTGAAAGTCACAATGACAATATAAATACAGCAATAAGGAATCAATACATCTCTGTTAATCAAAATTGGGCATTTTTATTTTGGATAGTAATTAATGAAGTCTTTGCATAGGTGCTAGGAGCAATATGATGATATCGATTGTATACGCTATCCCTTGGTGGTAGTTATAAGACAAAAATAACAGCAGTGTAAGTCTGGTGTTGAAACACCCACATACACCCTGGAAGGCATGCAGCTTTTCCTTTACTTTTGTCTCCTATACAAAGTAAAGAGGAGATGAGGTCTAAAGTACAAGGATGTTTGCAAGAGCCATTTTGGTAACAAATGGAGATAAGCATACCTTCACACCACATACAGGGAAACATGGATAATCTTGTTCCAAAATCCAAATCACAAAGTGGCTGATGCTGTAGGCTATTCAGTACTGTATAGACCAGGGGTGGGCAAACTTTTTGATTGGCGGGCCACAATGGGTTCTAAAATTTGACAAAGGGGCCGGACCAGGAGAGTCTTTTGGTAACCTCACCTCATCACAGAAAAAAAAAAATACATTTAATTTTAAATGAAAGTGAACAAAAACATAAACAACAATATATATGTCCTTGAAAAACCACAGTTTTAGAAAGAAAACATTAACAAGGTTTATTCATTTAATTTTTTTTAAGTTTGGCGGGCCGCATTAAAACGTTTAACGAGCCGCATGTGACCCCCAGGCCGTAGTTTGCCCACGCTTGGTATAGACCACCATTATACAGCACTTCCCTGTGTCTTAAATGAGATGAGTATGTATTTATTGTTTATATCAGTTTATTTGTCATCGTCTCTTTCTCACATGCAATGCCCGTAAATAATTTGTATCGCTGTCTAATTGGCAGAGTTGAGTGGTTCGACAAGTTTGGTTCTTCAAAAGTCAAGGGGTGAACTCTTGTGACAAACAAGCCTGCTGATGATGAGAGCACGACACAAAGAGGATTAGCGGCTGGTGTGGGAGAGCAAAGCCACCAATGACCTTTCAGGAAGGAAGTTTACTTCTCTGTCAATCAATGACAGACCTTGCAGCGTTAAGGTTGCAAAGGATTTAATTCTCCTTCATATTTGTATGCGGAACATATCCCCTCTGGCCAAACCTGTACACATCAACAGATTTTCTCTAAGGCACATACTGTATGGCTTCACATTTAAGCACAAGCCACACAGCAGTAACAAGATTTTGATTCAGGTTATATAGTACTTTCTTAGGGAAAATAGTTGCAACCATTGGCTTTAGTGGGAATCAATCAACACTAAAAGTGAGTCCTATTCATTTGTAATGAAAAGGAAATACGGGGTCAATGTTGATTCCTAGTGGGATCAAAAGTGACTTCATTTTCCTCCAAAACTGACCTAAGAAAAACAGTCAAATTTACTGAGGACATCAGTCAAACCGCAACTGTAAGACCACAAATGACCCCGAATGTTTTTGGAAAGCAGCAGACACACTTCACTGTGACATGGCATGAATACACATGCAGGACTGTGTGTTTGAGCCAGCACAATTATGTACATGACACATACGCTAAAAAAAAAATACCTATGGAAAAAAGTACTTTCTTTCCGACAGAATATAATTGGTACCTACAGTCATTATGAGGCTCCCATTCAGAGCCAAGAATGCAGAATAAAAACATAAGTGGCTCTTTTTTTTTTCATTTGACGGAAATTTTCAAAAACTCAATATCATCAATCATCGCTAACAACCCTACTACTGATGAAAAGCACGGAGACACACTAATCACAGATTCTTGTAATTATTTGTCAATTTTTAGTGTAACAATAAAGTGTAAAAGTGGAAAAATGAAAAAAAAAAAAAGACCAGAGGGGCATGAAAACAAAGACCTGGGGAGTCAGTCCTTGTTAATGCTGTGCAAACTAATAGCAGATATTATAGCCGTCATAGGTATAGTTGGCCTACGTGTGATATGTACAGCACTGTGCATAAGTCTGACAACACAAAAAACACCGCAAGTAAGTTGGACATAAATAGTTGGCGGCATGCAGAGAAGTGTTGTGTGGACAAGCTAAAAATAATAAAATGCAACATTTGGATCTGGATCAAAGTGCAAAGACGGCAATGCAGACCTAGGACAATTAAGCCACTGAAGTTGTACATCAATCAAGAATTGGAAATAATTCCACCTACAAAGCTTCAATAAAACACTTCTTGAATTTTGTTAACAGGAAATGTTATGTAACACAGTGGTAAACATGCGCCTGTCTCAGCTTGTTTGAAACTTGTTGCAG
This sequence comes from Idiotropiscis lumnitzeri, assembly GCF_059441095.1. Classification (NCBI taxonomy): domain Eukaryota; kingdom Metazoa; phylum Chordata; class Actinopteri; order Syngnathiformes; family Syngnathidae; genus Idiotropiscis; species Idiotropiscis lumnitzeri. Next base: position 8,252,887 of record NC_142403.1, on the reverse strand, counting down.
GTATTACATTCAAAATAAGTGAATATTTGAAGGGAGGCAAAACAATGTTTCTCAGTTTGAATATTAAATATCTTTGCAGCGTATTCAATTGAGTTTGGATTGCAAGGGATTGTAAAATCATTGTTTTCTGTCCTAACGTCATTGGAATTGGGGTTTGCAGAATAACTTGTTTCACTCACGGCTTTTTCCACATAGCTTGTCCAAAACTTCACAGGGGACATTCAGTCAAGCAACTATTAACACTCACTTACACAACTAAGTGTGTGTAACAATTCAGAGTCTTCACGGTCTCTAATGTGCATGCTTTTGGAATACGGGAATAATCTGAAGTACCCAGAAAAAAACAGTTAAACAAGATGCAAATATGACTTCCACTTCAGTGGAGTCCTGCATTTCACGGAGTGACAATCTTGTCTGAACAGCATGCTCCCTATTGAATTACTTAAAGAACAAGCAAGGGTAGCAAAAGGCATTAACTCAGAAATGTCTACAAACAAATACAGCACAAGAATCTGTTAATTTGATTGCATCATAATTCTGATTATTCTCATAATCCATCCATCACATCACTCGAGAATGTTATTTTTACGTCCATGAAGGCCTTGAAATAAGATGCAAGTCACATGTGATTTACACTATTGATCCAACATTCTCATTAGAATCTTTAATTAATGTAGAAGGCTAATTGCCTAGAGAGAGGGACTCACCCAACCCTGGATGAGCATGATAATTTCTGTTGCGAGTTAATTGCAAGGCTGATTCAACTTGCCGTGCCATGGATGATAAACTGGGCCACTTTTCAAAAATGCATCTAACCTTTTCGAGTGAGCAATACTAAAAAGGGGTGTAAAAATAAAAGGGTTTGTTCATGCATTTTCTCTGAACCAATATACACAAACAATTATGTAGTTAGTGTTGTGAAAATAACACACAATTATATGGGGTGAGTTTACTTCAAGCGCCAATACCTCTCAACAATAATGCTTACCAGTCCCAGAGCAGGGTTGAGGACCGCTGGGGGTATTTCCACAGCCTTAAGGGGTTCCATTAACTATTAATCTTCTCCTGGAGAGCAGTGGGAACCATGAAATCACAGCTGCCATTACACAGCTACATTCTATAACACCCTTCTTTCCCCCTGTTCCACTGTTTCCATTGGCACGCAATCCACAGCTGAGTCTGGCTAATTAATTTTAAATCAAATACATTGGTTATGCATAATTTATGTTTAAAGCCCAGAGCTACCGGTGTTAGACAAATATACAAACTCCATACTGAATTACCAGCCACTTGAGTTGAAAGGAAGAGTGCGAACCCTTGGCGATGTATATGACTCAATGCTTAGGTTCTTTGGAATGTGAGTATCCAAACCAAACAAACTCTGTTATATTCCAATCATAAAGTGATCAAGATGAAGGCACGTGGTACTTATTGTATATTTTAAACCGAGTCAGTGACAAAGGTTAGCCATTGAAACTCTAGTTCTGGTAGAATAGGCAATAGGCCAAACACATTATACGAGCGTGGGCACTGGCTTCTGCAGAGCAGCCATTAAACGTAATTGTAATTGTATGCATTTGCTCTGCCAAGTTCCCTAAATCAGCTTGGTAACACCTGTGTAAATGTACAATACACCATAACCACAGCGACAGGCGGTGAGTTTGGGACCTAGACCTTCAGTTAGTATTAACGTGACCTAATCCAGCTCTTAATATCGCCATCACGTCACAAAATAATTTACAAAAATGCAATGTAACATTAAAGAAGAGACAGATGCATTTCACATATTTGAGGATGGCTTACATTCGTTCTTTGAGCTGTCCATTGATGGTTAATATAGATTATTGCAAAATATTTGCTCCTGTGATCTTTTTTTCATTGTGTAGGACAGTACTTTACTGAAAAAAGACATCTTTCGCAAATGTCATCATCATACTAGTGTCAACTTGAAAATAATCAAAAGTCCTGACAGGTTTGTTGATTTATTTTCGAGTGGGCAAAAACAAGAGATACTTGAGTCAGGGCGTTTCAAAAATTTCAAGAAAAATGAAGCAATTGTCATATGCTCTAAGTGTTTCTAGGCTTGTAGTGCGCAATATTTTCACTGTCATTCTCGATGATTTGCTTGCCATTTGTGTGCCTTTGTAGTCCTTACAAGGCATGTTGGAGACATGTTTGTACTTCCTAACTGCCCCTGTGGGAAAATACAGATATCATTCTGTTCTCTCAGTCAGGGAAGCAGTAACACATTTTGCTGTTGTGCAGTGATTTTTTTTTGATAATAACAACATTGGTTCAGATCATTTCAGTTTCTTTTGGCGTGATTTAGTTTGGTTTGTTTTCCTGCCTCTTCCCTGTCTGCTTATGTGCACCTGTTTTCGTCAGTGCAGCTCCAGTCACACGTCATGTTCATGTGTGCATTTGCTTTAAGTCTGTTCATCAGCCGGTCTCTGATCAATGTGTGCATGTCCTGTCGTTTACTTTTTATTATTCTTATTATTACAATTCTTATGATTTTATCTGTGCTCCACTGCACCTTTCTTTAACACTTTTTTTGAGATGTTAAAAAACTCCTGCCTTACTCTCCTCATTCCCACTATCACCACCAGACTGGGCCTTTCGCAGTAATGTGGTGATGTCTTAGCAGCATCAGCCTATATGACGATTACAGCTTCAAACAAATATATCTGGTCTGCCTACAGAGCAAAAAACATGTTTCCAAAATCTCAACTCTCACTCATTTTGAGTTTTTTTTTTTACCTACACTAAAATTTACAAAGGTTTCAAGTTCTCTGCAAAGCAATCGTGTCACTGTTGATGTTGTATCTGCCAACTTTAAAGACAAAAGCATCTGAATGCTGAGCTGAGTTTTGTTCACTGGCTCATTCCAAAATCCTGAAACATTAGAAACTTCCACCTCTCTCCCACTTTCTCCTTCGAGCCTTCAACTTCATCTATTAGCATCCGGGATTGAAGTACTCTACGCTGGGCAAGGATTTATGGCTTAGTGGAGCGTGGGGACTGGGAGAGCACTCGTCTCTGTGAGCAATAAAAGCACTTTTCGGGAGATTTTTGTAATATAACCAAGAAAAATAGAACACATTTTACCAGCTTGCATTCCAGACTAGACCACATAAATACATTTGATGTGTAAAGATATCTGAAATATCTCTTCCCTGTACTGCTTTTGTTCAGGAAATTATTGCTTCAAATTTGTTTTCATTTCCCTCCTAATAGATGAATATTAATGTGATTAAAGGTCAATTGTGAACGTCAAGACAGGACCAGTGTTGGCCCACCCAGAAAGGGAAACATTTACATTGTTTTGGTTTGAGTGACTCCCAAAATGACCTTCTCCCACTGAACTGGATGGATAAGAAAAAAAGAGTTGAACAAAAATGGAAAAAGAAGCATGGAAAGAGATAAATGTGGAAGGATGAAAAAGAAGAGAACATTCCCAAACTGGGCTGGTTAATTGCGCAGGATTGGAACCAGATGCACAGCCGCAGTGACGTTATCAGAGTAGACCTTGAAAGTCCTCTTGGTTTGAGTGGAAGAGGGATTGGAAGACTCAGAGAGTGCTAGATTGAAGGGATGATAAAGGCTGATAAAAAGCAAGATTAAATAGTGCCGTGACACGAGTGAGAGCACAAGGAGAAGAAAATGAGAGCAAGGACTAATATTTGGCAGAAAACAATGACGTGGAGAAAAATGTGGTCAAAGTTGACTTCTACTGTATATGTTGCACCGTTAGTAAGTCCAACATGTGATGTTGTAAAAGTCATTTTTGGCCAATTATCAAAGAAAAGTGCAAACATTTTGAGTCTACACAAACACACCTTAGACTGGTAAATATAACATTCAATGCTCAGAGTTGAATATTTCCATTTTAAATAATGGAATATAAGCGCTGAATAAAATGTGTAGTTGCATGACTTAATAGTCTCAATTAAGTCTTCCCAGAGGAAAAACGCCAGCACAGCAACAGATTTTGGAAGTGCTTTGTAATGTTTTACAGGTCACACACAAATTAGGAATATATCAGAGGACTATAAGTATGTCATAGGACGGCACTTTACTTTATACCGCTCTCTTAAACACACACACATACACGCACAATAACCTGGCTCTCAAATTACCTTTGAGTCTGACCTTTATCCACTGAAAGGTTTTTGGTTCAGTTTCTGAGGGAAGCCTCCTCCTGTGCCAGGGTTGTGCGATTTGTGATTAGTGGGTGGATCTTTGTGCGATGGGGCCCTAGGGCCGTCACTCTTATAATTACACTGCATCCCTGGGGAGGGACCCTGGAGTGACAGCAACATAGCTCCCATTTTTACCAGGTCAGATTCAGCGATTAAGCACATCCTGTACCGTGCCAGTGGCCCTTCCTTTTAAAGACCAATTCCCTTGGATGCTGGGACACAGGGACCAGGTCCATTTAACCAGTAGGCACCTGTTTGCCAACCTAATTCATGGCTGTGAGGCCAGTTGACTTCTCCAACAATCCAACGTGTTGGGTTCTACGAACTTTTGTAAGGTCTGGAACACTTTTTCAACAGTTAGAACAATAGGCCCATCTCTGCAGAAATTGAGAGGGAGAAAGAGAGAGAGTGTACACCTGGGATTTGGGCACCGCGTTTTGTTCGTCTTGTTGGCAGAGATGGGCTCTTTACCCTATTTTGCTGGTCCGTCCGCGACCTGGCCACCCTTCCGTCCTTATCCCTCTGCCCTTATTCATAAAAATACTCATTCTCCATCCCCGTCCGTCTTCATCCTTTAAAAGCGCGCCCTTCCTTATTTTTCACCAGTCTGTATGTAATGTATTGGTGGATTACACATGCAAGACAAGCTGGGTGTGTTTATGTCACTGAAATGGGCACCTGTAGGGAACTTGACCCGGTTAGCGACGATTATATAAACAGTTTTATGTAAACCTTTTTAGACGAACATGCGCACTTTAATTTTCAAGTATTCTATAAAGTGATTTGAAAGATTACTCATCGCTTTTATTTAAATTGTGTAGTTTTATTTAATAGGAACTCATCAAAAGAATACTGGATGTTTATAACAAGGACGAGTTGAAGGTTTCTTGCACCTTTTCATTATCCATCATTAACTGTTCTCTTTTTGCCCTTTTAGTTCTCATTAAACTCAAATATGACAACATAAAGTAGAGAAAATATAAGTTCAAAGACTCCAGTTTAAGAGTCTGTGGAATATTTGATGATGCTCTCTCATCATGCAATCTTCAAACAAGCCCACCCAATCCTGGGAAAAGTTTGCGTCCAGTCATAGTTTCTGCAAGGCTGAGCGATAGTGAAACTGACAAAAAAATGAAAATGACTTATTTTGCTTGATCTATCTCCTGAGTGCCCGTGCATGTTGACAACGTGGACTCAACCCCAAGAGCATGTGATTCCTTCCTAGGAAGAAACCCTTTATCACTGATAGCAGCAGCTGGCTGACTTCTGTTGATAGAGAAGCTGCCGAGTGTCTAAGCTACAGATGGTCTGATGGAGAATTAAAGCAATTTGCATCATTAAAGAAAAAAAAAAAACATTTATCGAGATCCTGCTTGAGCAAACCTTTCAAGTTACAGAAAGTGACACATAATATCAAAGACTTTCATTTGGTGTCTGTTTTTCCTAAATGTTGGCCAAGATGTATAAAGATTAAAAAAAGAACTAAACATAACAGTGTTGAAAGATGTTATGTAGTTCTCATGCTGGGATGTAAGAGGCTTTAAATATTCAAAGAAAGATGCTTTGCATTTTAGTCCTTAAGAGCAAATTGACTTACAAATCTTGTTGCCTCTCCCACAGAAGAGTGCTTCATGTTCCCGCGCTCCACACTGTGCAGAATTGGGCTATAGGACACCACCTCATTTCGTTCTATTAACAATCGCTTTCAAACATAGCACAATAAAGCAATGACTATTTTGCACAGCAGTATTTGCATACAAACATATTTTGAGGGTCATGTTTACAGTATTTTCTAACCATGCTCTAACATAGTCACATCATTGATATGATTTATTTTTCTTTGGCCATTTAATTTAATGGTATGGCACCGAGAAAACGTCAATCCTAATAGTTGAAATGCAGTAGCGTAATATCCTAGATACTGTATCTAGAGCACATGTGTCAAACTCAAGGCCCGGGGGCCAGATCTGGCCCGCAACCTCATTTTAGGTGGCCCGCAAAGGGCAAATCATCTGCATCAACTTCCTGTTTCTAGCATATTTTCTTCACTTTTAACAACACTGAGATATGAGATATTGCCATTTATTTGTTACCAATCCTCCCCTTTTAAAATAAATTGAAAAATTGTTGAACAATTACTTACTAGCTTCTGATTTCAAAACTGGCTTTCCAATCAATTTATATGGGTTCACAGTCATACCGGCCCTCTGAGGGAAACCACATCTACGATGTGGCCCGTCCACAAAAATGAGTTTGACACCTCTGATCTAGAGTAAATCCTGCATCTAGCAACGCATATAGGGCTTTTTTTTTTTGAGGAGGTTGCGGTATTTTAAGATGCTGACACTAAATTACAACCATTATTGTTCAAGTATATGGATTATTTTGCAATTATACAACCAACATTTAGTTGCGTTCGCAGCCATAAGGGCCCTGTGAAGGAAACCATAACTATGATGTGGTCCGTGACCAAAAAGAGTTTGACACCCGTGGATTAAAAGTCATTACCAAGATCAACTGTCAAAAAAAACACACTCCTAGGAGTTATCTGGAATAATAAACCAGCTTGGTTTCCAACTTTCTAAACAAAACTCACTCCAATCAAACGACAAAACCAAAACCTTAATGAAACGTAAACCTTAGCTTAAGTTTATGCAGGCTTTCACCGCAGACACACACGCTTGCACACCTACTCTCACGCACACACATACACACGCATGAACACTGTTTACCTCTGTAGAAAAAGTGAAAGTGATAGCTCATATGTAAGAAGCGTGATCATCGTTAGCCTTGGCCTTGAACACATTTAATAAAATCTCCTTTTTCTATAACCGTATTTAATTTCAAATGTCAAAATGTTTCCATTCACCGCTAATTAAATGGTGCTCCCACTTCCACAGATGGAGTTTTGGCCACTTGCAAATACTCAGAGCACACCAACTCAATTCTGAAAGTGGCTGGTTAATGTTTTACATCACATTCTCAATGGACACTTTATTTCCGCCTGTGGTCTTGTGGGCTTCTACATTAACCTTTTGATGACTTGACGCTGTGTGTCCAGCGCGGAATAATAGAAATGATCACTTAAACGCAGTACCCCCAGCCAAGTCATTCACTCGCCAGTGGATTTAAATGGCATTACTCTTTACATTCACCCTTCACTACCTCAAAGTTGTGTATACCATAGTCTACTCTATCCCATTGGGCACAGAAACATCTGTTTCCTCTCTTTACCTCTGTGTCCCTACAGGCACTCACTGAAGTGGAGTAGTCACCATCTCGAACACTGCGTTTTGCAAAACACACACATGCACACACAGAGTGTGCACACATCAAACTTGGTGCTTTCAAAATGTTGAGTTCAGACTCACGCCATAATGAATGCGTCTTTTCTGCTTCTAACCTGCCACTTGCTCTTGAAGGCTGCATGTCCTCATATCTAGCAATGGGCTTCTGCAGAAAAAATACAGTAGTAGGGCAAAGGTGACTGAGAAATGATGGATGAGTAAGTTAATGTGCGGCTGGGATTTCTAATGGAAATCACATTATAATCAGAGTTTGTAACATTAAACAGAAATGTAAGCAAAGAATTAAATCAGGGTTCACCAACCTTTTTGAAATTGCCCTATTTTGGTAGACTGGCGCACATGTGCTCGACGTAGAAACAGACCTAACTTGCCAGCGCAAGTCTAGTCTAGCGTGTTGGGGCCTTGTTCAACTCTGGGTGTGCAAGTGCACGAAGCAGCAAACGCACTAAACCTCACTGTGAGTTGTTGAGGGTGTATCCTGCTTGTTGTTGAAAGTCAGATTGGATGGTCCAGAGCTCACCTGCGACCTTAATGAAGATAAGATCAGACACAAAATGTATGTATAGGGGAAAAAAAATCAGTCACAGTCAAGCAAAGTGTAATGATTTGAACAATCGACAAAAAGAACTTCTGGCAGTAATTTGTAATCAACAAGCAACGGTTGATGATTACTTATGAGGTATTTTCCAGCAGAACTCATTTTGGAACAAAACCTTGGTACAAATTGACTCTGCAAAACATTTTGCAAGCAAGTGCAAAGTCAAATTGAGCTCCAAATGAACACTGTAGATAAACATCAGTTTGAGATGGTTGATAGATATTATTTATATATCCTGCTCAACAGAAGTGCCGAGTCAATCCTTTTTTGCATCAGGAGATTACTGAAATTCCCACAGAGGGAGAAAAGTTTCTCCTCAGCATCCTGAATATGAAGGACACAATCTGGAAGTAGATAAAAGAATTTGTCAGTCTTTCAACTATCAAAATATGCATCCCTTGCTTTGTTAAAGGGAGTTGCTTTCACAAATAGTCTTTTTTGCTCAAACCAAATTTTCTTTGCTCATTCCAATTAAAAGCTTCCAATTGATTTTTGATGTGGGCGAGTTTGTTTTTATATCTAAAATGTATTATGGGTGGCTAAAAACGGGAGGGGAAGCGGCTATTTTAGTCTTGGGCGACTGACTGGTTGTTAGAAAGCAGCCACAAGAAACCAACTCTCCCTGAAGTAATAAACTGGACCTTTTTTTTCTTTGCTTCGGAGCTCTTTGTTGCCAATTTGGCGATGCCTTTGGGATGCAACGCTTCTATTTTTCTTCCCTCGATCTCGGGCTAGAGTCACCTGGGATGTAATTAATTAATTAGAATCAGTTCGCCAAGCTTGGGGGATGAGGTGGTGGGCACATGTGTTTTGTGGCGCGCTGTGGTCGATGTGTTCAGGGTGAGTGGGATTAATAACAGTGGGGGCAATTCGTATGGGGAGTTCGGACTTAATAGAAATGAGTGAGGTTATATTGGCAGGGGAAGTTATGAAGGGGGGTTCAGAGGTGCACAGACCCCCCAGCTGCTGGAACAAAAAGTCCTTTGTGAGGGGAGGGGGCAACTTACAGTACACACTTTCACTCTGCAGCAATGACAGAAAATAATATATCGCAAGTGTAAAGTGATTTATTTCATTCACATTACTTGTAGGATGGTTTTCTCTTTCAAGTCCATCACAGCTCCTTTTTTTTATATATCTCTTGGCATTTCCAAAAATAGAAATTAAACCCGGCTCACATCTGAACATTAAGAAGGATGATTTGGTCCACACAGAGATTAAATTAAAAGGTTAAAAGAATCAATTCATTATCTTCAGAGAAAAAAATGTAAATCTGTATTGTTACAAGAACACACCAATAAACTTTGATTGATTTGATTTTTCACCTACTGTACATTAAATTGATATTGTTTTGTAAAATAAAGGGGAAGAATTGGGTATCAGTCTCAATTTGTGAAAATTATGCTTTGTAGAATGTCATTTGTATGTTTTTTTTTATTAGTTGTGCTTAATTCTATATTTCAGTTAAAATTAACAAGATATGATTATTATGAATGCGATGCTATTAGGAGCTGGACAGTGTATGACACTTTGGTGTAGGCAAGAAATTTCAGTGGTACCTTGACTTGCAAGTTTAATTCACTCTGTGACCACACAATAAAAAATATTGTTATGTCAAATCATCTTTCCACTTTGCAATGAAAATTTCATTAATATTTTCCAAAAATAAATAGCACTCTCCAGTATGGTACTGGATTAAAAGCATAAAGAAATGAGATAGCTAAATACAATTATATTTATTTATATTATAATACATACGCAAAAATTGTCCAGTGAGCTGCAGCAATAATGTTTTTTTTTTTCAGAACTTCAAAGATTTAAAGAATATATGCATGTGAGTATTATGCCTGTCTGCATGTGCTGTTTATGTTCGAATTTCCGTTGTTTAAAGGTTTATAAGAACCACAACATCCGAGCTAGTTCTGTTTGCCCATTTATGGTGCTTTGCATCATGTGTAAGCATTTAGCTAGCGGATTTTACCAAGGTAAAGTAATTTGCCTTGGTTTATTACACAACTTGTTATTCTTTGTTTTATGTTCACAGTTTCAACTTTAACTGGGTGTGACAACATACAGCTTGAAGCAAGCAAATTTAGGCAAATCCCGTACGTTGCAAAATGAACTCAATAATCATTCAAAACAATTCTCAAACTCAAACTCTCTGCGATTGGCCCTAGCTCATACAGTGCAAGGGAAAACAGTCACGACTGATATTATAATTGAGAAATGTTTTGGGGCACCACGCACTTTACACTGTACTTTATGACTTGTATCTTTCAAATGATTCCCAAACGACATGGTGTGATGTGATTTTCGAGATTATTTCAAGATTATTTCATAAATATGCGCACCCAAATCCCGAAATTCAAATTAGGTTGATATAATAAATCTTGTGTTGCACCGTTGGAAAGCCCATCCCTGAAATAGTCCGGGAAGAACTTTTAACAACAGTGGTCATGTTGCATTTGTTTTGCTCAAACAACCCATTATTCATATGAAGGTTATTTTTGGGCCCGGCAATCTTTGTCAATTGTATGTGTTGCTTCTACCTGCAAATTTCTGATTTTTAAAATTGTTCTCATGAATGCAGGTTCCACCCAGAAGTAAAAGGGCTGCAATATACACCAACAATCATCTCTGCTCAATCACATCCTTGGAAATTTCCGACATTGTTTCACTTGGCTACGGAGTCAGAGCTGCGGTCAGTAGCATTGATGGTACAATGATAATATTCAGGCTTGTCATGAGTCACAAGTAGTTTTCGCAGTTCTGCAAATAAATATATGAAACAAATAATTTGAAGAAATATAATGATTTGTTTAAAAGGCCAAATAACTTATCTCATTAAAAATATACTGAAATTGTTTATTTGTGATTTTTACAGAAAATGTTTTCTTTTCATAAACATTCTTATTTTTAATCTGGTTGTGATATAAACAATTTTACTTTAAAAAATACATCACTCTTTAAAAAAAGTAAAAGTCCTCCAAAATTGGCGGTTTCGATGATTCTTTTACTTACAGGAATGTGTTTGATGTTTGTTCTTTTCAATAAACTATTGACAACTTTTTCAATCCATCCATCCATTATCCGAGCTGCTTTTCCTCACAGGCGGGTGTGCCAGAGCCTATCCCAGCCCTCTTCGGGCAGTCGACGGGGTATACCTAGGACTGGCTGCCAGTTAATCGTAGTTCCTAAATTTCAAATACGATATAAATGTGGTCTTTTCAAGCATTTATTTGCCAAAAATAGTCAAAATAACATAAAAGGACCAGTGTTGTTTTTGTTTTAATTTCTTACAGGGTCTCCTATTTTTAAAAATCCAAAAAGGCAACAAAAACATATCTATCTGTCTATCTGTCCCTGATTATACAGGTGCATGTGCAATTTGATTATTCTCATTTGTTTAATTTGAAAATGATCACTCGTGCAGAATCGGCCATGAGTCAAGGCTGGAAATTATGCTTTGTGTCATTCATTTATTCATTCAATCTTTTATTTGAAGAAGGAAATTGCTCTGCTTTTATGGCCCATGCTGCGCTTGAAAAGAAAACACACTAAACACAAGTAAGGAGAAAAGGCAACTGTAATAGGAGTGAAACAGTTGACCGCTTTATGATGCCCAAATCAGTCACACAGTCACAGTGACATACTTCATGTACACTTAATGGAAGTAAAAACACTAAACCAAAGGAAAGTTGCTCATAATTTCCCTCCACCTGGCTTCCCATAATGAAAGCCAAGCACAGCATGACCAACCAAAAACTTCTAATTCTGTCCATTTAAAAAAAAAATAAAAATGTTATGTGCTACAAGGTACAGAGACAGACTGAATTTAACAAAGACTGTCTAACGATGACTACATGTTCTTGACTACAGTCCCACAAATATAACAAATACATGACTCAACATAATGAGTGCTGATTAAATTGCCCAAAGCATACAGGATCTGTTTTCAACTAAACTGCAGATTTAGCAGGATGTGGCTCCAAACTCTGAAAAAAAAAAAAAAAACTGATTTTCATCCTTAGCTTTTTTTTCCCTCCAATAATCATATCATTACCTTTCACATAGATATCGAATCATTCAACAGCTCCAACCTGAAGTAGGTCCAACAATTATAGAAGCTGCTTTATGCTACGGTTATATTGAATAATTACTGTAAAATGATTCACACAGTAATTAACAAGAAAATCCTTAAAATCATGCACTGGTTTGTCATGAGACAATATTATCTTTTCACACAGCCTACTCTATAATATCAGAGGACTTGTTATGTTAGCACTAGCATTTTGTACAATCTTTGTAAATCTTCTCCAGCTGTTCCATTTTTGTGAATATTTCACCGTCTGTACCTTAACAAGAGGAGAAAGCTTTGGAAAATATGGTTATTTCACGTTGTTAAACTTAATTAATAAAGATATGACATAAGTTTATTAGAAAATATCATTTGAACTTCCTTCCCCGCTGTAAACCGCAGCCATTTGCCATGAAGACATAGATTGTAAATCGAGCTATCCATTAAATGATGACATATTTATATGTTTGCTGCTGTAATTTTCCTCTTAAGGGGTGATGAAACATGTTGCATAAAGCGGTTTTATGCTTTGAGCGTGGTTATTTGTCATTTAAGGCAACTGTCTCTTTTCATTAAGTATCACAGCATCGACCGCAGCATCCAGCGGGGTGTGGCGCAATCTGTTTCACACGCTGTTGCTGATTACTGATAATGAATGAATGATACATGTGATCATAACAGAACCACAAATAGACGAATCCCCATTCATTATCATGCTGAAACGTTAGCTTGTAATTACTTTTTGCCGCTTTATTGGTAGTGTTTAATTTGCTGCGTAAAGTGACACTTTGGCAGATGCTTCCGACAGTTATTTGCCTGCAGCAGAATTTTAGAGGTTTATTTGTAGAAATCAAACCACATGACAGACACACCTGTGAAAAGATGTGAGATTAATGTTCCTGCATTCAAAAGCCAGAACGAGCTCTCTCGTCTTACTTTCCTATTCTGGATTCTCTTGCCTGCTTTGATTATTGCCACTTTTCAATTTCACTCCCTGCTTTTTAAGTTGCACTTCTGCTCCCATCCCCATGTGCTCATCCTCTTCCGCTCACACTCTGCTCTCACGCTGTCATGGCTCACCACAAATGAGCATTCTGAATGTGCGCACAGCCGACCGATCTGTAACCCGAATGGGAAATCCTTCACACTTCGCGGCAATACGTTCTAATAAGTTTGTTCAACTAAGTTTCACCAATCATGGGTTAATTATTTTCAGATAACTATATTAAGAAAAAAAGTGTCTTCCTGAGTTGTCTTAAAATGGCCAAAACTCATGGAGGCTTTCCAGTCTTCCGAGCCATGTTTCTTGATTTTTCTGTCTTAGTGCTTCACTTTTGATGAGCCAATTTGGCTCACACACCTCTGGAGTTGTGCAACAACGAAGGGAAATATTTCTGAATTAGCAATGAAATAGCCAGAAAACCAGGAATAAAACAGAAATCTTTGATGCAAGAAATATTTCACCAAGGCTTTACGATGCTGCCAGAGAGACTGCATGTTACTGGCCTACATTATTCACATCTCTGTGTCATAATTGACGACTGTCAAACTTTGAAGCTTGAATAAAGTTATTCTCCATCCATTCATGTTGACAAAACTTGAATTGTTAAGGTCCAAGGGACCGGTTGTGTAATGGGATCTGTGTATTTGTGTTTTTGATGTTTGTTTATATTTATATTTTGTGTTATGTTTTGTCATTATGTATTACACTGTTTATAACAAAACAGTACTGGCTGTTTATTACATGTGACAACAATCTCCTGTTTCCTGTTCATATGACTATGTTATTGGGTAGCTGGCTTAAAAAGAAAAGCATACAAGCCCGGCTACATTTTGCAAAAGCACTAGTGGAATATTCCAGATGCATGCGGAGAAAACGAATGCATGTGGTCCAATGAAACCACGGTAGAATCTTTTGTCCATAAACAGTATGTTTGGCTCAAACACAGCACTACAAGTCCTCACCAAAAGAACACCACACCAACAGTGAATCATACCAATGACTGCTTTGAGACTGTTTTTCTTAGAAGCTCAGGGGCTTTAGTCAAAGTGGAAGGATTTATGAACCGTTCCATTCAACATCTGTGGGGTGATCTGAAGAGGGCTACGTTAAGGAGATGCGCTCACAACCCGAAATGTTTTGAAATGTTTTTTGTTTTTTTTATTGTTTTGCCCGCAGTCAGTCTGCTCTAATGGGGCAAAGTCATTTAAACCGTATTTTGCAGGATATCTGACCCTAGAGGCTTGGGGTAACTGAGATCAGATTAGTACATTATTGGGACTCTTTTAAGGGTTGTAATGATCATCTAATTTCCCTCTCCAATGACCATAGCTGGTAAAATAAATAAATGGCGTTTCCCCTTCAGTGTGTGCCAGATAATCAACCATCCCATCTACAAAGGGATCCTGACCCATTTTTGTTTTTTTTCCATAGTTGTCCCTGGACATCTCACGGCTGCTTCAACATGATCTTGATCACAATGTCCAGAGCCTTCGGCATTTCATATTTGAGAAGTAAATTTTCCCTCTTTCCTATGCTCGAGGGGGTCATCAAGGGGCCCGTTTTGAAATTGTGGACAACATCAAGATAGCCGTTACAACGGAGCTGCCGCGTATCCCGGAAGTGTCCTTTCAAAAGTGACTGAATGTCTGGCTGAGAAGGCTGAAAAACTACAGAGAAACTTGTCTTGAAATTTAGATTTGAATTATATGTGAAACGAGTCACGGAACTTTCCTGACTCACCTTATATAGTTACAGTAGTTACAAACACTGGAAAGAGAGAAGAAGAAGGAAGAAACTTTCCAGCTCCAGTTTTTCCACACCGATGAGATAAACTGAAATGAGTCTGGTCTAAGCTATTTGAATATCTCCAATGTTTTGCACAGAGACATTAAAGACTGATGAATGTACGCTTTAAAATAACGTTCTATTACTTTGGCGCAGCTGAAAGAGTCTGGCGCACAAAGAAAAGAGGAGAGAAAAAAAAATAGGACTTTTGTCATTGTGCAACAATGGTTTGCAAACAATGACTCGATGATAGAAAGGTTCCCATTCAAGCTAATATGGCACAGTTTTTAAATTATCTATGTATGCAGTCAGGCCACCTGGGAGCACGCTGCTGAGTTGAAGGTTTTTTTTTAGGGGGGGGGGGCTTTTAAATTAGATGTCTTTAAGGGGCTATTAACTAATTTGTACTTTATAATGAGATTTTACATCATCACTCAGAACACCCACAACTAAAACGAATGTAAAATTTTAAATACTAACATTGATGTCTCATTTTTAACACGTGGTATGAAACAGTAGAATAAATCAAACTTTAAACACCGGTTTGGAGCATCCTGTAGTTTTGTTAAGTATGAGATAGATGTGGAAGAGACACAAAGCAGATGTTTGAATTTTTCTTATTGGAAAACACACGTTTTAATGATTAGAATATTTTCTGTGGATAAAAAAAGTTACATTTCCCGTTTTTATACCGACAACTGTTGGAAATACGCAACATTTTTTCATAGATTATGCTCGAAAGTAAACGCTTCATGTCTGTGTTTGATTCATTAAGCACCCAACACAAATTCTTCTTTTGACTCCTACAAGGTTAACTGAGAGACATTTTAAGAGCTTAATGGAAGGGATTTATTCCAGCATGTGTGGAAAACATGAAGATGTCATTCGATTTACAGAATCCCACTTCTTCTTATTTTTTTTTTTTAATGAGCTCTTGCCATTCCAGCATTTGCTCAAAACTATGCAAGGTCAGCACATTCAACATCGCTTTTCATTCATGTGCTGGATTCAGCGGGACCAATGGAATTGTGAAACTCGATATTCCACAATGTTAGAAGAGAACACCGCTTGACATGCTTGAAATTTAGGCAGAAATATGTGCGAGAATAAAAGAGTTGGAGAATTATGGTTCCCTCACCGACACAGCTCAACAAAGCCTGTTTTTATTTGGAGTAGCCACGCCCGCCATTCAGAGGTTATGAGCATGTGGGATTAAAACGAGGAGTGTTGGCTATATGAGAAAGGCCAGGTGACCACATTAACGTGTATAAGTGTCTTTTGACCCTGTGAGGTGCTCTGCAAGTCACCTGCTGGGTGTGTGTGTGTTTGTGTGTATTCTCAAGCAAATTAGTTATAGATATCATTAAACTGTGAAAGTCTAGAGGTAGAGCTTTATGGCGCAACAGGCCTTCAGCTGTCAACACTGTTGCCCCGCCACAGACACAGCTGCTTAAAATGTTGGGAACACAAAACAGATGATGGATTTTTGGTCTTACCAAATATTTGTGTGCGTTAAACATGGTTGTGTTTATAGGGTGATCATGAATACTCGCGTGTATGTGTGCACGTGTGTAAGAGGAGGCCTTAAATCGTTTTGTGTGGTAGTGTTTGCAGCCTTGGTGGTAAGGTTGACGAGGGTCAAACCCAACTTGTTTGAAACAGGATTAACCCTTCGTCTCATGTGGACTGTTTGTGTGAGGGTGGCTAACATTTTCACCATCTCCTCACGTTCACGCCGCAGCACTGCTGAAGGCCACCAGCAGCTCGCTGAAACCTGAGAGGGATTTTTGTTGCGCCACCAAATGTCCCTTCTTTTATTTGGTAATTTTTTAATGAGATATTGGGAGATACTTTGTTTGCATTGAAAATGTTCATAAGGAGTCTAAATTTAAACTTAGATTTTAAATATCAAGACGTCTCGCCATTGCATCTTCATGCGTCAAGACGCAGATTTTTGGGGTGGGTGATATTGCATGTTTTGGTATTAATGCGATGCCAAATAAATGCAATGCAAATATTGCCAAATAAGGATTCCAATATGTTTGTATTAATTAAGGTAATGCATCAGTTGCTCAGTTTGCATGAACAATATTTCTTTTATCCGATTGGTTCGGATTAAAACTGTGACAGGATGCACTGTTTTAATCAACATTAAACTATTGATCCAAGTAGGATTTGCGCGTTCTTGCATCATTCTTTTGATCAGAACAAATTATTTTCACATGCACAGATTTACAGAACAACATATAGTTTATGTCTCAGACATGCGCGGTAAAGATGGTTTATTCCAAAATTTCAAAGGAAGTGTTTTCATGTATGCTGATCAGATTATAAATCGATATAGACAACCCCTCTTGTTTAAAATAAAATCTTGATCGGAATGGACTCAAAGACTATTCCGAATGGGGTTTGTACATGATTAATTTTTTTTTTCGATGAGGCTTTTCATCGTAATAAATATGTCCACGTAAATGTTGCCATAGAGTTGCTAAATTGCAATTAATTTTCATGACTGCGATGTTTAAGTTTATAATTAGGACAATAGAAAATACTACTTTTTACCCATTTATTGTCAATGTCTGGAAAGTCAGAAGAGGCGAATTTGGCAACCTGAATCAATCTCACCGCAACAGTGTCAACCTGATATTAATACTCACTTCAATATTATTGATATTTGGATTGATCCGCCCACCACTAGATATTTTATATATCTAAACAGTATTTTAGCGAATTATGGATTTATGTAAAAAGAACAAGAAAATGTTTCTGGGAAAACCAAAATTATTTGTGTGTTCAGACTTTTCCACACATTCCTGGTACATGTGTGTTTAATGTAATGCCTTCCTAACATAAAAGCTTGAAGGCAAGAAATAGTTCCCATTTTTTTATTTGTTTGTTGTATTTTTTTTTTTTCAGGGCAGCACAGTGAGGTCGTGGTTCACACTGGATTAACATCTTGTTTCAGGCCTGTTCTCTCCATGACTGCCTTCGGGCCCCCTCTCACATTCCAAAAACATGCATGTTAGTTGCATTAAAGACTCTAAATTGTCCATAGGCCTGGATGTTTATACAGTATATGCCCTGCGATTGGCTGGAGGTCTTTTGCCCAAAGTCAGTTGGGGGTAAAGCTCCAGCTCATCCATGACCCAAATGAGGACATGCGCGATAGAAAATGAATGGGTGGATGAATTTGTTAGCGGGATTACACAAAAACTACACAACCAATTTCCTTGAATTTCAGTGGAAGGGTGGAGTGTGCTGAGTAAAAAAAAAGCTTTTAAATTTAGGTGAGTGTCAGAATAATTTACAGAGTCCATGCATTGGTGCCAAATAGGGCAGTGACTGCCAGCTAAAGTCAAATAAATAATTAGGTTTATGTCATGCCTGCATTACTCTCAGGTTATGGTTTTTTTTTAGTTTTCTGTGTTACAGCATGCAAGTGTATTATATTATATTTGAAAACACATGATGTGGCATTTTAGCAGATTATATTCTGAAATAAATTTAGGCTTCATTAGGTCTCTTATTGCAGTGGTCCCCAACCTTTTTTCTGCCGTGGACCGCTTCATCCAAGCCATAACTTTTGTGGACCGGCAATCGATTGTTGGAGTTGGGACGTGTTCGCCACATATTGTGCAGAGGAGCTTCGTATGTGGTCTGTTTTTTTACTCATTTTTCTAGCTTGTGGGTTTCATATAAGCGTAATGCGACCGAGACAATTTACAATTATCTTGACATGGGTAAAGACTCCAATGGAACAGAGAGAACCATTCAAAACAAAATATTTGTCAACCTCAAATAATAAATAAACTAGAAATATTGTATTTTCTTTAATTTTTTTTTCTTGTGGCCTGCTGACCGATATCGAGCCATGGCATGGAGGTTGGGGACGACTGCTTTAGAGCAATTGGCTGAAGTTTAAACAGTACTGGATTTTATGAAAGACAGAGTTGGAGTACAGTAGTACCTTTACTTGACATGGCCCTTATAGGGAATTGATATCTGAGGACCACGTATCATATTTACAATACACTATTACAATACATTAAATATTGTATATACAATTTTCACAGTGAATTTCATAATTGGTCATTAGAGAACACAAACAAACACAATGTTTTGGTGGGCATTTGCAATTATATATATATATATATATATATATATATATATATATCCTTAAAAACCTGTCATGCACCCTGCTGTTTTCGTTGTTTTCCATTGTGCTTTTGAGAATATAATCATAATTGCTTCCTGTTTCAATGGATTTTTCTATTGTCTGCTGCCTTTTTTTGTGTCCTCCTCACTTCTGTTTGATGCGGGAGTGGAAAAGGTTGTTGAGTAGAGGAATGCAGATGAGAAGAAAGAGAAAGAAAATGAAATAGTTGATGTGTGTGAATATATGTACCTGCTCATACTGTGACTGTCTGGAGTGAAACAAGAAAAGAGGCCTTCACTGTGGTTGGAAAGGCTCTCTTCCCTTTTTTCTTTGTTCTTATCGTTTTAAAAGTATTTGGGGCAGTTGCTGCTTACTTCCAGTCAACTTTCTCTGCATTTCAATCCAGACAAGTTTGATACTGTATTTTTTTTTTTTTTTACAGAGCGACAAAGAAATTGCAGTATTTTTAGTTTATCTAGCAGAACCTCTTTTTATATCCTACAAAATAGATTTGTCTCAATAGAAAGCCTTGACTGCTCCTTACAGAAACGTAAAGGTGTTCTATGGGTGCACAGTGCACTTAGCCTCATAAATGTGGCACAAACAACCCCAAAAGCCTTTCCCAGGACTCAAATAGGTTTTGGGAGTCCCCCACTCAACAGACAAGTACACACAGCTGGAAAGTGAAAGATGCTCAATGGGTGGAAGTAAAATGAGACTGCAAATGTCACTGGTATTCTCTTGAGACTACATAAAGCTTTGGCAGTGAAACAGCATAGACAAGCAGACAGTGAATTGTAGTGAAGTGGGTTGAAAACCTGTTGGGTGACATGAAGGAAAGAAAGGGAAACCTTATGTTTCGGATAGACGTGGTTAATGCTCTAATCTTACGCGATCAGTCATTGTTCTGGTGAAGTTGTCATTCAAACCAATAGTGGGCATTACTACTTTTTCCCCCAATTAGTCTGCTTAGTCTACAAATTATGCCTATAGTGCCCGTGCCATGTCCTGTGACAATGAAAAAAAATAGATGATAGACATTGTGGGGCTTTTAGTTCTCCATCAATTAATTAATCAATTAATTCGGATGAATTGATTTGCATTCTATTCATCGGCACTGCTGTGTTTTGGTTTTATTTCAGTTAAAAATGTTTTAATAAACACCAATAATTTATGTGACATTCATGAAATTTGAATTAATTGATTGGTTTTCGGTGTAAGGCGGGGTATGGACAATTACTATTCCCACTCACATTCACAGTCAAATTAGCATCTTCAATTAACCTACCATCCATTTCATGCTACTGCACTGCCATCCATTCAACAGAGTAACCAGAGAAAACCGGGGCAGGCTCAAGAGAACATGCAAACTCCGCACAAGAAGCCTGGAGTCAGGGTTTGAACCATGACCTCTGAACTTTGAGACGGATGTGCTGACCATTCGCCCATCGAATTCACTTCTCTTTCCTTTAAAGAGAAATAAGTCAGAGTACTGAAGTTTTCTTTCTTTTTAACATCTTTGAGCTGTGAATGACAGTAGAGTAATTTAGTGTGTTGATCTTCCAAATGAGAAGCTATTTTTGAAAGTAATTGCCCTTTTCCAACTTTGAGCACTTGTCAGTCTCACACTTTCAAATGTTTGTATCAAGACAGTCAAAGGCATGCGAATTACTATATATTATTTGCAAATCAAGTTTTTGGCAGGCTGCCTGCCAAGTACCTGTCAGGTACCTTCCATGAGCATTCATCATTAGCCCGTTGTTGACTTTAATCAATGTCACAAGGTCCGAAGTTGGAAGAATGTGTTGGGCATGAATCAAAAAGTCAGGCAATAATAAAATGCAGGCCAGCAGCCATAGACCACAATGCTTAGTTTAGTTATTTTATTGAGCGCACAGCGCAGAGGGAACTGTCCAGTGTGGTCAGTCACAGGTGCAAAGGGCTGGCAAGATGAGGCTGGGCCGTGACAACTGTCAAATCGCAACATGAAGGATCAGGCAGCATGTCCATATGGAGACTTGTGGACTGAGGAAATTTACATTATTTTCCCCCCTCAGCTTGCAGATGAAAGATGGGCAGGAGTGCAGGCCGAGACAAGCCCACATCTTTAGCTAGTCACACTTAGTGGACCATAGCCTTCAGTACCCCAGAGAAGCCACCTGACAGCTCCCCGGCACAACCTTGATGATGTCAAGAGTAAGCAACAGGTGCCTCGAGCTCCTTTGAGATTGGTTGTTGTGCCCCTCTCATGAAACCCCAGCTTGGTATGTTTGTCCATGCAGCAACTAGAATGGAAATGATGCCAAATAGTTGCGGTCATACAACCACGTCCTTGACTCATTGTTTTGGATCATTGAGATGCCTTCCTGTGCATTAATTGTGACATGATGACCCGGAACTATAAATGGACATTCAAATGAGGACACAGCTTATTGTCCGTCTTACTTTTGCTTTACTGTGTTAGATATTGAGATAAAACGACGAGACTTAGCTTTGTGGTAGATTCAATAAACCCGACACCACCTCTTTGATGTGGGAATAGTTCCTTTGTTATCATTCCTGGATGCGAATGAGTATCCGTCTGATCCAGCAGATCCTCCACGAGTAACAACATACATTAAGATAAAAAGGCACATTTACTACCAACATGTGTCTTCCCTACCTCCCTCGCAAACAATCTCAAGTCTCAGATAACCTCTAAAAGCCCACTGGTTTGTCGCAGAGTGAATGGAAATGCTTATAAAAAGTCTATTTTCCGCTGTTATAGTTCTGGATTAGATTACAGATAAACCTGGTTGTTCATATCGGATATCCTTGCTTAATTTCCAGCCAGATGTACAGTTGCTCAGTTGATTATTAGCACCATCTGTATTTCATTCTTTTTCAATAAGTCCTACTCTGACAAAATGGTGTGTTTCAAACAGCAAAGTAAGGATCTTTGGGAAGAGACTTGGTTAACCTACAGGTGAAACTATGTGTAATTATTGACTAATTATGCTGTGGGCAATACTGGTTATTATCTTGCAAGGTGTGCTTGTTTTTATACTTCAACAGCATCAAACTTGATTCAAGACCATGAGGTATGCAGTCCTGTATGATAAAAATAAGAGCTGTACTAAACCGTGCAAAATTAATGACATATTACAACTTACTATTGATATAGTATAACACATTTATTTCACCATTTCATAAAAATTGCATATGCAATATGTGCTCAGCACTGCCACAAATGGTTGAAAGCTGGAACTGCAGGGATAGTCCTTATAATTAAAATCAGGATGTAGGCCTACTTGGAGGAATTTATTTAATATTGTATTCGCTCATTCTACATTCTAATGAAACACATTTCAAGATCATCCTTTTGTCTTAATGTTGGGTTTTGAATTATTTAAGATACACAGGAAATGTGTTTCTTATTGATAATTATGCAGTTAAACGCAAAGTGACAATAAACCATAGTCAACTAAAAGGGCAATGAAATGAATACGTATCAGTTCTATGATGTCTGACAAGGGTTTAGAGTGCAGGAGAATGCCCTTAGCAGTAGTGAGGCTCACACTCACTCAGCAACTGCGAATGCTATGATGACTACAACAAATGCAGCTCACAAGCCAGTCACGCTTGTTGGGGGACTTGACAGAGCTTAAAAAAAGAAAAAAAAAATCCAACAGCTTCTTGATTGAGCTACCAGTCATGAATCCAGTGACATATGTTGTGCAGTTACTGTGGGAAGGTGCCTTGGTGGCTACAGGCTAACTCTTTCTCTGTGTGTGCGTGTGCCCGTCTAAAGTGTGCCTGTGGCCCACACACGTCTCTGCAAATGCCTGTGTCGGGATTAAACCCCTGGCTATTCGCAGACACACTTATTAGTGAAGCCCAGCTCCCATTGCATCTTCTACCAAATATTCCAGGATTGATTTAATTTATTTTATGACTTTATGTTGTAAATAAAATGTTGCTCTCATTGAAAAGTATTGCTATGTAGTTCAAATGTCCAAATTTTTTGATATATGCTTTGCTTCAAATGCTTTTGTTGAAATCCAATTGGTTTCTACCGTGGATTAAATGACCAAAGTAAAATGCGGTTGCTATCTCATCTCGGCAATAATGAGAATTAATTTTGGCACAAAAAGCCCAAGACTTCCTTTTGCGTGAGAATCTAATTCATCTCAATAACCCTCAATGATAAACAAGACTCTTCCTCGCCTCTGACGGTATGAGCACAAATCGAGTTTTGAAAGTGTCACTTTGAAAATTTGCTCCACATTCAACTGCCACTGGCACAATTGGACATGGGTGTGTGCCTGTGTGGGCTGTAAAAATTAGCGTACATGTGCGACAAAAAAAGGGTTTGTGGTTCTCCCTGAGTGTGTGTGTGTGCGTGTGTGTGCGGAGCAGTGTGTCAGAATCTGGAAAGTATCACAACTCACCACTGCTGTTGACGATGTGTGCGCCCAAACACCAGCATGAGCTCTGAAATGGTCTCAGACAGCAGAGACTTCACTGTAATAAAACATCAAAATCAAACGTCCTGACATCATGTATTTTACTAACTATAATTCCTTCAGGAGAAATTCCATCACATGACTGTGTGTCTTGATCACTTCACCACACTTGTTCTTCCATAAAATCAACTTCAAGAACCACGCCGTAGGGTTGGTATTCTGTGAATGCTGAGATTAAAGCATTCATTTCTAATTTTATTGTATGCCAGATATATGGAGTCAATCAACGAACATTTTGTTTCGTATAAGTGAGCTATAACTTTTCTGAGCCCACCCAAAACATTTATTTTTTTCCCTATTATTGAATATTAAAGACAATATTAAAAATAAAGAAAAGCATGCAGCACCTCTAAGTGATCACTCAATACTAATAATGTGTCATCCGGATTCTGCTTGCTGCCTTGAGCAGACCTGGTATCTGAGAACTGCTATAATATGTATTAAACACCATTGTCCTCAATTCATTTATTTATTGTAGCATTCTCCCAATTGTACTCATCATCATTTCTCAACGAACTTTTTTAAATTAAAATATTAAAGGAGTCCTATTGGTCAACAATATTTTAAACACATTAACAATTTAACTCATGGTTCATTTAAAGAGGAAATCATTTATTTTCGGAACTCAGCCATCAGTTCTGATGCAGATGCAAGAAGAGGATTAAATGTACAATTAAGGGAAGAAATGAAGCGGTGGCAGTATCCATCCAATCAGATAGATTTGGTGTGTGTGGGAAGATGGTATCTGGGGGACTGCTGCGATGTGAAACAGCAATATAGCCCTTAATTCATTTCTTTCTGTAGCATTTTATCCCAGTGAAACCAGCTCTGAGAAGTCACAAACATTTACTGATAGAATTATGTAACATTGTGGTGACCTGCAATAGGCAGACATTCACCAAGGGGCTGTGCCTTGAAGGGGGGAGTGAGCAATGACTACTGCTTCCGGGTTGAGAGTATAACCTTGCGATTCAGGAATAGGGGCATGTGCATATTTTTAGATTTTAATAATATTTTATTGTTATTGTTATTATTATCATTATACTATGAAAGGTGCTTCCAAATCTAAATTATTATTGTTATTATTATGATTATATTATGATCATTAACCAGCACTGTAATCCTTAACTATTGTTTTACATACTCACATCTCGGCTAGATTACTGTAATACACTTTATTTTGGAGTCAGCCAATCCTCCATCGATCGACTCCAGTTGATCCAAAATGCTGTTGCTTGCCTCTTAACAAGTACTCGTAAGAGGGAACGCATAACCCCCGCTCAGGCGTCCCTGCACTGGCTCGCTGTATGTTTTAAAGTTCTTTTTAAGATTATTATTTTTTTTAAATATTTCAATGGCCGCATTTTACCGCTTTGAGCTACTCCAAATTTACGCACCTGCCCGGTGCCTCAGGTCGGCGGACAAGATGCTGTTAAGACTAAGCGAAGGCTCAGAGGGGATCGAGACTTTTCCGTTGCCGGTCCCTCTCTTTGGAACTTCGGCACGACCTCTCACTTCCCATCTTTAAAACTTGTCTTAAAACTTTTTTCTTTAGCTTTTGACTGACTCGAGATTTGTTTTATGTGTTTTTACTGTTTTGCTTTTTACTGTCATAATTAATCTGTTTGATTGTTCGTAGTAGTATGACTTACTTTCGCGCCATTTACCACACATTGTATATAGCGGTGCTTAAAGCGCTCCATAAATACGGATGAGTTGAGTTATTTTGGCATTTCAGTATTACTGACAGTATCCAATAGTTGGAAAGGCATGTATCAAATATTAAATAAAATAGTAAATGCCATTTTACATTAATAATTACACTCAAGAGTGCTTGAGCCGTTCAATCGAAGATAATCCGTCTTTTTCGACACAAATGCAATGAGAGCTCATACTCATCCGCTCATTTGCTACTGCGGACCACCAGCTAAGCTCTGTAAAGTGCATCTGTGCTCACACCATCGTTAAGTGCCACCATTGTGGTGTGCCGTGATTAGATTTAATTGACCCGCGCTTGGAAACATAACACGCACGCACACGCACACACTTCACACCAGCCACTCACATGGCTTTCATAAGGAAGTCTAGTCGGTGACTTGTGGCTTGCTGACCTCAAAACAGTATCCACTTCCTGTATAGGTTGAGGCAGTCTTGACCAGCGTAAATCACTCTTCCATTTGCTTCGATTACACGCTCCGCGTCTGTCACCAGCTTCCACACACGCGCACGCACACATATACAGAATTTCAAAGCTAATTTCATCTGACATCAATATGCAGTTACCACATTGATATGTGGTTTGGGCAGCTCAGTTATCCACAAGGATCCCTCATCCTGAGATGAGGAGATGTAGCGGGTGGGACCAGGGAAAGGAAATACCCTAAATGCATATGAATGCATGTGAGTTACTCAAAACATTACCCCCACATCTGCTTTGGCACGAGTGCTATTTTATCTGTAATCCACAAGTAATACTGAGGGAAACCACTGGCTTTATGAATATGCAGAAGCTCCCTCAACAACATCTGTTTAACATTGAGAAATACACACCTAGAGTTTATTTGTAATTTCAACTTTAACCTTAATAAATTTGTCGCAACAGTCAGCAAGTGAAGATAGTGATTGCATTTTCTATTCCCAGTGAATGAGATTCGTAAATGCAATCCATGCTGAATAATGCATTTTTTGTCGTACTCCTGTAATCGCTATTACCCTGAAAGTAAATTCTCTCACTAAGATGGACATTTTCCTTCATCTGTTCAACCCTGTAGTAATAGCATAGCTCAGGCTTAAACAGTGCAAACTTTGCATGTCCCATCAGCAAGGGTGATGATTAAGTTATGTAAACAGTTTGGAGAGGGTCCATGATTCCGCTTTGCTGCGCCGCGAGTGTTCCCTCTCAAAGATCTGCTGAAATATATGCTGTATGTATTCCCAGCGGAAAGGTAAAAATCAACAAGAAAATCATCAGCGTTGAGCTTTAAAAAAACAAGCATCCATCTTTATTAGAGACCATGGTTTATGTTAGAGGACCTCAATCCTCCCCGGGCTGTAAACTGGTCTCGACAATAGACAGCTGGTGCATGGGAGCAAAAAGAAATTAATCATAAAAATGTCCATATATCTTTGCTGCATGGGTGGCTGTCATTCAAATGAACCCATTAAATCTTCAAATACGAATTTGTGGTTGTTGTCAGGAATTATTTATTAAGGTCTGTTTCGTGTTTCTTTTCAGAGAGTGTCTAAATCATATAGGCAGACTCAAGCAAGATTTTGTTATCCTAATGAAGACGAAAATCCTAGCATGTATATCGGCGCATCTCTGCAGTTTTATCTCCTAATAAACCACACCACTTTCATAAGCCCTCTTTAAAGTGTTTTGATCCTTTGATAAAGAGAGCAAAAAATATCCCGGAGCTTGTCGTCATTAAATCTGTGTTGGTTTATTTGTGTAAGATACTGGAGCTTGGGAGGCAAGTTGAGGAGAACCGGGGTGGTCTGTAGTCTATTTGCTCACTCGCGGCTGATCTTTGGATTTTAGTTTCCGCGCGGTGACAGAAAGGTTGGCGCTTATAGGAAATGAACAAGCCCGAGAGTGTATGACTACGACCATGTGGAAGATTTCTTGATTGCACTGAGTTTGCAAGGAAAGGCTTGTTATAACATGTTATAACGGGAAAAGGTTTCTGAACTCATCAAGAAATGGGTCTGAATATTCACAAAGATGAAGGTGGGGAAAACAGCAGGGACTGAAGTAGGGCAAAGTCCCAAAGGCTTCCCGGGAGGAATATTTAGAAGCAGCTGTTTTTGGCTTCGCTAAATGGAGACGTTGTGCTCTGGCTCGGACTCATAACCCCCCCTTCTCCGCCCAAGTCCTTACCAATAGGTCCCAAATCCTGCTTCCTGTGCTACCCCTCCCTTGTAAAACAGAATGGTGGCAGTAGGTTGGAGTTGTCAGCCATTTGAACCAAAGCCATCATAAGCCACTCTGTGACCTCCATCTTTCTCAGACCAAAATACTGCCTGACGTAGTCCTTGACAGGATCTCATATGAACAGCCATCCTGCAGCTCAGTCTTAAAATGGGACTTCATTTAAAAGCCCCTGGGTGTTTTTCTAACCATACATTCCACTCAATTATTTTCCTGTCCCTAAATCCCTGAGTGAAAACATTTTAGTACACCTTTTGGGAGGTTGACAGGGTTTCATATTCCCAGTGCCAACGTCCTTCAAGACCAAACTTCAACCTATTACAAGAGAGAAGAATTTGAGAACATTTGAGGGAGGGTCTCATCTAGGTGCCACATTGTTTCTCACATTGCCTAAACTGATTTGTGTTCTCACAGTTTTTGACAGCCCCCTCTGGAAGCTATTAGTTTGGAAGAATCACCCCCTGTACTGTTAGTGGTCAGTCAAAAACAAATAATGTGCTCACCCTCCAGTGTTTGCAGGGGGGAAAAAGCCCAGCAGGATCAGATCACAATACTTGGAAACATTTACGAACACTCCGAACTACAGGAAATACTCAAAGGAAACCCTTCCCGCTCTTTCCACCAATTCCCAACCACCATCATCTGGTCTCCTTAATAGCGATGAATTTGGGACCAGAGAGCTTGAACAAGGTCAAAGGTGAGTGGGAGAAAAGCACAGATGACTCTTAGATGGATTAGCACCAAGTGACCCAGATGCTCCCAAACAATCACACATAAGAGATCCTCTTTATGGCACATCGCTGCTTGAAGACTTTCATTCGTTTCTTGCGTCATCCCAAACGTAGCTGAAATGGGCAAAACCAAAATTTGTTGTGTTATGTCTACTAAATTAGATTTGAGTTTTAGAGGAGCCCTATCACTGCAAATTGTGGCACATACATGTGAGGTTGATTGCTCCAGCTTCCTCAGATAACACCGTCACAGTGGTGTGAGCTTTACATTTTTGACAAATGTGAGTCCACACACCAAGGTGGGAAAGGGGCTGTTTATCTTGAGGAGGTGAAAGTGGAGCTGGGTGGCTTAACACACTTAAACTTAAATGAAGGACAATCCATCATCTCAATGTATATCTCAGACTTCCAGGAAAAGAACATGATAAGGAGGAGACGGCCTATCAAAAACAAAACACCATTCTCATTTGTATTGTTCAAAAAGTTTAGCATGATGGCTAAACATTTCATTGCAGCCTGGGATCACTTTCATAGTGGTCAAAACCACTGTGGTCTGTCGTGGACATTAGCTATGATAAGTTATTGCACTTGGACGCTGTGGCCACTTCTCTAAGCCTACCGTTACTAAAAGTCTTCAAAAGCAGATCTTTTTTTCGGAACAAATCCGGATTTTTAAAACAGTATATCATTGCTGCCGGGCGGAATCCTCGTACAGTCAAAATAACTTTACAGAAAGTTTAAAAAAAAAAAATAAAAAAAAACATTTGCATTTTAGTTTGTTTGTTTGTAAGTTTTATTATACAATATATTGCTATCTCACACTAACATCAACATATTACCTGAAAAATACATTCACAAATATAATCACTAATTTAACGCTGACATTGATTAAGAACATTAAGCCGGCGGCAGCCGTGTACTTCAAAGTATGCAATCATGTGAAGCACCCACCGTGCAAATAGCCTTGTGTCACAAAAGCAAACATCTGCCCTGAATCCAGAAGTGTTGCAATAAATAAAACAATAAGCCAACTAACCCTGACATTAAAATGAAACAGAGACCTTCTGGTCCTTCTGCAACGAAACATCGCAGGCATCACATTTTTACAAAAAAGCCAACTTCACGTGTTATTGTCTAAAAAACAGCTGCCAGACATTAAATAGAGGCGGCAATTCTGCCACACAGCTTCCGCAGGATCAGGAAGCTAAAGCAGCTTTGACACATTTTGCAACCCTTCTCAAACATACGTTGCATTTAAGAGTGGTCAAGTATTTTTACTTGCTATTTTCACAGCTTTTAAATTGGCTAAAATTCGATGAAAATAACAGACAAAGTGGGGAAGAGATGTGTGAAAAAAAAATGACCATATTACGATATCACTACGATATACTTTTCTGTTACATATCAACGAATACCAGAGCTACTACAAGAATAAATGCAATTTTCACTTTAATGTAATATTTCAGAGGGCTTGACAATTAAGATAAGTGGTGAGGAGGAACACTTTGACCTCAGCTACCTTGAACATACTGGCAAATATGATACTTGCTTGGTCATAATATTGTTTTTGCACCTCTTGGTAGCAAGAAACCTCTGCAAATGTGTCGCACCAAGGCAAAATTCTTGCTTCCAATCAAGAAATGAGTTATACTGCATGTTTTATGTTGTTATTATGTCATTGATTAGCTATGTACATTTTTTTTTCATCCAATTGAGAAGCACAGAATGTTGCAATTAATGTCACAATGATAAAAACATAAAGCCGTTTTTTGATAAGAGAGTTTGCATTTATGTCTTTGGCTTTAACTTAATCCCATTTGTTGTAAATGGAATACGGCTCAGAAATGAAATTCATATGCCATAGCACTTTTTTTTTTTTTTAGATATAAGAAGCATGTGCTGATTCAAGTTCACCTCTTATAAAGGTTTTATCGGGACACATGAGTATCTTGAATGTAAAAAAAAAAAACTAAAAAACAAAACCTATATTACTAATCTGAAGAAAATGCTGGCCTGTGTTTGAAAAGTTAATCCAAACCATTCGTCACAAATGGATTGCAGCAGGATGTTTTGTCCACACAGTGCTCTTGTTACTGCACAGCCTGAATGCATGAAATCCTGTCATGGACCCAAAATCACTTATTGTATCATGTAACGAGCATCCAACACTGATTTATATACAGTTAGTGTAGAACAGGCATCACCAAATGGCGGACCGTGGTCCGATCCGGACCCATGACCGATCTACGATGAATTTTTTTCAGGGCGCATTCACAAAGGTTGGCGCTGCAATTCTAGTTAATACGGAAAAGGCATCACTGATTTGAGCCAATCAAATCTTTTGTTTACGATCCACTGCCAATTGCGCAGCAGACCGGAAGAAAGTGCTGCTGACAGTATGCCTTGCTAAAAAGTTAGCAAGGTCGATGCGTCTTGTTTTAAATCAATGGACGGAGAAATTTAGTTTCGTTCTGGCTGCAGCCGATTCAAAACCAGTGTGCATCATATGCTCCGAAACCGTCGCAACATTGCGAAGCGCCAGTACGAAACAAAGCACCGCCCTTTTTTGCAAAGTTATCCGCTGAAGTTTGAGGTGAGCGCACGCAAAAACATCGAACTTCGAGTGCAGTATAATAGATTTTTACATTTTCGTTTACTGCCCAGCGGCATGCAAATGAATGTTCACTAAAAGTATCATGGATTTTGGGGAAACCAACCATTCAGTGATGGGGAAGTTGTGAAGGAGTGCTTAAATGCGGTTGCACAAACATTATTTAAAGGAAAACACAAAGGCCAGATGTGTGACATAAATCCCAATGGCCCTGACTCCGTTCCAACCCAGATTTAAGTCACTGGCAGGGCAGTCACAAACTCATTTTTCTCATTAAGAGATGTTAAAAAAAATATTCAAAAGAAAAAGTGGTGTCAAAGCTAATTTTGAATTAGTTTTTCATGAGGACAGCCATTTTTATTGATTTTGTACTGAACATGTTGACCTGTTTTACTTGGATAATTAGGCTTTCCGTTTTTTTCTAGGCTGATAACTAAAAAAAAAGGTAAAAGATGTTAACTCAATGCTTAGCACTTGATATATTTCTGCAGGAGATATTTTATTGTTTTTTTTCTGGAAGTTTAAATTCCTGTAGCCACATTTTCTTGAATGTGAAAACGCCTTATGTTTGTTTGACTGGCAAAGGTGTTTAATGGGAACATTGCTAAATATTTAGTATATAAGTGCGCTCTGTTGAAAATGACTAAATATTGAAACTAAAAATTTAAACATAGGCTAGACATTAAGGGAAGTTGGACTTTGGTTCAGACCTTTTATTTGGAAGAAATTTTAGTTGTGGACCTCTGTGACTTTAAATTGAATACCTCTGGTGTAGACAATTAAAACCTGGTGGGAATCAAGATTTTAAAGATATTGACTGTATTAAACAACACTTAGGAACCCCAAATTACAAAAATAAAATTCACAACATGAGCGATACTATATTAAATTGAATAAATAAACGCACCAACATATTCTATGACTGAAAAAGACATTGTAACACAATGTTGTGATGTCACTATGCAGGTGATTGTGTTGCTGAAAGGTGATTGTCTTCCATTATATCAAACTGGGAAGTCACCGTCCAAGGCCAAGGCAGGTTATCTCAGCTTGGGAAGAGGAACTGACAGCCTGACCTCCTTCACAGTCCTCCAGCTCCCCCTCTCTCCTAGCAAGCTCACTCACTCACACATCCCTTTTTCAAGCGCGATGCCTGACAGCCAACAGCTGTTACATGCCCATTTAATCTCTTTTGTCCAAATACTTAACACTTCTTTTGGCCTTTTTTTTGTGTACACTTTACTCTTCTACCTGATAAGACATATTCAAACATGTTTGAACTGTTATTCTTCTCGTTCTTGTTTTTTTTTTCAAGTTAGTTAGTTCTTTACCACTCACAAATGTTAATTTGGCATTGCTTCTTTTGTGAGACTGTGTATAGGTTGATTTGGAATTTGAAAAAATATGGTGCTCCACAAAAATGTTTCCCTTATTTCATTTCATTCTTTGCAGAGGTCAGCGCTCTGCTGAATTGCATTCTATTTAAACATGGTTATTATAGAATTGCTAAAATAACAATCTTATGGTAGTTCAGACTTTAGCATAGCACTTCAATTTAGGTGGAGATGCTATTATGTTTTTCGACAGTTTTGTTGAATAATTTTGAAGATGGAAAAGAAATTGACGAACGTTAAGTCTCTCTCTTTTGGCATGAATCAAATTATCTGAGTTTAATTTAAAGTTACTGAAGTTGAACATTTTAATAACATGGGGAGCCAATACAAGCTGGAATAAATCAGAAATGAGAATTAACGACTTCTGAATCTTGAATTGTTATCTGACAGGAAACAAAATACATAAATATAATAGATAATGTCCATCATTTGGGCCCTCATGCTCATATCAACAGACTTTTACCACTTGAGAATATCACTTGCGATGAATTGGAAAATTTATAATGACAACAGAATTCTGAGCCAGACAGGCACATCTCTGCAATTTTAATGACGTGGGTTTTCCATTGTAATTGAAAGTTATCAGGTTTGGAACAGGTGTAATCGTGTGCCTGTGACTTCAATACCCCATACTTATTCCTTTAAAGATCATATCATCCGTAAAACAATTAACTAGTACTTGGAGTCATGGGCAGAGCCTTTTGAAATATTCTGCAGACAGACTTTAGAATCATAGATTAATTTTGACCTGAGGTGAAACTTTTACAGCTTCAGCAGAGAAATGGGGAGCAGCAAATGGAACCGGCAACATAGGGGGAGTTCTATTTTTGGGATTTCTGCCTCTTTTTGAAAGTGTGAGAAACAAATCCTGAGGCTTAGGTCATTCCACATTACCCCCACAAAGTGTTTAACAGATCCACCTTTCCGCCCAGTCACACACGTACACGCGCACACAGTATGTGTGTGTATGTACACACACACACACACACCCCCACACACCACAAACTACTGCAATATGTTCTACCTTAGGATGGCACTCCCAAACCACAATGACTAAGCTTCCTTTACACATGGCATTAATTAACATTGTTACTTATGCTAATAATAAACTTTGGCTACGTGGCATATTAAGCGAAACTTGTTGCCCAAACACTCTGAAAGTCCTGCCAGGAAATAATAGCTCATAATGTAGCCACGTGTGATGCAGCTCAGACGCTAAAATTCCCAACATTTGTGTTCCCAATTCTGCACACCTTAACATAACCATAACATAAACATTTCACTTTACCTTGACACATTCTTTTCCTCACTGAAAGGCCCATTTAGGGGCCGAGATTGACGGGGGACCTTCGGGCGAGCTGAACAGGATGTGGTTTGCTGTTGCTCAGGTAAGCCATTTATTCCCATTAAAGCCCAATGATGCCTTCTTCTTTCATATTTTTTTTTCTTTCGCACGCCATAGCTGCCAGATGTACATCTGTAGAAGTCACTACACTACAGGTCTGACAATTAACTCAGCGGCACCGCCCCAAGTCTGAAAAAACAGCTGCTAATTTCAGGTGCATTCCTAACATCTTTAAGACAGCATCTTTTTTGGAAACTTCACTTTTTGCAATGTTTATTTTGTTATGTCAGTCATGCAGAGTTTATATAGAGAAACTATCCCAGACTTTGCTTAGACTTAATCACACCATGAACACAACAAAGACCGGCGAGACGGCACTGCCTGATGCCAAATGTGTTTTTTCAATTACTATTCTTTTCACAAGTACTACAAACTTTATATAGCTACAGTTAGAAATAAAAAAAAAAGGATGGGATCACCCTTCCTCCAAGAGATAATCAAAGTGAAGAGCCAGCCAACATAGAGTCTCATCACCTTTGGTTAAATCTGTTTTTCCCTAAACCAATTTTGAGTTTAAGAAATTGTTGCTGAGTGCGTGGAGCAGGTCGCCCACTGAACAGAGGCTCAAACATTTGATTCCCGGCTCGGACTCTCCAGTATTGTAATGTCCTTCGGCAATACACCGAACCCTAAATTTCCTCCAGGTCAGCACTGTAACTAAAAAACTGTTCAGAATTGTATTGTCTGGTTAAAAGAAATTGTTATTTAATTATAACAAATAATGTCGATAGTGTAAATAGAAAGAAGCCCAGCCACCAAATGACTGTGAGAGTTGCTCAGTAAGGTGAAGTAAAATCCAATAGTTTCGGATAAAGATTTACAGAAATCTCCGCCACGCACTAACAAATCTATGACCATAACTCATTTAATAAAGCAAAACAATGAACAATAATGGATGTTATGAGAGGATACCGGTGACCAGTGAGGATGAGTTAAAAAAAATGAATGATCAAATTAAAGCTGGGATTGCCTCTAGCACGACTGAGGGGCGGTTAACACGTCCGCCTCACAGCACAGAAGTGCAGCGTTCGATTCCGGCTCCAACCTTCCTGTGTGGAGTTTGAACGTTCTCCCCGTGCCTGCATGTGTTTCCTCCGGGTAATCCGGTTTCTTCCCACATCCCAAAAACATGCATGGTGGGTTGATTGAACACGCTAAATTGCCACCAGAAAACTCAAGAAACTTGATTAAGTCAAAGAGTTTTGTAACGGGAATGTTTTTCCTGACCATTGTGCAGATGTGATCTGCAACTATACAGGCAACATTCGGTTGAATATTATTGCTGAAAATTACGCTCAAACAGTTAATAAATCCAGTGTGATGTTTCAATGTTGTGTTCGGATAAAAATATGGAAACATGTCCCTGTGTCGTATTTGTGTAAGAAAACTGTGTTTGTTTATTGTTTGGACTTCGATGATTGATCACTTTATGCAGAAATCGAGTTACATTACAAATACTCTCTCTTGCATTTGGAAGCATTTTATAAACGCAACAAACAACAAGTTTGAGACAGAGCGCCCGATTTGTCTGCCTGGGCGGCGATCAAATACAACAAAATCGCGTTACACCATCTACTTTTTGAGTTAGACCTGCTTTTTGTGAGTCTAAAATCTAATATTCATTTTGAGACCAAATTTAAAGTCGGGGGCAAAGACGAAACACGGCAGGTTAACTGTACTTGGACCGGTACGAAATTGTTGTCTTAATATAACATAATACAGGCACAACAAGGAAATGTTTACATTTAAAGAGCTATCATTTAAAAATCAAAACATTAAGGACAAATTCAGATTTCCTGAGAAAAAAATTGCTTCATTTAGATATTTGCATCAAAACTAGTGAAAATAATTGCTTATAAAGACATAAATGTTTAAGGCACTAGTAATTTAAAAAGTATAGTATTGCACTTTAAAATTAGATTAAATTTTGCAAACAAGCCACTTTGGACTAGGCCGCAGCGGGTCTCGCGAATGCTAAAAAAAAAAAAAACAAAACCTTGCAGTGCTTCCGGTTAATTTATAATTCGTGGCTGAAAAATATTTTGTCTCGAAAAGTAACTGGCTTCTCTCCGATACGTATGACTCTTGACGCATGGCATGATGGTAATTTTCTCTGTCACATTCTGCTAATATTAAATCCACCACCTAGCAAAATGAGTAAAAAAAACAGACCATGTACGACGTCCGCACTGCATAACATGTGGCGAGCATCCCAGACGTTGCCACAAAACTTATGGGCTACATAATCCAATATGGCTTGCTTTCATTTTATTAGACTGCCAAAAAAATCCTACAGTGTAGCGGATTTAACGCTTCACAACTGTTTTTCACTTTCATTAAGTGTTCTCTTGATACATGTGGTCCAATTTAACCCCCCTCAAGAAAAAAAAAATTCTAGTGGTGGACTTTTGCGCCCGTGACAAAGTTTATATGGGAAAATGTGATTGGGACATTTTTGGATTGGTTTGTTTATTTCTCTTGCATGGAAAAGGAAGAGAAAGTGACTTAAGCCTCTCTCTCTCAGCTTTTAATTAATTTGTGTTTATCTGTGTGATTGCTGTGCTGAGTCATTACTGCAATACTGAATTGTGGATGTGTTTATATAAAGTTGTTGGCAGGGGCTGTTTCCCACTTTTTTTCAACAGCTACAAAATTCTTTTAACAGACACATGACATTTTTTTCCTTTTTAAAATAACGTGTACTTCTATGTGCGACTCACAAAAATGGTGAAACATTGCCCACTGGCAAGATTATAGAGGACCCTTGAGGTATCACATCCCATTTACAAGCAAAAGAGAATAATCAGTAAAAGATGCTTGATAAACCAGCAGAACTTGAAGGCTGGCTTCTATTACCACAATGGTGAAAATAGTTTCTGTACGGCTTAGATGAAAAGCAATTATATAATTGTGCGGCTTTAAGATTGCAGACTCTTATAGTTTTGGCATGAGTGTCTGGCCATCACTGGGACGAGACATTGTGAGATAGCTGATCAAACCGACAAGCAGAGGATGAACGGGATTGATTACACTACAACTTGAGATACAACAAACCACTAATCTGATGGTCTGTCTGCAGTCATGCATCTTCATCTATCATTCACGCTCCTTCCCGTCACCACCTTGACTCAGGGGCAAGTCAAGGAGCCAAACAGGATCAACTTTTTTATTTTATTTCGTTTTTTCGTGGGCACCTCATGATGGACTGCTTATGCATCCATCAATCTGTCTAGCTATGGTCACTGCTCTTTTAAAAGAAACGTGTTCTCCACATATGATCTATTTGCTCTTAATGACTTGGATGCAGATGATATTTTTTAAATAAGAAGGAGAGGGGGAGTGGGAATGGTGAAGTAACTTATTTGAATCTGCACCAGCTTTCTGTCACTTTGCTTCTGCCTTAGAGCACATTTCTGGTATTGCTTCTGGCGTGCTTTGTCTCAAAAAGTACAAGTGTCACTTCAAAGTAGGGACAGTCTTTACTTATGAATGGCTAACTTGCACATCTATCAAGGCACCATGAATTTAAAACAGCAAAGTGCTGAAAGGTATTGGAGCAACATATAGTGCCACGTAAGCAATCTCTTTTTCAGGGACATCCCTGCTTATTTCAGTAGGACAAGGCCAAGTCACATTCTGCATGTCTTTCAACTGTGTGGATTCGTAATAAAAGAGTGCAAGTACGCACAAAAGTGCAGACCTGGCTCGTGTTAGCCAATCATCTCCCTTTAACCAACACTTTGTCTCTTGTACAGGTGTTACTCTCTGTAATTTGTTTGTATTTAGTTCCTTGTTTGGTTTCCGTTGTTGTCTGTGCATTGTTCATGTCAGTTGTGAATGTCTCCTGCCAAGTGTCTGTCCTCCGGTCCTCAGCGTGTTACAGTAGTCTTAGTTATTTTGCAACTTTGTTAGTTTTGTTCCTCCATGTTGGTTTGTACTTTGTTGTTTTAGTTTTTCCCAGTGTCTTGTTTGCATTTTTCTTTACAATGAAATACATTTTTGAGTTACTCCTGCCTGGCTTTCCTGCATTTGGGTCCTCCTCCATGCTAAACCTGGCTATCAGTTTGAACATTGAATATATTGTATTTGTAGAGTATTCAAATGACTATCAATATAAAAGTTCACAATATTCAGTTTTTTTCCCCAAGTATGTACATTTAACTCAATGTCTCAACGTCAATGGCATTGGGCTATGAACTATGGGCCCAACTGTTCTACTTTGTCAATTGTTGTTGCTAAAATGAATAAGATTTGACAGAATATGTATGCTACAATTTCTAAAGGGCAGATGTTATGACTTTCGGATTATCCCATCAGGGCTCAATGCATTGAGCCACTCATGATTTGTTTTGCACATTTTTTTACGCAGGATACCCTTCATGATGCAACCCACCTAATATTATCCGAGCTCGGGCCCGTCAGTAGCTGTGAATTGGAGTGAAATGACAATGAAAGCAAATTAAAAATGTGCTATCTGTGTGAAAAGCAGCTTGTGCCACAGTACCATAAGTGTGTTTAATACGAAAGAGTAGCAAGAAAAAAATATTGTAAATCATTTACCCCTTGTGGATTACCACAGGACCAGTGACAATCAGAATGGATTTACACAATACCTCTTGCAACTAGAAAAAAACCCGTTGTTTTAGTGTCTGGTATTTTGGAGATGGGTAGTGCAAATATTTGAAAAGACGACATGGTGAAAGAAACCATCGTGCTAACCAGTAGAGCCACCATCCCACTGCCTAATTCATATTGTACAAAAACAATATGAATCAGAATACCGTATTTAGACTAGTGGGGCCAGATAGAACATATTATTGTAAAGAAACATTTCTGACTTGACTTCACCTTTAAGCGTTCAATGCAGCACTCTCTGTTCAAAATTGGGCTGAAAGCAGCCTAGCTTGTCAATTCTTGAACCCCTTCATTTAACCCAACAATGCCATCTAGAGGATTAAAAAAATACACGAAACAAAAGCTTCATGAAGCAAATTTGAAGCTTTATATCTTACAGACATAGTGCAGTTCATGAAATGTTTTATGTCACAATGTCATTTTTTAAAATACTTCATAGACCTTTTATAAGGTATCCCTATTCAAACAAATCAAAAAACGAAAAAAGAAACACGTAATCCTACCTAATATTGTCTCTTCCTTTTGTTTTCAGATTGAAGTAGGGGATATTTGGAACGGATATACTGAGGCTTGGCAAAGGTTCTATCAACAGAAAATGAAAACTATTGGTGACGTTTTTGATCACAACAATATGGACAATAATTCTGACATCTGTATTAAGCAGAAATCTGTTTAGCAGCACCATAAGTGTTATGAAAAGATGCATAATGGAAAGCATGAAGTTACTGTATCCCCCAAGTGAAAATGAAAACCAGAGTTTCTTTTTTGGCGTTGAGTTATACAGATTTTATTTCCTTCCCAGATGGCTAACTTTCTTTTACCGCCAATGTAAATATATTCTTGAAAAGCTTTTTTTTTTAGTGATGGTCTTAGGGAGGAGGCTGTCTTTCCCAAGCTGCAGTGAGACATCATCTCCTTGAGAGACAGCGGTACATTAAACTAAAGGTAATTACACTGGGAGCCGAGAGGTCAGAGAGTAAAGCGAATGAGGCTGCTGGATCAGCTTATCGCAAGGCCAGAAACCGAGGAACAGCTGAGGAAACTAGCAGAAACTCTCTCAGATGTCAAAAGAGTAAAGAGAGTGGAAGGTCATGAAGTGGAGTTTTATTTCACATATCTCTTGATCAGAGGCCCTCAAAAAAATCAGGCCAATCTACAGAAGTCAGAGGGTGTGAGACAACTGGAATAACTGACGATGGAGAGATACAAGTCATTAAGGTAAATCAACGAGGGACACTTTTTTGTTTGAGGTGTGTTTTACAGATAGCCACGTCTAGCTGGTAAGAAATTAAAATGATGAAGAAAATGTTGTATTTCCCCTCAAAATTACCTCACAGATAAGGTA
Organism: Idiotropiscis lumnitzeri; assembly: GCF_059441095.1. NCBI lineage: Eukaryota > Metazoa > Chordata > Actinopteri > Syngnathiformes > Syngnathidae > Idiotropiscis > Idiotropiscis lumnitzeri. The sequence goes on along the minus strand of NC_142403.1, from coordinate 8,213,200 downwards.
TGGGATGGGATGGGCAATTCTGATTTCAGCTGACTTACAAATGTCTTCACTTGGGTCAAAAAATAAATTAGTTCATAGCGACAACAAATGCTTTGAAAAAGCAATACTGTAAAACAAATATTTGATCAATGTCAATGTTCGACTGCATTTGCTCAAAATAGCATTAAAAAAGGCATTTGTGAAAGCTAAGAAGCAACAGAGCTCACCGCAAAATGCTTTGATCCGCCTTTCTGGCCCACATGTGGTCAGTTTCTCTAGACACTAACCCATCAGCAAAATTGGCTTTATCATTGACAGACAAAAAGAAAGGTGTGGGGGTTTCACAAGAGTAGTCAAAAGAGCGTCCTGGCTAATAACCCAGCAGCTGGTTATCTTGCAGATTTACACATGGAGACAGAAGTCCAAATGCCTTGAAGGTATTATTGGTTCAAGTGGCATCGTAAAGTGGAAATGCATTCAATGAAATACCTCGTAATTGCTATATAAGCTCAATCAGCCACCTCTTGTCATTTTACAGCTCACTATTCTGGATGTTTTGTGAAGCATACGTCTTTTGTGAATGTTGATTTCAAGCATGCACTTCTCATAAAAAATAAAATAAAAAATCTGACTTGGATTGTGGCTTTGAAGATATGATTCTCTACATCTGCAGCCACGTTATTCTGAGAGTGTCTTCAAATCTTCGCTTTGGCTGGAGTTAATATTGTCAAGAGAGCAACCAGCGGAGAGTCCAAACAAGTTGTACACGGCTTGCCAACACGTAATCATGATCTCCATTGGCAAAAAAAACAAAACAAAAAAAAAACAGCATTTATCAGAAAGGCAGCAGCTTGGAGTCATTAACGGTTAGGCTTTAAATGCTACAGAAAATGTACATTTGGACTCATCCAAAGCCATCTCCAGTGTTTTTTTATTTTTTATTTAGCAGATTAATTGTGGTAATAGACTGGCACATGAAACACAAGGTAGAAGTCAGGCGCCATGACAATGCCAAGCCGGCAGCCAGGAGTAATTAGATGGCCACATCGCAGTCGCCATGACGAGACCAGGCGAGCACCCTGGGTAATTTAACACATGTGTCTGATGAAATCAGTCGTAGCTGTGTGAAAATGGGTCTTTATTCATAATCTCGAACTCTGGCACGCAAGACATAAACCGCAGATTTTTACAGTCGAACCCACTTGCGCTTCTAAATAAGGTATGACAGTGTGATAAAGAAACTGAGATGGAAAATAACGTGTAAAACGTCTGAATCCCTGAATGAATACGCATCATACTTTACAGACCACTAACAAACAAATAAACTCAATGTTTCCAAAAGCTGCCTGTTTTTAGCATTAGTTTCACATAAAATATGTCAAAGGTCATCAATAACAAAACATATCCTGTTTAAGGAGACATATTGAGCATTTTTGCCCCCAAAAGTTGTCAGGTGTCTTCATGTTATATCTGACTGTCATGGTCTCTATTTTTCCATTGTGCTTTGTTTGGATTGACTTTTTTCTCAAGTTGTCTTGTTTTCCTGTGTCATTTGTTCATGCCTTCCAAGTCTTCACGTTGTCCCTGTTGGCACTAATCCTCATCAGCCCTGCCGCTTGTGTCAATCAATCAACACCTACAGCCACTTCTGTCATGCCAAAGTGTGCCTCGTTGTCTTGTCTGCGTGTTTGTAATTGCAGTTTGTAGTTCTGTGGTTTCTTTCAGTCACTCACTGTTCATTGTCCTACATTCCGTGTCCTGCGTGGCGTCATCATGTAAGGAGCATGCTTTTTGGAGATGATCAGCAGAGCTGTGGGTATTGCCCATGAAAAATTGCCAGATATTCCCCCCCAACATGAGTATTTGCCCTGCTATAGTGATCAGTAGATGTCTGCTCCAAGAATCAGAATGATATGGATAGGGCCAGTGCTATGGGGCAACTTCAACTTCAAGTTGTTGCTCCATAAATATACGTTCCTGCAGTGTTTGGTGTGAAGAACAGTCTCCAAATTGAAAGCAGTGTTCCATATATGGAGCTTTCAAAGACGGCTGGTGCCCTACTTAAAAGACTTTCTGCTCACCCTGTCAGCTTTGCTAACAAACGCTATCTTGTACAGATTTGACGCTCTGGCCTGCCAGGACTGCTCTTCACTGACATGTGCCCGGGACCTTGGACATACGGAAGAACATTATGTTCAGCAATGAGTCTGGCAGCTGTATCATAGACACGGAAAAGTAAGAGTAACAGGTTTTGTCTGGAGGCATTGTGATGGTGTGGGGCGACATCACTCAGTGGAAAAACAGGGCTTGTCTTCGGGGAGGCAATTTAAAAGCAGAGATAGAGACGAGATTCTGCAATCAGGGGCTATCGCATATCTCCACTGTTTGAGACCGAACTCTCTCTTTCAAGATGACAACACTTGGCAGAGGCAACCGCCACAATTTGGGTGTGGAGTGAATGGAATGTCCTGACTTTAACCCCAATCAACGCTTGTGGGATCAGCTTGGTTGTGCTGTTTGTACCCCAACCATGTTGGCTCACCTGTGACAAATGTTGCTTGAAGAAAGTGATGCTATCCTACTGCAGTGTATGACCAAGCTGGGGACCAGCATCGTTAGGCGCTGCCAAGTTGTTGTAGCTGCGTATGATCCTTCCACATGCTACTGATGCTTCTTATTGATAAATGCATAATGGTTATATTGCCAATATGTCTTGTTTCTTTCAACTTGAATAATGCAAAACCAAACAAGAGTCAAAAACAACAGCACAAAATAAGATGTTTGGCAGCAGTAGAGATTTGGCACATATTTCATGGGCGCAACCCACAAGTGGATGTGGCGCCATATAAAAGGGGTAATAAACAAGCTTTCCACCAGTGTAAAATTTATTGCCAAGCTGAATTTTTAGTAACAACGAAATGATCTACCAAACACTAATTATCTTTCTTTTTTCGTGCTGAGTCTAGTTTTTGATGCTGCAAATTTTGCAAGGAAATCCTCTTGAAATTTCCCTGTACTCTCCTGTTCTTTGCCTTTACACCATCACAACAAACACACCGTGCCCAAAAAGGACATGCATATGTCAAAATACTGCATGGATCAGGAATTATATTAAACTTCACACACCTTGTCATGCTGCCTCTTTTGAGGGAGTGACCCTGTCACGTGAAAATGACGGACAGTAAACCACTGCCCATATACTGTTGGGCCAATGGCGAGGAAAATGGAAGTCTCTTGTGTGGGGATGAAAATAAAAAACGGTAAGGCATTTTGTAATGTGTAGTTAGCTTAGCATGTAGCTGATAACCTCTACCCTCCCAAAAATATCCAAATTAATGTGCAGCTAGCTTGGCATTTTGCTGATAACCTTAACCCTTCCACAGGACACGTCGTTTGTCATGTATCTTTAATTTTCTCGCCCTGATCAGGAACGGGTGGAAGCCTCATCCACACTGACTTCTGCAAACCTATGCTGACTTCTCCTTCACTCATATGCACATCCAACATAACCTTTTCAGTCAGCATAGTCCAGCCTTTGACTGGTGCAATATCATGTTTTTTGATACAGCTCCTGTAACGGCATCCCATCTGTGCAATATCGGCTTTTATACAGTATTTTTGCAGAAATGTAATTTTATTGTTTCTATTTAGCTAATTTAAATGGCGCTTGTGAGTTTTAAACTTTAATACAGTAGTCATAGAAGAAAAAAAAACATCATACCAACATGTTTAGAATCAGGCTTGGCTGTCAGTAGGGCGAGGTGGTATGCTAGTTGTAGGCACTTGCTTTAAAGGGGAAGTCAACCCCCAAATCTTCTTTCAAGAATAAGTTCGATGCAGGCCCAATAGTCAATACATGGCATTCTGATTAATATTATGTTTGCGTAACATGAGTTAAGCAGTAAAATCCACCAATTTTTAGCAATCTTCGGGGTCGGCCATTTTGTCACTTTTGTCAACTGAAAAAAGTTGCTTAGGGCTCAGCTAACGACCAATCATAGCTCATTTTCAGAAAGCAAGTGAGCAGTGATTGGTCATTGAGCTACTCTGATGTCATTTTCCGTCGGCAGAACTGATAAAATGGCTGCCGCATGAGATGGCTAAAAACGGGTGTATTTTGCTGCTTAATTTATATTCCACAAATCTGAATGCCATGTTTAGACGAGTGAAGTCACATAGAACATTTTATTGCTCAGAAACTTTGGAGGTTGACTTCCCCTTTATAGAAACTTGATACCCAAAGGGGTCATCCATCAGCTAAGTGTATTACATGACATTCTCTACAATATATGTGTAGGGTACATCTAAATGTCCTTTCAGCCTTTTCTGACTTGTGACCTTCTCACTGCTCTGGCCATTGGTCACTGGCTCACACAGACATCAACCACAGCTGCCTGAGAAAACTGGAAAAGGAAAGGGAAATTACTTCACTGTACTGTCAGTGCTTCAACACAAACACTCAGTTCCATTACTCACCATAATGACAGGATAAATATGGAATTTGTACTTAATTTTTAACTTTCATCACTGAGTCACCTTTTGTGCCAACATTGTGTGGTTATCAAAATATGAGCAGAATTAGTTATAGATCAATAGTGATATTGATAGTGTTTTATTGAAAAAATATTACTTGGTCAACTTTACTGGAGGGGGTGTATATATTTTTTCATGAAGTCACTTTGCCCACTTGAACCACACAATTAATTATTTTCAGTCCCATGCTTGATAATATGTTGTGATGGATTGTGGCTCCTGTGTTGTTAAGAACATCACAGCTTCAGTAAAATTAAGAAAAACTCATAAGATGTAATCAAGTTCCGACCCTATGTTCCCCCCCAACCATCTGGTAGTTTTTGAAGATTGTTTTCGATGCTTTGACGAAGAGCCTTAAACTGACTCTTTATACAGCAAAACATACATGCCTTCATAATCTCCCAGTGTTTTAGCCACTCCCCCAGTCTCTCTACATGCCCATCCAAAACAGGCCAATCAGATAAGTAAACGCACTACTTAAGTAGATAATTGGCCTAATCCCGGCAAGGTACAGTGAGGCAGTCAGCCCAGTCAGGCAAGCTATTGTGTTTGTGACCTAAACACTAAGGCACTGCTCAATTTCATGGATTCTGGCTTCTTGTGCTTTTTCTATGAATGAAATGTAAATGTCAGACACAACTGAGTTTCTGCCGCAGTGAATGTCAAGGGTGGCGCCTGCCAGTGAGAACCACTGGGCCATTTTCAGCTGGCCAATTTCCATGATTGTTGCAGCCGTGAGAGCAGTAAAAATGTGCCGCCGTCGAAACAAAAAAAGCTCGCCCCGCTGTGGGGGATCCTGATTTCTGGTATGTGACCTTGCGGCTGACATGGAACCACAAAAGTTGTGATCCTTTTCCATCCCTTCCAATTTTCCATCTGACTCCATTTGTTTTCATTTGTAGAAACAAAATTGTTCCCCTTCTCTATATGTGAAAACAAAGCATCCCAGAAGGATTTGCGGCAAATATCAATCACTGGAATGGTTCTATTGTGATCTCCTTGATGCATCGTATCAGACAAGCGCTCTAAAAGGAAAACACCGGACACCAGAGTTATGGCAACAGCGATAACTAGCTGTGTTGCAACCTCAGATCATAAAAGATGTATCTCAGACAGGCGAGAGAGCATAAACATTTGTTCAGCCACAGTAAATTCGCCATAACGAGTATGCAGTTGTAGACTGAAGGGCATGGGTAACGTGTCGGCAGATATGGTATTTCTGTATGAAATATGAGACTTTTTGTCTGGGGAAACATGTTGGAAAACAGTATCAGTTTCAGCTGTTGGGACAGTTGGAGAGGCTGGTTTGGTGCAAGGAATTGTACTGTTATAGTACTAACCTGTGTATACCTACTGAACATCACAGTAATGACATCACCAAGTGTTATAGTTACCACCTCGCAATAACCTTGACCAGACTTGTGTTTCCAAAATTGGAGTGTTGGCGACTCAATGTAAGTCATGATTTTGACAGAGAAAGCGAACACGACTCTGATGGTCTAAAATATCCATTGTTGTCCTTTCAACTTTTTTCAAAAAAGTCTATCTTTTAGGGAGTAGAAAAAGCAGGAAAGGAATGGGAGTACATATCATTCTGTGATTTAGTTTGCTTTTTTTAAAGTCAGTTCTTTATTTGGAAAATTTATTTTTAAATAAGCAATGATTTCATCAGCGAGTTTATATAAATCCTCTACAGCGCTGTGGCTTCTGCTTCACTTTAAAGGGACGTTGAACAGGTTGAACATTGGAACTCATATGATAGGTCTGCATGTAAAAATTATATCAGCACTAAAATTCACCATCCCTAAAAGATCTGGAGGAATTTAAGGGCATTTTTTTTTGCGTGTGTGTGATGACTAAATTCACAGACTGGCACGTGTAGCTTGTTTTTTTTTCCCATCTCGCCCTGTCTACGTCATAGCTGGGAGTCAAGCATTGTAATATGTATTGTAATAAAAAAACAAAAAAAAAACATAAATTGAGCTTGTTAGTGAAAATGGACCATCCTGGCCTGATGATCCATTTCAGGCCACACTCTGACCGAGTGTTCTCATTGTCGCACAGGAAAGACATTGTCGACCGATAAACCGACTGCATTGTGTGTAACTCCACCCTTTAGGTACTTTAACTTAACAGTTGGCTCCCCAAAGGAAGGGAAGCAAAAGTTGAGTTATTTTGTACGCTATTTTTACAGTACTGATACTGGAAATGAGTGAGGCTTTTCTCTCATATTGTGAATGACAAGTAATCTATAAGGTTAGTAAATGATTGCGCTGTTACAAATCATAGTATCAATGATGTAATGCATTTATTGAAGCTATTACAACATTGTGTGCTAAACAATTGGATGAAGTGATCTTTTGTTTAACATCATGCCATCAATTTGATGTTACAAAGTGCCCAGTGAAAGTAATGTTTTGCTGATCTAATTAAATATTTTTTCCTGATTGTGTTAAATCTGCTAACACGGTCTTACTACTTCCATTAAAGTGATAGCACTAAAAGTACTCACTCAAATCTCGTCCAATGGGTTGTAATAAAAAATAAATAAAATATTACAGAAAAGCGTCTTATCGTCTGGGGATGCTGTAAACTCTCTATTAGCGAGGGATTAATTCAATAAAATACTACTTTACTCTGCAACCATTCAAGAGGTAGATTTATTCGATGTGACTTACAAGACATAGCACACTAGCTAATATTATGTATTGCTTCAACAGAACGAAACAAAATACGGCGTCTGTCTGGCAGCCTCTCTCTTTACAAAACTCTAGCCAAGACATAAAATGTACTTGGACATTTACACGTTTGTAGCCTCTTGCTTTGTTACATTGTTTTCCTCCCACCATCTAAACATCTTCCGTCAATAGCACCTTGTGCCATCAGGGCTTTCTTGCCACATTTAACTGGATGAATACCGGAGGTGTGGAAACATAATACTGTAAAGTGCATCTTGTCTGACTCCGACACGATGAATCATGCAAAGGTTGAGGGTGCAAAGTCGGTCAAAAAGGAAGCACAAAGATGATGTGAATTAATGCTATCTTTTAAAATGTAATTTTTTTTATTATTTTTTTTTTAGAAGTGATTTACAGACTGAACAAATTAGTAAATTGAAAGAAAGGACAGCATGTCAGGTGAATTTAAAATAGTTTTTTTTAGACTAATATTAGAGTAGCAAAATGCACCCTTTTCATTGCCATTTAAAGGGGCGGCCATTTTGTCAGTTCTGTGGACTGCACATGAGATCACAGTTACTCAGGTAATCATGGCTCACCTGAAGCTTTGGCATGATTGGTCGTTATGTTAGCCCTTAGCCCCATTGACATCACAGTTCTGAGGGTGGGGTTTCAAATCCGAGATCTGGCCTTCCTGTGCACCTCTTCACACGAGTGAGTGACACTGAACGTCACCCTGCGTGTTCTTTGGAAGCATTTAGGTTTTCGGGGAGGCTTATTTATTGAGTGTGACTGTTTAACAAACTACTATGAGGCCAAAGTAAGTCCATAAATAAGAGTTTGATAAAGATGACGTGAAATGCATAGCAAATTACAAAAATGGGGTACGCATGGCCGAGCTCACCAGGATGTGTGGAAATTCTACATTGTCGGTTTTGCGGAAAAGGGGTCCAGTTACGTTCAAGCTGTTTTGATAATGATTAGAACCACGATAATTCAAGAACTCAAAGTACAAAAATTGCGACTCTCCCTTCCCAGCAATAAACTTTCCTCTTCCAGTTTCGCTCCTTGCCATTTTGCATAGTGCATGAAATAAAAATGAAGTTAAAAATTATGCTTGATGTCCATGTATGCATTTTATGATCTATAAAATTTATTTTCTGCTCAAAATGTTTTGTGAATAGAATTAATTAATTAATTGGATTAATATTGTTTACTTGCTTTTTTGGGGGGGGGGTCAGATGCTTTGGAATACATTAGTCATGAAAACCAAGGTTGCAATTTAATGTGATTTTTTTTTCATAAACGGGAAGCGTAATGGTGACAGTAAAGTTCACTCAAAATAACAAACAAGCCTTTCAAAGCTCTTTTATTATTTTCATATTTTCAATGGTATTTTACGAATCCATCCCCTTATCTTCTAACTAGGGCTGTAATTGCCCAGCTGGCTTTTAGCAAGAACACTAAAGTATCCCACATTAATAATGATTTATTAACGATAGTTAATGAGTTCTAATTTTAGTAGCCAATTTTAGGGACGCTTAGCATTCACTTGTTATAAGTTGCCTCATGTCTGTCTCCCTGCTGTTATCTGTCGCTGTCTCTTTCACTCGCCACCAGAGTGACAGCAGCTAAGGTGACGCCTGCAGTAGCCGAGATACAGCGCAGCTAATGGATTTGTCCCAGCCATGTGAGAGACAACAGAGCCCAGCCTCGAAGGAGATGAAACACAAAGGCAAATAGTTTAAACGCCTCTCTTTCATCTTCATTTGGACACAGCAGCAATCGAGCGTCTCACATCTCACCTCATCTACACCACTGCCTCAATCCATCATCTATGGCAGGCTAAATTCCCATCTTCTCATTTCCATAAAGTAGGAGAGTTGGTAACAAGCTGAGCTTTATATAGTGGGGAAAAACGTTTTCATATTGTCAATGATAAAAAAAAAAGCTTTGACTTTCCATTTTATTTATCAATGTTGTTCTTAAAAAATATAAATTGAACAGCTTTTTATGTCACATTCCCATGCTCAATCATTTCCCTTTGGCTCCAAGTCTGGCATGGTGTTGAGATTTGTTAAAAGAGGGGTGTTAATATATACACTGACTAAATGCTCAGATTCAAGTCATGTTCCCGTTCAGGGTCATGAGTTTGAAAGAAGTCAGGCTTGGGTGCCTTATTGGATTCTACATTTATTTCTATGAAATGGTGCCGTACCGCTGCTGAATGTCAGCCACATTCATGCAGCTGGCAAGGAATCAATTCCCAATCAATGTACTGTCATACACCAGATTTGTACAGGTTGTTGTCTGCCTTCAACACAAGATTTCTGGTATGTACTGTACAATATGACCGGGATAGGAATTAGAAAAATTAATAAAGGGAAGATAATGATAATGACAAAATTGTCTGAGAAAGAAACCATTTGATACTGTTTGTAAAAAGGCCATTTTCAATTTGTTGTATTGTATAATATTCATGCTTATATCTTCAGGGCTATCGTGACAAGCAGTCACTCTCTGGTGTGTTGTCCTTCATTGACGCTCAATGGCTGATTTCACTTTGGGTTGCGAAATTCAAGTCCCTTCTTTAGACAAACGAGTTCACACCAACAAATGTAGACACAAATATTATTTTTTTGATTATGCAAGTAATTGACAGCATAATCGATAGTATAATCGATTCTGGAAAGATTTGTTTGTGACAGCCCTAATTGTATCAAAACTCAGGAGTCAAATTCAGATCCCGAAAGTAAACATCCTGCCGCAGTTTGGCTTTAGCCACAGGTGCTTCAACTTAAGAGTTCGAGTGGTCAGGTGTGACAAGCTTTTCGCTGACCTGTTCGCTATCATTTGTCACCCTCAGTATCCGCGTTCCGGTCTGACTTCCGCTCCTCGCCGAAACGACTTGTTACATCCTCTGTACCAGTAATACATACCTCCATGCTTACGATTGTTTTTTTTGTTTTTTTAACCTTGCTTCTCATTCCAGGTTTTTGATAACATCCTTTGTTGAGCTTTGATATTGCTCCTACTTTCTTCCAGTTACCTTTAGTCCATTACTTTGCTATTTGTGAGAACTTATTCCCAGGTTCTCACAGCGCTTTACATTTGAGCACCTCCCTCCTTTTTATTCTTTTTTCTGCCACACCATTTTGAGAGCTCAGCCGCTGCGACGCCTAGTCTTCTGTTTGTCTGTGACTTTGTTTCTTTATTTAATAGTTTATTTCATACTTTGATGTCAATGTCCACTACTGAGTCCTAACACCAGCTTCACACCGCATCGAAGGCCCTGCTGTTGCGTTTTGTTCCAATTTTAAATTAATGAGGGTTTTTAATGTAATATTCAGAAGGAGACTATGCCCACCGCCGGTACAGTACGGGAATATGTGAATGAGAGCATTCATCCAGAGAAAGATGTTAAATTACACGGAATAGACTTCTGTTACGATGGCGATTTACAAGCACTGATCCCTGCACTGAAGTTCCAGTGTGTGTTGTAAATTTGCCAGAACTGCAATGACTAATGAACCAAACTGTGCAGAGGGACACAACATGGTGTAATTTCAGTCTCGCTTCAAAACAACACTTGTTCTACGGTACTTGGACTCAACAATTCCAAGATAATGACTCAGATTGTCACACTGAAAGGCCTTCAATGTAATTGTATTCTGTCCCTGTGGTATTCAACCATAAATGACCTTTCAGTTTGAAACCAAACGGCTGCGGGTGGTTAACGGTGTTCGAATTCATATAGATATGAAATTATGAATAAAGGATCACGGTGCAATCATGACTGAATGGATAATTAGTTACACACCTACATTTTTTCCCCGAGCACACACTATTGATTTACTATTAGTCAAATATCCATCCGTAATTAATGTCTGAGCTGAAATGCCCGGAGAAACGTGGGCTGACATCGAAGATAAAGTGCAAATAATTGTCCGGGTGAAACTTCAGTTAAAGAGCAATATTGAGTTGGAGAGAGCTCACTGCTCTGGGAGACCTGAACATGGGAGGGCCAGTCCTGGTGAAATTCAAAATACACAAGGACAAAACAAGTATCTTGCAAAAAGCAAAATATATGAAAGGCTCTAACATCTTCATACTGTAAATGAGGATTTCACCGATGCTGTCGAGGAAAGAAGAAAAGAATCAATTCTGAAGTTGAAAGCAGCGCGTGATGGAGGAGACATTGGCTACTTGAGGCATGACAAACTAGCATTGCATTAATATGAAACACGAAAATATGCAAAGGGGTAGGACTAGATACGTTTTTTTTTCTTCCTATACCCCTTTGAACTTAAACTGTGCTCAATTATGACCAATATATGTTTACTCTTCTTTTAAATGTTTTTTTTACATTTTATTACAATCATCAGTTTAAATGTTCAGTAAACAAACAAACAATCGTCTTCCTCACCCATACAATACCAGGATGCTCAGGCAGCTGTTACGTGAAGACTGTAGCAAGAGGAAATGAAAAGGAGCGCAAAGTAGCCAATCATCCGGCATTCCTGCCAAAGGTGTACCGAGGGGGCACAAGGTCAAAGGTGAGGTGTTTCTGGATGGCGAGCACAGCTGTGTGCAATGAGGGGTGCACTAAGCCGCCCCAGCATGACCCTCAAGCTGGCCGCTAACACCGGGAGTTACCCATAACACATCTGGGCCTGATTCCCATGAGCAGGCAGGTATCATGGCAGAACACAGGGCCTCCTTCTTTCTTGCTTGTTTGTCATATATTAACCTTTTGGTGGCCCTCTCATTAGAACTGTGATTGACAACTTCAAATGCCAGATTCGCTCGGAGATCCAGCGTTGGATAAATCGTAAATGAATAAAGTGAAAGGAGATCCCATCACATAGTGAGCATACTTGGATCATAAAGTGCTTCAAATTGCTTGTGGTTATTGATTGCTATTCTGGCTTCTCTTCACTGTATCGAGACACGAGTATTGTTTATTTATTCATGTAGAGCTGCCTCAAACTCTTCTGCTCTCATTGCCTGTGGTAAATATGCACATACAATAGAGTGCTTAAAAACTCTTGTGTGTTGCTACTCTCTACTCTGCTGCTGTAAAACAGTAATGTCCCCTTTGGGGAACGAAACGCTTATTCGCTTCTGTTATTTTGAGTAGGATATGCTCTGACCTTTCTCAAGAGGTCACAGATAGAGAGTTTGCCCCTTGGTAACCCTGACAAAATTAAAACTGTGCCGCTTGTTTACTCATGCTTGTGTTTTAATGAGAAGCTAAAACTCTATTTTTTTAATATATGTAGAAACTGATGAAAATAAAATCTATTTGGCAGCACAGGATTTGACACACGAGACTGATGGTGTCTGACGGGACATCAAACAACGAATTGTGAGGCTCACATTTTCAAGCAGCGATGACCTCTGGTCTGATGACCTTTAACTCGAGGTCACCTCCCAATTTTGTGCTTTTGTGTGTGCACGTTATGAAGACAGAGTGCTTGTTTGTTTTCCTCAATGTCTAAACGAGTTTCTGTATTTGCAATAGACAAGGTTTCATCTACCTCCTCACATCAGCATTTCTTTCCTAATGAAATGCACATTCTTCGTTTAGCTTGATGGTAGAGTGCTTGTCCAACATCTGTCCAGGCCAAGGCTTTTGGGCTTGCGATAGGTAATGAGATACGCCCAGTGAGGATTCAGTCGGCCTGCCATCCTCGGCCAAATAAGTGTTGGTGCCAGTCATTTCATATCATTTGCATTCATTTTCACACATAAGCATGTTTGAATCTGTAAGCAGACATGTATGCAAATTGTCTTGAGAGTAAACATGCACACATTTAAATGGGTACGATTCACTGCATTTTCGCTTTTGACGAGCATATGTTAGCATGTAAACGTCTGCCGCTTTCACACACCATAAATGCAGAAAGATTCAACATCAAGCCTGTTTCCTTTCCTCCTTATTTTATTTATAAAGCGAGCTGTCATGCATATTCACGTTGCCACCTGTTAGCGAGGCAATCTGCATGACACCTAAAGGGACATTGGCCCCTGTTCGTAATTGAGCATTGTGATGTTTCCCATGACAAAGTCCAAAGTGCAAAAAAGAGAAGACAGTGGTGTGAAAAGTGTTTTCATAAAAGGAAAAAATATATCTATTAATCAAATTCTATGATACAAAAAATAATTGTGGTCACAACCCTCATTTGTGCTGTTTTGGGACATGTGTGACACGTTTTCATACCCTCCCTAGAGACCAGATAACTTTAAATCTTTATTTTTATAATGCGTTAACAAAATATGAACAAAAACATTTGTCATTTATCAATTCAAGAATCCTTAGTGACGAGCACAACAACCACCTTGGGGAATTAAGTTCCGTTCTCGTTTTGATTCTTGAATATGATTTCATAGTTGAGAAATGTTTGTCTGGTTGTAAAATGTGATAATTCCAGCAAAGTGGTTCTTTAGTTTACCATTTGAAGTATTTGGAGAAGAAAATGTGTTATGGGAGTTAATGGCTGAAAAAGATATCATATAATATCAAATATCACGGTTCCCCTGTTTTACTTTTGTCTTGTCCTGTCTAGGCGTCCTCATCATGCATCTCAACAGCATATGAGACACATGGGTTGAATTAACCATTAAAAGACTCCTATTTCTAAACAAGATATGAGTCAGCAAAATCCTTCTGCCTTGAGCCATCTCATTAACATCCAGCCAGGGAGGCTGAGGCAAGCAAAGAGTGACTGGAGGTCTCGGTGGTTATACCCTGGGTGAGAATCGAATCGATGACATGCTGTCTCTCCGCAGGGTGACGAGTTATTAATGAGCTTCCATAGCCAATGAGAGAGTTAATTATCAGCATTCTGGCAGCGGTGCAGAAAAAAAAAAAAAACAAGTGAGGGGATGTTAGAGAGTCAAAGAGAGACTGCTGGTTTGTAACTGCTGAGATAAGCAAAGACAAAAAAAATGTAATTGCCGCGCAATCAATATTTTCTCACAATTTAGAAACATGGTCGAAAAACCTCAACAACGCACCAAACCGCTATCAATTGTATATCTAAAAACATGGAGACATTGTGTGCCGATAGATATAAATTGCGCGACTTTGCCATTTTAAACAAGTATTTGCGTGCATACATCCCACCCACATCTTTTCCAAAGTCATAATTAGCAGTGTTCTTTTTAAAGCAGGATTAATGGCCCAGCTGTGAGAGCTTGAAACCAATATTTTAGCTTTTTTTTTTTTTTTAGCGAATCCATCTATTAACAAACCGGAAATTGAATCTACTATGAAGCTTAAGCTCTTCAGATGAGAAGATTTCTAACTTTAATTTAAAATATAATGTGACCATGCTATCATTTGCCGCTGTCCATCATCTCTGCATGCTGGTACGTTTTCAGCTATTTCATAACTGTCAGTTATCATTTTTGCTTCAGGCTCTGCATAATTGTCTCACTGCTGATGAATTCTCCTCATAATTGAACCTCCGCAGTGGGAAGCCATTGGAGATATTTAGAGGGGGGAAAATGTGGCTGATATCAAGATTTAAACGTCAAGTAGAAATCTGTTCTATTAATTGAAAGGACTGTTTACCAAGTGCGCGTGTTCTGTTTCAGTGTGACATTACAGATAGGATTTTTGTATCAAGATTGATGATTGACTGGAAAATATATGGAAACGATATTACATCTCACACATACAGTAGCTCCCATAGAGCACTGAGGTGACTGAAACGCTCCACATAATTCAAATGAGCGACTTCACACGTGTCTCAGTTATGCAGCTGTTTTGTTTGGCAACAGATTGAGCAACAAAGTTACGCTCGGCTCAGCAGTTAAGTGTTAAATGTCAGCGTGGGGTAAAATTGCAACCAATGATGAAGATAATTAAAGTGACCAAAAGTATTTGCTTATTTATTTTTTTTCCAGAGTGCAGACTGAAGAAATCTTAACAAAAGAATAAATAACATGTTAGGCCCTATTTTCGTGGCCAGCAAAAGTTCAGCTGAGCACATGGGTGGCATTTTCTTTCTTTCTGAAGTTAGAACGAGGTATTTGCGCTAGCTGCGAGGTACACAGCCGACTTGTTTGCCATCTCGTGGAAGCAGCCCCCCTCATTCCTTTGGAACTGATTTGAAAATGTTTGAATCACTTGCACTTGCTGTGTTCAGATCGATGTTCAAAAGCAAGGTACAAAAAATATATATATTAACCACCGGCGACACATATACCTGGTTACCAAGTATACGTTGGCCAAATTACAGAGATATTGTTGCTGTTTGCCTGCTTCTCCATTAAATTCACCAAAGTCACGTTAACGCACCTGCGCCACAACTTAGACCCGTCAACTTTCTGTCACCAAATTGGTGAAATTGGTGTGCCATAGGCTTGTAAAAGGAAATGTGCTCGGTCCGCCAGGAAATTCTGGAAAGGTACAACGTGGTCAGGAAAATTCCCGAATACGGTAAGCTAGACTTGTGTCGGCATGAAAATAAGGCCATTATCTCTTCTCCCTTTCACTCATCTTGCCAAAGTGTGGAAAATACTTTTTTTTTTTTTTTTGCTTTGTGTATTCCAGGTGACTAATCAAAACAACTGACTGTGATTAAAAACATGACCACCCCGATTCAAGAAATGAAAAGGTTTTGTAATATTGCCACAACGTTTAAAGTGCAATTAAATGCAGAGACTATTTTCTGTTGCCTTTGGTTAGGAGAATAAAATGTAGCTGCAAGTTCCAATAACTGGGCTGCTTGAAATTGACTTCACTCTTGTTATAAAATTATAATAAAAAAACTTCTTTAACTTCAAGCGGTTTTGGAGCACTCTGGGATTAAAGCAATCACCAAAGCAGTTATTCCTCTCAATAGTGCAGCTAGTTTGGCTTTCAGAGTGCATTCAAACTTTAGCCAATTATAGGAGTGACGAGGGTGCGAGGATTAGTGCTCATTAGCAAACACCGCAAGTGGTTACTGATGCCAAAACAATAGAAGAGCTCAACCCCGACATAAAGCACATCGCTCCAAACATAGAAGTATGATAATGGCTAAGACAACTGATAGCGGGCCAAGTTGAGCCTCTCTTCTCATTATTTAACATAAAAGCACAAGGGCCATTTGGAGGGAATGTGCTTGAGGCTCGCATAATAGAGACGCTTGGCCACATGAAAGCGTGGCGACGAGAGTGTCACTGCAGCCTGAGTGCTTGCGGGTGTTTTAGGAAGAATCTGGATGTACACAAATGTTCTGGATTTGTCTCAAAAAAGGCTCACATACCGGAGTGATAATTAAATGGATTAAAACATTACCCAATTTGCAGCTGCAGAAAATGCTTCCATCTGCTCACTAGGAAGATGCGGGAGGGCCTGTGATATGTACAGCAGGAAAGTGTCCTCACAAAACTATTCATATCATTTTGTCTCAAGGCAGTTGTTTACAAAATGCATTGGTGGTGGCTGTGTTTAGTTGGAAGCAAAAGCGAGTTCCAATGGGAAAAATTTGAATGACTGGAGTCAATAACATACCTTAAATCAAAACAACCATGAGTGAGGTAAAAAAAAAAAAAAAAGCCCCAAGTAGTTGATAAAAGATGAAGTGTCGCCTTGAGAGTTCCATTTCTGCTCCTTGTGCAGGCCACGTATTTGAAATACTTAATTAATCGAGCATATGTGCTCAGCTGCTCATATTTGGCCGTACATAAGGTTAGTTAAATACATTCACATCTGGAAGGCACATAAAATGCAACTCATTGGGCACTTTCTGCACAATAAGATGAGATGCAATGCCAGATTAGATATATAGATTATATACATATAGATTATTAAAAATAGATTATATTCTAAACATTCAGTTTTTCCTGATTGACTGTCTCAAAATGCTTTGGCACCACAATACGTTGAATATTTTATAAGAACTACAATCTAGAACCAACTGCTGAATTCAGGATTATGTACTGTAACAACACAACTGCTGACTAGCATAGTTGCAGGTGGTACAGTTGGACAAAAAAAAAATCAATTTCATCTGCCATCAACCATAAGCATGCTGGATCTGCTATCCATCCATAGTTTTATTACATTTGCATGTAATAACTATTCGCCAGCTGACAATATTGCTCAGTATGAATGCAGATGAGAAAGGAGAGGGAGTCTTCATGTATCACACTTTATAATATTCAACAACTCCCATAAATGTCTAAAAACAAGGAAATCATCATTGAGTTGAAACTGTTTGAATTGTGTTCTTCTTATTTAAATGATCTTAACTCATCCTCATTATCACTATGCAGTTATCATACCTCTGTGTTGGAACCAGAAATAATTGAATGTGTCATAGTACAATGTGTTCTGCTAAGGTGCACCAATTCCAAGTTGTAAACAGACAAAGATTAAATTTACTCAGTGGCGCGGCAATATGAAGAAGAATTTAAAAAAAAAAAAAAAAAGAAAAGAACATTATTCCTAAAAATACTATACTGCAATTCTTGTAGGTATTGAGAAAATAAAGAACCAGATTGAAACTGCTGCTTTGGCCAACATCCAGGCCGTATTGTGAAGAGTTTAATTTGGCTGCATTACATATTGAAAGGCCCACACAGCGCACTCTCTGCCAATGCATATGTATGGTATTTTTTTTTTACTGACTGAGGGTGCTTTAGGTAGCATTGTGGTTGTGCTAAATCCTATCTTGCATGGTCCCTGTTCCGCTCAGGAATGGGACCAAGAGCACTTAGTAATTAGTTCAGCATAATGACTTCATGATGCAGCATGTCTCTCTCCATCATGTGGCCTTTCACTAGACTCTACATTTTGTTAAAGAAGGAAATTCTGTCATCACAGATGCAGAGAAAGTAAAAGTGTGAATGTGAAATCAGGTAAATCACTATGGTTGAGGCAAGTTAAGATGCCTGCAGTCAGAAACACGTATTTTACAACAACCGTTTAACCATGGACAATGGAATTTTACAGAAAACGCAAATGGACATATGAAGAAAATATTTCTAATGCTGATTACTGATAAATGCACCATGCTTTGCTTAAATAATTGGCACTTTTCATTTTGTACTTAAAGCAAAACTTTAAAAAAAACAAAAACTTATATGAAACCTAAGCTACAATTAAATGCTTTGATTAAACTAAAATTAATAAAAAGTGACAAACCCAATCTGAAAATGAATTAAAACTGAACAAATATAAAAAGCTACACTCAAAATGAAATAAAAATAATTGGTCGTTAGCTGGGACTTGAACAGCTGTGATGTCATTTTCAGTTGAAAGAAGTGACAGAATGCACAATTAAGTCGCAGAGTATGATGCAATCCAACCGCTGTATTTTTGTCCAGTTTTTTAGGGGTATTTTTTTCTATAAAATGTTGGTAGAAATTTGGACGAGAACGACTTCAGAGGTGTTCAATCTTTGATGTTTCAAGATGCTGTACTCAGATGATTTGAGTTCTAATAAAAAATAAATTGTTTTACGTATGTCATGCTGCCACTGTTTTGATTGATCGAACAGACATCCCCTGACTCGTAATGCCAGTGTGCAACGAATGGAGGATGATGATCTGCGCATGACGTATTGCGAGCTACAGATGTGGCCCATTTGTTTTGTGTCACTCTTCCCCACCTTCCTCTCTTTCCTGATCCGAGTGAATTTGCTCGCCAGTGACTGCTGCTGTTTAGACAATTTGTTGCTTTGAGAAGGAAGCTAGTTATTGGGTTGACATTTGTATGTACCCTTCTATGGGGTCAAAGTTCAGGGCCATCACCTCTCGCAGCATTTTTGTTTAACCACCTCAGTCGGATAAATGTATGGGATGGGGAAAGCTGATAGGGGAATTTGACATGACAGAGTAACGAATAAAAGTCCAAGCGTGACCTCTGAAACATAGGGGTTATAAACACTTCATGCTTTCTGTGTGTGTGTATGTGTGATGTTGCTATGGTGCGAATTGATGGCAACACTTGGTATTTGCCCTGCACATAAAAGAGTTTTGATGCCAGAATGAGGCCGGTCAAGGCCACCACAAGACTATCTTCAGTTTTGGTTTGTTTTTTTAATACAATAAAATGTGTGTTTTGTGAGTCCTTGGTTGTTCCAGTCAGTCTGTAATAAGTTCCCCATTTAGAGACTCGAACAAGATGTAATCTTGGGCCAAGAGGGATCTGGTGAAACAAGCTCGGGCAATTTGAAGACCAAGTAAGGCGCAGTAGTGACTTAAAAGCATCTCAAAAGCAAAAACAAATATGATTCAGAATAATTCAGCATTTTTTAGGGTTGATGAATGAACTGCGCATTTCTTGCAAGGGTAGAAAGTTAAGGTAGCTGATCAAGTTTGAATGGAAATCATAATGACCTTGAACTTTCATGTTAAAAATAGGACTCTCATTTGATCTATGGAAAAGTAAGAATAGAGCAAAGAAAAAAGGTTGCACTATTCAGACTTTTGTCCTCAAAACCTAGGTGTAAAAATTATTCCTTATGTTATGGATGATTGACATTGATGTTGATGATAATAATGTTCCAATTGAGTTTCAATCATCTGTCACCTCCTTTTGAAGATCAATTGTATTTTCATTCATGGATGCAGCACTTCATCATCAGACGCCCTACAAGCATGTCAATTTATGTGGCGGATCTCTGCAAGTGGCACACGCACCAGAAACATTGCCAAAACAAATGGCCCTGCATCCAAGTAGACAACCTCAACAAATATTCAAGTATGTGCCAGTTATCAAGGTTAATGCTGATAAAGCAATTAGCATCTCTTAAGCTTTTGGCTTTGGCTTGATAGTCCCTCCAAAGTCCGGCCATGGTTCAAAAATGCTTGCTCATTGCTCTTGCTGCCAAAGCATGGGTGGATAAACTTGGTGTGGGGCTGGTGCTATGTGTATAAATGATGATGTTACAACCCCTTCAAATTGAGAACAGCTCACTCTCACACTAATTTGCAGAAATGGGCAGCAATTAAATTATTTACCTGCTTTAATATCACATTGTCAGTGGTCAAGCACTCAAAACACCCAATTATTTGTATTAGGTGATGTAGCACGTTACCATGCTACCTGTTGAGAAGCTGGTGCTTCCATGTCATAATTGAATATGGAACTGCCTCAAGACACAACCTGTGCTAGAGAGCTGAGGCGCCTGTGAATTTAATTTTAACAACAGTAAAGTGTCTATAGGCATCCACACCACACAGTGTTGAAATAACGTTTACTAATGTGTTAAATATTCAACATTCAATAGTGTTACAGCAACAAAATAGAGTTTTGATAATTTAAATAAAGCATTACAATATTTCAATTGTATTTTATTAAATCCATTTCGCACAGCTCATAATAAAACAGCAGTAGGTCACAATGTATGATATTGTTGCGCAGCTGTCACTGGGTTGGTATTAATACACAATTACACCCCAACATTAGAGAAAGACTTTCTATACTTATAAGTCATGTCTTTGTTTATCATGGTTGCCCGTTACTGGAATATTAGTGGAGCTCATACGGCCGGAGACAAATTCCATGTTTGTTTTACATACTTGGCCAATACGGATGATTCTGATGTTCTTTCACCATTTTCATGTGAAATGACAATGAATCATCAAATTGTGACACCTACCCTTTTATTTATTTCTTTTTTTTATTTTTGCATCATTCCACGTACACATGAGAACACAATGGGCAGCGTTTAGAGCTCTACACACTCTGGGGACGGGTTATGAAAGTAATCGTTTTCAGGCATACTTCAACCCAATCAAATTCCTTCATGGACACTTGGCTTTTCATGTCATGTCATTTACATTTTGGAGAATAGGCAGATTTTTTTTGTCGAGCAACTGACAAATGATGCTCATTAGACTGAATAGAGTCAGCTATAGCACTTACTCATTTAATGGTTTTTGAACATGTGGCATCACAATTAATTTAACAATCGGTGTTTTGGCACACTACTTTACTCATTTCTATACTTCAAAGAAAGATGTAATGATGCAAAGAATACAGACATAAATTCTTAATTATTGGCTAATTAAAGTTATCTGTTTAAACAATAAACCAGAAAACCAAAGTTGAAATCAAGTTATGACGCAAAAAAAAAACGTTTTCATCAAATACCCTGCCAACCGTAGGGAAGTCTTATTCCGTCTATCTAGCTCGTGGGAAAATGATGCTGAAGAAAATTGTCTCGACTAATTAGTGAACTTCAATCATTATGTAAGGGTGTGGCTGTAATTTCAAAGAGACACCAATCAGGGTCGAATTCATCTGACATCGCAGTTTCAGTCTCAGTGCTACATCTTAGACGACACAAGCTATTTTATTACTAGCTGGTGTTAATACAACACCGTGTATTCTGTTTTTAAAAATGACCCTGAATTTATAACACTGGCCAATTTGCAGTACAGATGAATATTGTCACATGTGATATGAAACATCACAGCACTTCTCTGTATTCTCATTTGAGACATCAAGACTTCCTTATATCTCTCTGACAGCACTTTGTTTTTTTTTTCAGTCCAGAAATTATGAGGGCAGCAGTTTACTAGCTGATACTTTGCCTGCGTGCAATGTTGACAAAGCAACACCATCTCTTTTAGATACTCGTGCAAGAAATGCCGAGCACTTAATCAATTAATTTTGCATGGTCAACGGTCTCTATCATATTAGGTTAGATGTCAAACTAGTAAGTCAATAGTTACTAAGATGGCTATATAACCACCCTGAGCAAGATAAAATTATGAACTTACTCTGATAGACAAGTTTGCAACTATTCTGTTCACGCACAACATGTAAAACAAACACTGTATTAAAGGTTCAATCTCTTACTTTTACATAACGTAAGCGAATAATTAACGTAGCAATGCTTATCCTTGTCATTGGAGTCTGCTGTAATGTAGAAATGCAATGTATCGAACAAAGAGTTGTCTAATATTTTGTTTCTGCCATGTGGCTAAATTTGGTAGCAAACCAAATTGTGACGAAATATCAGAAACATCTTTCAATAAGAAGCAGTTCTACACCATTGCAGAATACAAGGATAATGATAAACAATTCAGTATTTGCCTCTCTGGCAGTGCCAATCAAAATTGAGTGAGCACCATTATCTTTATGGAGCCGCAAATGCTCTTGTATTAGATCTCATGAGATTGTACAAGTGGTGATAATGTTGATTTGTGCGCATTAAATGTGCCAAATTATGAAGACTCATTAGATGAGTTGTTTTAGCAATCCTACCATGGTGTTTAGTGCAATAGCCCTCAGAAGAATGCAGAACTCTACCAAGACTAAACTCAAAACTATGAATAAATAAATAAATAAATATACAAGTATTGAGCCCATTTGTTTTCCAGTGTTCCCATCTGTTTGTTAGTTAGGCTGGCTGAGCCGTGATTAACAAACAGTTCTTTTGAAAATAGTGACACAAACTTTTAACATAAATTCCTGTGTCCCTTTGTGTCTTATCCATGTCCGCAAAATATGTTTTTCTTGATTCATGCACCAACTTTTTCAAGTATTGTGTATATCAGCTTTGGGTTGTTTGTTTTTAGCATAATCCTTCTAATTATCACTGTTCAATGGTTTACTTCTTCATTCTCACAATGATTACTGTGTTGGAAAATAAATGAAAGTGAACTTTGAGACAGTTCAGGGAAAAGTAGATCATTAAAGCACAAAAAGAAATGAACCAACTTAAGAGCAGAATGCAACAAAACATTCACAGTACCATCCATTCATCCATCCTCTATACCGCTTCGCCTCACTAGGGTCGCGCTGGAGCCTATCCCAGCTATCTTCGGGCAGTAGGCGGGGGACACCCTGAACTGGTTGCCAGCCAATTGCAGGGCACACAGAGACGAACAACCATACCTAGGGGCAATTTAGAGTGTTCAATCGGCCTACAATGAATGTTTTATGGAATGTGGGAGGAAACCGGAGTACCCGGAGGAAACCCACGCAAGCACGGGGAGAACATGCCAACTCCACACAGGATGGCCGGAGCCGGGATCGAACCCACGCCCGATGCTGTCTCTCAATGTGAGGCCATCGTGCTAACCAGTCGGCCACCGTGCCGCCCACTTACACAGTACCCTCAAGTATAAATACAAGCGAGCCCCATAAATATAGTGTTTTTTTGCCAGCAAGGTGGGCTCTATGAAAAAACTAAAATGCCATAAGAGGTTTTACTCTACATCCCATCTAGAGCCCGTCACGTTTCCTCCACAACTGGATTAGGCTCAATACCTCTGACACCAATTACCTGGAGAGGGTGGGCAATGTGTCAAAATATTGATTCCATTAATGTCACACTCAAAATAATGGCACTCTTTGAGTTATGACCTTCTGGATGAGTGAGTAGAGAGAGAGATGGCAAGTGATGTAGCGATGCCATTTTGGATGTATAAAGACAATGGCTACATGTGGAATCGGGCTTTGTATTGATCCAAACAAAGGGAAGCCCTGAGTGACTAAATCAGTGGTGTCATCCATCTCATTGTATTGACTGGGCTTCATTTACACCTGGCCTTTTAACTGGAAGACAATACTTGTAATCCTTGCTTTGGAATAATGGCGGCTTTACTGGAGACAAAGTGAATTATAAAGTGTATAAACACAACAATGGGTGTGGCGACATGAGTGTTTTGTACAAATATGATCGGTCCTGCACAGTAATTTTAAGGTCTCATTGTTTTATTGTCATTAAAAAAGTGATGTAATACAAAACTGCTATAATACAAAACAATTACCTGAGCCATTTAGAGCACCTAGTGTATATTTATAACCTGGTTTCATCGTTTGAATGTGGACAGCTACTTTTGGAAAAAATTAATGACCAGATTATCAGCATTAGCAAAGATCAACACTTTGACAAGCTACCCTGAACCAGGGTGCACATTTTTAGGTGAGATACTAAACATTGATACAGTATGGATATATTTTGTATAACATAAATTGCAATATTGTTAGCTTAACTCAATTAAATATAGCATTAGTGTGCTGCTTTTAACATGTCTATTTTTAATAAAATACAATAAAAATTAAATTTGATAACCTTTTTTTGTTGCATGCTAGTATCAAATGAATTGGAATCAGAAAGCAACTTATTCAAAAAAGAAGAATTTAAATGAAGAGGCACTAGAAGGATAAAATGGTGTACTGCTCGTTTCTGTGGTACAAAGCTGTATTCTCTAACACAACCCGCTGGTCTAATTGTTTAAAACCAGGGCTTGGTTTGCTGGGAAATGCAAAGTAAAAGGTGTGTCCTTATCTTGAAGGCATCTGCTAACTAGCCATGTGTGGTGACACGGTCCTTTCAAACAAAACTGGAGCAGATTTAAACAATTAGCGGCAGTGGAGCAAAAAAACAGGGGTGAAGGAGGCAACTAAATGATAAAATAGCCAGATCATGCCAGAATAGTTTTCAGGCGCCGGCGGTTAAATTAGACCTCGTGGAAGGAAAACACTGACGGAAACAAAATTAAACGTGCAGCATGAAAACAAAGGGACATCGGTATCAGCCAGAAAAGCGGAAGATAAGAGGAATGTGAAGATGAAGAAGCTCAATTTCAAACAAATTCTCATAGAATTTAAAAAAAAAAATACACTCATGTAGGTCAAACAATACAATTACATATGACTCATCATAAGCCCCGTCACCTCACCAAAAATAAGAACGAGTCTGTTGTGAGTATGCTGCAGCGTGTTGGATGACGTATATGTGTCTGACTCTCAAACAACTCAGAATAAAGATGTGTTTGCATAAGAATTCATGTCTTGGAATAATTATCTCAATACTGGTGGGGGATATTTTAACAGAGCAATTAAAAGACAATAAATGAATTGTTCTGCTCTGAAAGGTTTGGCTCTTAAATGCGCATTCATTACAAAGTTACAAAGCAAGCAAAACTAACCAGCTAGGCGCGCATTTTCTGTCAGTGCAAGTTGGGTGGGAATTGTCATACTACTGGTTTCAATCAAAAAAAGAGTGTTGACCTTATTGGATGCGTTCATAGTGAGGTGAGGTAACAGGCTGTACACAATGTGTGTCTGAAAGATTGCGGGACTGGTGTTGTAAAACTCTCATACAATTTCAACGGCCCTTCAAAGTAACACCTCTGGAGTGTAAAAACTTCTAGCCTTTTCTGCCATGCCTTTATGCACTCTTGAAAGGATACTTCCTGGATTCTATGCAGCGCCGTTACACAGCCATCTTGATGCTGCCAACATCTTTAAAAGCCTCAACACACCAATCTGGCGTCGGCCATCGGAAAGTCGTTGCTCGGGGTTAGTTTGGTGTAGTCATAAAGTCTGAGCCGTTGTAGCTGCGCGTGGGGGAGACGTGTTATACATGTAGAATCGGGTCAGGCTGTCAGGTTAAGTGATCACTGTGATTGGCTATTTGCTAGCAAATCAGTGTACTGGACACAAAGTGGGAAAAACTGTGAAAATTGAAGCTATTTCTCAAGAACAAAATGAACTTTGCTGATCTTCACATCGCTTCTATGGTCATAATGGCTGGCTGGACAGAAGCGCACAAAGAACGAAGTAATCACTCTCGTTCACGAAAGAAAGACGTTACTCAACATCACCATCAAAGGCTATGCGTTGACTAACGCTGCCGATGGTACTACTTCTCACACATGCACAGCAAGTTCCGCAGTAGTTGGCATCTCCGTCTGCTTTTGCGGTGTGTTCTTCCTTAGTTTTCCAGTCCGATGTCACAACTTCTAGGCCGACGCAACAGTTGGCCGTGATGGCTGACATCGGATTAGTGTGTGGGGGCAATATAACTGGTCCCCTTGAGTTTGGAAAAGAGCAAAAAAATCATCATGGTGATGCTCTTGTCAGCAAGGAACTGTCAGATGCTCATGGCATTGTTTGCAAGTTTGTTGGCATGGTGAAGCAGCCGTTGTCCTGCCACCAGTCTCACGCACTTAACGAAACAACCAGGTCGTATTTGTATATGTACTTGTTCATTGACTGGCTCTTTAGCAAGAGTTTGCTGTAGACGATGACCCTCACGTCAAAGAATGCAATGAACACGGCGGCGGACTTCTGTTGAAGGCTCTGACCTATCGGTCGTACTCGATGGTCCATGACTCATCACCGTTGATGACTCGCCCTCGCTAGTCTGGGCTTTTTGGTCTAATCATCATTCATTCTGCTCATTGCTTGACAACCTGACACAAGATGAGCACATAAAAAAGCATGTGGAAAAAATATTAACCAGCTGCAGAGAGCTGAGGTCACATTTATATACCCCAGGGCGATTACATTGACGGAGAAAACTCATAGTTTGTAGTTAGGGTTTGAAATATTCTTTTGTGGCACAAGTCCTGGAACTTTGCTGACACACCTCATACCGGGTTGCCATTACATACAAACACTGAAGAGTGAAAGGATGGAATAATTTACTTTCAATCATAATGCTATTTTCTCATTCTCTCATCAGTCATTGTGGTCAAATCTTATCTTAAATAGTCCGTCAATGTCTATCCGTGCTCTGGAAATACTTCATGGCAATGACGAAGACCACATGTCTTTTATAAGGATGTGAATACATACTTTCAATGTTCAATGCAGCCCAGAATGTCAAGCGCTGTGCCAAGCCGGTTAGCCACCGATCAGGGCTGTTCTGCCGACTGTTAGAAGCAAACCGAAGACAGCACTACAAGGCATTCTTTTAACATTTGTGGTGGAGCCTGATATTAATCACTTGTGGCATTTTACGGAGAAAAACATGGGCATATAAATCAGTGTGACGCCTGTGATTTCAAAGAACGCAGGGTTTAAAACTGAAATGTGATACTTTACAATCCAATCCACATATTGCCTGTACTGCAGAAAATGACGTATACGTTAATATATCCAATATATACAAATATGTTGGGGTTTTTTTTCTGTCACAAAACTTAAAAGAATTTCCCCCATAGGACTTTATTCCTGTTTTAGCTTTTTTTCCATCATTTAAAGGAGTTCCCAGATTTTTTAATAACTTACCTATCACAGGCATAAAAATTGACTCTTTACACACACGATTTTTGTCTTGCTAAAACGAGCCCGTTTAAGGGGTTGATGCAAATGAGCCACCCCATTTACTGGTGGGCCAAAGGCAGTCCAGCTTTCGTTGACATGGCCAACTCAGAGCTTTGCGACCACAGAGGCTACATCTCACCAGAATGTAATACGTAACGGCAGACTGGATCAGCATCTCGTCTTCCGCATCACTTGGGGGGCTGGCTCACATCCTCATGATTGCTGTGGTAGCAAAGCCTGGAGGTCTGGGGGAAGAAAAAACATTTTAACTCATGGAGGCAGCAGTTGAAACATAAATAACCCCCACTTACGCAGCATCGCCAACTTCACTGTACTCAATCCAGCTCTGTTCGACTTTTGGCTTGACCATGACAGTGTAATTAGATTTACTTGTTTGTTAAATTTGACATTTTTACATAGTTGCATGCAAATAACAGGAAATGTTATAGTCTATAACTCCAAAGTTGAATAAAGGCTTGCATATTTCCCCATACACGTCGCGACACTTAGTATTTCGTAATAATAATAATAACCTTCTATAAATCACGCCATTCTGCAACCTAATAGTTTCCATTGATCATAAGATTCTTATACTTCTCTGATTTTTTAGGTCCCCTCTGATTTCCCACACATCAAGACAAAAACGGAGTCACTTTGAAGTCTCAGCGTGATCTGCATTATGAACAAAATTGTAATTGTTTCTGCATATTGCACTCCCTTTAAAAGTGGTCAAGCAATGAGAAAATTGCCATGTGGTCTCCCCTAATAAAATATCACAATTGACAAGTCTCTGCTTGGAGATGAAAAATAAGACAGGCTAAGTGGTAGATTAAAATTGTCTAATTTCATAAATATGGATTTGTAACATTCTCATTGCCATTACCATCGAGACTATATCAAAAATTGATCACAAGGTAGAAAATGTATCCTCGGCTTTACACCAGGGTCCCCAATTCTGCCTGTTTTAGATGTCTCTCTCTTCCAACATACCTGATTCAAATAATCAGGATCGTTATGGGGCTTCTCATAATCTACATGAAAGATATTAATGTTACTGTATGATTGGATTGACACAAATTACGGCACAAATTATGACACTGCAGTCAATCCGCGATTTCGCATGAAATGTTAACTATTACTTAACTACAATCGATCAGAATGTTGTAAACTACTTTATACCACAGAGGCTCCATCTCCATCGATTGGTGTATGTAATTCTGATTCCACCGCCGAGCAGCCAAGTGTGTCTTTTCCAGCAGTTGACAGGGTCGTGGACATGCACAGGTAGCCGCTCCACTCCGCAGAAGGTGACGGATGGCCGACCATACCACACTAGTGGGGCCGCTCATGTTTAATTCCGATTGCAACCTTTTCCCCAGCCAATCATCCAGCAGCTCAAGCCCGGGTCCCTCTAACTCCCTGAGGTGTTTGAGGGAGCGGTGTTTCTAAGAGGCAGCCCTTTACTGTCCATCACCTTCAACATTTTCCTCAGTGGAACATTCAATTTATTTTATAACACCACTCCACTTGATAGCAGTGACCTCCCACATCTTTGGGAGCGTAATGAGATAGCTATGCTGATGTCAGTCTCACTGACTGGATGCACAACCATCTGTGGTGATCTTCTGAAGGAGATTAAAAAAAAAAAACACAGACACACAAGAAAAGCAGGTTACATTTGTCATGTTTTAAATTTCACAGAGCGCCCCTGCCTTCCTTGCATGGGCGTCGCTGTGTCTTGAGGACTGACCATTCCGATGGGCATGTGTGATTGTTTTTTTCCAGGTAGGTTTCACCCTCACATTTCAAAACAACAAAGCTTTCAATGAAATAGACACAGTCTTCAAGGAATCTCAGTGAAGACCATAAAATTTGATATTAAAAATGCTGTGACTAGGCCAGTGGCACCACTTTATAAACATCATTCAGAAAATTACACAATGCATCACACATCTTACACTTACATTTGCATAAATTACCTGCTCAATCTCATCAGATTCAATATTTTGAATTGTTTTTAAATGTAGTTTATAATATGTTTATTTGACTGTTTTTATAGTTTGCAGAGGTGTGGAACTAATCCGCGCAAAACTGAAATCTGTCGCTGCTCTTTTGGTGGACTCATTTAGCTAGTGAGTGAAATTTGGGACACACGCAACAGATGCAAACACTTGGACAGAAAAATGGAAAAAGGCGGCCAGGTAGTAGTAGTTTCGTGTGGTTTTCACACCTCCTGTCTCATCCCTGAAAGCCATGCCATTTTTGAGGTGTGTAGTCGAGAGCAAGTTTTAACGCTTGGTTCGACCACCAGGGTGAGATTCCTCTTAGTCAGGCCCCCAGAGTGCTAGCTGCACTCCAGGGAGCCGCTCAAGCCTCCACACGACGGCAACGTGGGAATCTCGGTCGTGGAGGGGCGGCCAGGTTTATATACTGTAGTGAGACCGCTTAAGCATAAAGACAAACCTCAAAAATTGAGGTCTTTGCAGAAAACCGTTAATCCGCCGTCAGGCAAGACCTCACGAGAGCTTAGCTCAGAGGACATCAAAAGATAAATTCCGCTCTGTGTTTTGATTTTTCTTTGGCTTTTTTTTTTTTTTTGTAACATAGTTGTCCACCGATTTCAAAAGTCTGACCCACCTCAAAAAGAGATCATGAGAATAGAAGAATATTATATTCACTCACATTCAAAGTCGTTTGGATATATGCAGTAGGATTAGGATGTAGTATGCATAGTCACTTGTTATCAGTTAGCTTTATTTTCTAACAGCAGGTAATTCATCTGGTTAACTAACTTTTCTACACTTGTGTAAAAGATTCTCACACATGTGACCATTAAATATATTGAACTAAATATGTTAGGTGTGTCTGCCATATAATCACCTTTAAATTGCACATATTTGGTCAACAACACAACATTCTCGAATGTTTCCAGCTGTCTTAATGGCATGCATGTGGGTCGGTTAAGGCAAAATACCCCAAGGATCAACGATTACAGGATACTTTCGACAACCCATTTCTTATCTTGCAGAAATCAGCCACGTGTGTTTTCATGATCCCACCTATAAATTGGTGTGCAATGGCAAGTATTGCTTTTGTTAACATTTTGCACCCGAGTTGTGCTAGTGGACAAGCCTTTTGGGCTGCCTCTTATCGTTCCAGCAAGTCTAATTGTGGCAACAGAGACCAGAATGCAAAAAGCATTATGCTTATGGAAGCAGCAGTGCATATTCATACTACACACTGACACACTACATCAACAAAAAAAAAAGTTTCTGTTTCTAATGATAAATTTGCTCAAAATGGATTTTGTCTGTGAGGGATTCGCACCATTTTTCTAATATTCTGATTCATTGCTGACACATTGTGAGCAGCTTGGCAGTTCTTGAATATCAAGCACTGTGATCATCAATGTAAACTACGTGATACTTAGATTGCAAAAATAATATTACATCACCAAAAATGTTACCTTGACACTGATTTCAAATTTTCGGATTTTTTTTCTCAGCTAATATTTCAATAATTGAGGAATCCTGAGTAAGTCAAATGCATGCAAGCACTACTTATCATAATATGTGATGTCTCTCGCCTTTGTCCATTAATCACTGACACACCTGCAGCCAAATTTCCTTCCGTCCCACCGATTGACTTCAACATGAATCATATCTTTAGCTGATTGCTATAAACAGTATTGATAGGCCTGTGTGGCCTTGGTGTCAAGGCGTCTTCTTGTATTTACGCGAGCCGATGCCAGTGCTTCTTGCAAAAACATCTGTTTGCTAGCATCTCGCCAAGACATGGCAGCGAGAACTAATTCCACTTGGAGGGTGAGGTGAGGTGGAAGGATGTTTGGACTCTGCAAATGTTAATAAAAAATAAAATTGGCCAAATTGGGAAGAGGAAATAAAACTCTGATTTAAATTTAATACTTACTACTCCTTCCTCCTATTTCCTTGCTGGAGAAAAAAAATGAATTGTGATGCACACAAAGTTGCATGTGATAATTCTAAACATAATTGCATTGCATTTTCCGCTCATTATCACCCCACAAATTGTATTTTGTAATAAAAGTATTTTTGTGTGACATCCTTCCATATTCTGCTGAGATTTGATGAAACTCAGATGAGAGTTGTAACAACCAGACTGTTTTAAGGGATAATGTTAAAATGACAAAGTGAGTCGATTGGATCTTATTGATTCTGCTTTGCTCTGTCAAACTTGGCAGCACTTGCTCACTGCCCTGGAAACATGAACAGAATGCCATTTTTCACTTTTAGTATGTGTAAAATCTGCACTCAAGAGCCGTTACTATGACCTTCTTTTATCAGTGGGGCTGTGAGATTTAGTCTCCACGTGCACACATTCATTCACACACATGCACTTCAACTCACTGATGCAGCATTTATCTTGATTGTGTGCAGCATGCAGCACCCCACATGATAAGACAATTTAATGCTCTTTCCAGAGACTTCCTCTCTTTAGATTGAAAGTTGGAACTGGATGACTTAGCAAAGCCCCACAACTTTGCACACTGCCCCCCTCCTAAAAATCAAATAAATACAGTCGATAAAACTTGGTCTGTCTGTGCTTAGATAAAAGGACCAAATGGAGGCAGTGGTGGAAGACAACTACCAAATAAGGAGTTGAAGCAAAGTGTAAAAGATTGCATTCATTATTCATGTCTTTCTAACTGATAATCACGCACAACTGTGTTATGTACACTTGAGATGCACTCCCTCCTTAAGCATTTATTTATTTTTTGCTGAAGACGGAAAACATTTGGCATCGACGTTGCCAAACTTCGAGATTTTCCATTTGTCATTCTTTTCAAGAATCGGATTGGTATGTTGGCGATTTCGCAGACGAGCACAAGCTGGCGCATTTACAAAAGGATGGTTTGCACCGTTGTGGGCGTGAGCACAACAGGCTTAATTCGCTGCCAATCAAAGTGGCTCCTCTCATTTACTTTTTACAAGCAGCAAGAGGCACACTCACGGTCCCTGACAAAGCCGGAGGTTGAACCACTCAAAGTACGTTTGCAGAACTGCCTTCTACTTTCCGCTCGATTTTAAAATCTCAAGATCGTAATAATAACGTGTTCAATGAATTCAATTCTACAATGATTTAAACGGTTTGATGCATGCATTTTTCAATGCACTGAGTCCTGTTCAAAATTCACCAACCTGCGACAAAACTTAGACATGCACCAGCAGGAATCTGTTTACTCAACACTGTAATATTATGAAGAAACTCTCACAATGTTTCTCTCTTCAACTGTTTTTCTTGGTCTCGCAGTTTGAGGTCCGTTGCTTAGTACATGAGCGGTTTCTTTCTTCGGGACATTCCAATTGGTTATTGTGGCTCTGGCCAATGTTTGTGCAATGGTTTTAGTTGGTTGTCTTGCTTATGCTTAACTTCGGAATTGCTTGTTATTCATCTAGATATAGCTTTCTGCTTTTCATGTTTGCGTTACCTCAAACCTGCACAAATGCAAATCTGAAACTGAGCGCAGCCATACATGAAATATTTATTGTTCCGATAATCA
Source organism: Idiotropiscis lumnitzeri (assembly GCF_059441095.1). Taxonomy (NCBI): domain Eukaryota; kingdom Metazoa; phylum Chordata; class Actinopteri; order Syngnathiformes; family Syngnathidae; genus Idiotropiscis; species Idiotropiscis lumnitzeri. Next base: position 8,180,451 of record NC_142403.1, on the reverse strand, counting down.
TTTTAACGTTAAGAAATCCCTAGACAAAAAAAAACAAAAAACATAAGATCGCAATCATGTTACAATAGTACTGCTCACGTGAACGAAGGGTGGATTAAAAAAAAAAAAGCCATCTTCTCAGTGAAGCGTCACATGCAGATAAAAATACTTGAACAGTTGTTCGTAGGACATTCTCATCTTTGGGTGGCAAAACCCAAATGTTTTCATTCTACAGGAAAAAAAGAAGAATTTACCTTGCTGTTCCTATTCTTTTGGGAGGTCTGTACATAACGTTCTGCAGACTTGCGAAAAGGTGACAGACTGCATGGAGTTGTTGGCAATATGTTGCTAGAGGTGTACCAAACTGCTGAAAGGGTGCCGATTTAAGCGCTTATGGTAATTTTATTCAGCACCTTTTTGACTTCCTCTGAGCTACGCGCCCTTATCATTATATTAGTTCATTTCTTCCCTTGAAATCATAGTGGTGATAGCATCTGGAGGCCAAAGCTGTTGCTGCCAGGAGCTGCATAATCAGAGCACAGGGTTGCAACAAGGGTACATTTGGAGCTTGTGGGACAGGAGGGAAAATCCATTATTTAGTGGCAAAATATGACTGGTCTTGACCTTTGATTTCAACATTCATTGTATGTGACAATTGAGGGGGAAAAGGGAAACAAGTACACAATTGGCACACGTTTGACAGTACTATCATGTTTACCTTCAGGTTAAAACAACGTAAATATAGTAATTTCATCCAGCCATCCACCCATTATCTGAGCCGCTTTTCTTCACAAGGGTCGCGGACGTGCTGGCGCCTATCCCAGCCAACTTCAAGCAGTAGGTGGGGTCCACCCTGGATTGGTTGCCAGCCAATCACAGGGCACACAAAGAGAAACAACCATCTGCGCTCACAATCACAGCGAGGGACAATTTAGAGTGACCAATCAACCTGCCATGCATGTCTTTGGAATGTGGGAGGAAATCCCTCATAGACACAGAGATATAATATGCAAATTCCACACAGGTAGGCCGGAGTCAGAATCAAATCTCTGAAATGTGAGGCGGACGTGCTTACCAGTCTTCCCCCGTGCTGTGGATGGATATTGCTAATCTAAAACTAATGCAGACTTTGTCTTAAAACTATTGACACACCCAGTTTGGTGCAGTCCCACCAATGGACAAAAATCATCCATTGAGACTCACCGGTGTGAGTCTCAATGGATGATTTCACCAAGTGATGTGTCGCGCCGCTCTTCCAAATTTCCCGTTAATTTACACTTCAAGGGTGCGGAATGAATGCACCGAATAAGCAGTAATTGATGTGTCGCTCTCGTCATATTCCCCCCCGAGGAAACCTTTGAACACTGTGGACTTCTTCATGGGTAAAATGGTTCTGAAAATGTGTCATTAAGTCATTTGTTTTTTTTGTTATTATGCAGATTCTTTGTTTTCTCTCGTTTCCAGAAAAAAAACTAAAGAAAATCTTAATGAAATTAATTTGCATTAAAATGGGATGCTGTTGCAACTGCATGAAACCAACCACTTCAAAGACAGTTCTTTCAATATTTGGCACGCAGCTCTTAACAAGTCTGATAATGACAGCTGAGCATAACATGTAACAAAACAACAAAAGCGTGTAGTCTAACTGATTGTTAATTAAAATGTTTATCGCATTGGCCAGTACTGGGATTTCTTTGGTGTGGGGTTTGAACTAAAGGCATTAAAATCTGCATTTAACAAAATAACATTATAATTTATGTTTAATTATTTTTTTCTGGGGATTAGCAATGGCGGGAACTATATTTCTCACTGCCTTTTTTGTTTATAATTCCCTCCTGATTGGTAGTTGGGTCACAAAAAAGATGATGCTTGGTTTCCTCCAATTACATGATTAGCACCGTTGATGTGTTCTGAGGCAGAAGAACTGTGCGATTGATGGTCAGGAAATGAACACATATGCTGAAATCAACTGGCCATCCGATGTTCCACCATGATTAAAGTGGTTATACTGTATATGTCTGTTGGAATATTTCCTGACATTTTGTTCAGTAAAGTATGTGTTTATTCTTGGTAGTAATAGCTGTGGTATGCATTGAATCACAAATATGTCCAGGTGGAAGGCTGAGGTACTCTTGAGTTCAAGTAAGGTGATTGAGTCAATTTCATGCATATATCAAGGTGTGATTAATATATTTCAACACATTTAGTCCAAATGGGCTCCATAATAGATAATGTGGAGCTTTTCAAGAACACGTTTGAAATCAATCTTTGGTGAATGATTTAAATTCAGAAAATTGGAACTGCACTTTGTGACCTTTAGGGCCCAATTTTTTTGCCCAGCGCAAGTTTAGCTCAAAGTTGAGCAGTTGAACTGTGTGCATGGGAGTTTTCTTTCCATTGGTATTTTGCTAAACTAATGCATATAGAAAAGGGGCGTTTGCGCCATTGTGCGTTGCTGTGGGACGGAATGCAACCAACTCACAGCTAATCGAAGTGGCTCCCGGCTTATTCCCTTTAAATTTAGAGGCCCGCAATCGACTAGGTGGAAGGACTTGCGGGAGATTGGTTCGTGCAAACGTATTTACGGTAAAAGGAAATGGAATGGACTTGGTTGCAATGATTGGATGGATTATATAAAAATCACAATGTTACATCATTATAGTGGGAATTCCGAGAGGAAATTGGAACTAAAGATAAAGGGAGATTTTAGTGAACAGACTAGGGTTTAAGTCGGTAAAACGAATATGTGAAAGAGTGACATTCATGATGTTAATTCAACTTGGATTCTGGACTGAATTCATGAGACTGCAGGTGTTGGAAAAGCAAGCTTGTAAACAGCCAGATGGACCCCAGAGACATTTTCATAAGTGCAGCCATACCAATAGTTTGATCAGAACTGGACTGCATCAATGCAGTAAAAGAAGAGCAAAGAAGATGCTGAACACATTTGTTGTTGGGAAGGATGTTTGTGGTCTTGCCCCAAATGGCTACAGCAAGCGACACTGGCGGCTTGATCTGATCTAAATGTTCAAGCGTGAAACAATCCGTGTTATTGTGAAATACCCCATCTGGCGTGTCAGGTTACGTTGGGTTATGTTAAAGCACAAAAAGGACTTGCCTAGGCTTTGGGGAAGATTATAGTGCTTAAGCATCACTTTTACCATAGTTTAAGTGACGTTGGTCGTCATGGTTGCAATAATGACCACGTGGTTACGGTTAGGAGACGTTTGGGGATGCGGTTTTTAAGACACGGTCTTCACTCACAGTTGGAAATGTGAAACTTGTGGTTGGAAACAGGAAACGAACAGTGGTCTTGCTACTATATATGGGAGTCATCTGCTTTCTGCCTTGGCTTTGGTAATAATGAATGTGAGTGCGTCAGTGACATAAATCGGGCCCTACCTGTTCATTGGCACGTTTCCCACTTTTTTGGCCTGTTTTAATTGAATACATTTTCATATTTTCTGAACTACACCCAACTAATGTGTTCCTGTCTTCTTCATTTTTGCAGCAAATCATCTTTCTTTTAGTATTCGCCCAGTGGTGCGGATGTTTAGACATAGTTATGGGCCTCAGGTCTGCTTACAGGCACGATCACAGCAGGTCATCATCAGATTAACTAATTTCTTGGATACAAAGGGCGAGTAGATAGATACATTTGTAGCGAGACAGCTTCACAGAAGATGTGGCCTCAATTTTATTATTCAAGGACGGATGTGATGTTTGCAGTTTAGGGGCAATGAAGAATTAAAAAACATGCATGTTTCTATTAACTTTTAGACATTTCATTTATCTCATGGTATGACTGTTTTGCTTTAGGACCGTGTTCCTTCAATCTTACAATTTGCTCAATAGGCCATGGACACTACCTGTCATTTAGGCTGCATTGCACACACACACGATAAAATGTTGCTGAAATGGATACCAGGTGCTTGCTCGCTGGTGTTTTTTTTTTTTTATACAGTACCCCTTTACTGCAATACTGAAAAATAATCAGTTTAGTAGAGTCTCTGTCTGTCCAAATATTCACTGAATGCTTTCAAGGGAGTGTCGCAAAATTTGAAAATCCGGAAAGCAGCACTCAGCACCGTGCGTAGATGTCAGAAACATCTTATTTCTTTGACAGACTGCGGATTTTTGTATGCTATATTTGAAATGTGGCCAAACTAATGTTATATTTGAAGTCACCACAAACAATGCGGCATGAGACTGAGATGAAACAACAACGAAAGAGAGAATGTGTAAGATGTCTGGCATCTGGAGTATGTGCTTATTTAAGACAAAGTGAGGTCAACAAGGGGCGAAAGAGACACTCAATGGAAATCGATAAATCAGTAGAGTGAGTTTGGGTGACCTTCCTACACACCTGTCATAATTCACCAACAAGTGGTGTGAGTCGTCACAGATGACTTTAAAACCTTCCTTGTCCTACCCTTAGTTTTGTCAGGGCACTCTCTCTCTTTATTCCATTCAATTTTATTAGATGAGAATTCAGAATAAAAATGAGAAAAGAAGAGCAACATTGTTGGTTTGTTCAACATTTCTTGTTGAATTGACATCACACAACATTTCATTAAATCAGATCTTCTATTTGGTAGATTTATTCAAGAAAATAAAGTTTGTTTAACAAGGATATTAATATTTTCATAACCTGATTAAATCAATAATTAGATACTCTCAAAAGTATTTTATATGGAGTTCACCAGTGCCAGCCAATTAATTTTCTAAAGACGCCACATATGACATCCTCAGATGTGTTCAATATCAATATAGTGTCTTAATAGAAAGCAATAAATTTTATTGTTTTTTTAACTGCTACTTGTGTAGACGTATGGAATCAATTATGTTGTGATAATTTGTAAATAATGTTCAACAAATTCATGAGAAGTCATATTAAAACGACTTATATGCACATTACATTAAATTGTCTTTCACTTGTATTGAAACTTTCCACGTATAAAGGCACTCAAAGCACTTGACACTGACTTTGCATTCATCTACTGAAGACACAGCATCAGGAGGAACAGGGGGTTCAGCACTTTACTCGGGGACGCATGGACATGGTCACAATGGCCAGGAATCGAACCCAAAACCTCTGAGTTACTCTGCTACTGAGCCATGCCGCACCCAGCTGCAATTTACTATTTACGTACTATGTCCATAAAAGTGATCAAATGGCAAATAATATAAAATGATATTAAAGATGGTCCCATTACAAATAATATAAAAAAAATCAAAGCTTTTTCCTCTTGTTGGCACTTGTTAAAGATGCTCTCAGAAATCGTACACTACTGAATATAGCCCAGAATGTTTTTAGGTAACTGGTTTGGCATTTATAATGCACACTCTAGTGTTGAACTTTCAACAAAGTTTGTTTTTCAAAGGGGAAGATATCCTTCAGGCATCCATGCACGCCATCTACAACACAGGTGTCAAACTCAAGGCCCGCCCGGGAATCAGATCTCGCACGATACATGATTGTTTTTTTTTTTTTTTCTCGCCTCGGAAATCCAAATCATGTTCATCAACTTCAATGAGTCTGTACCAAATTTAAAATTGTTATATGTTACAAAAGTTACCAGCCCCATTTTTGTCGTAACTTGAACACCGGGTGAACAAACTATTATCCTTTGGATTTCAAAACAAGTTATATATCGATTTGTTGTTCATATGTAATGGTATATTTTGGTGTTTCAACACTTTTTCAACGGCACTCTGAGAGAGATCAAAAGTAAAAAAAAAATTTTCGGCACCCCTGATCTACAGATAATTGTATTTATTTATTTATTTATATCATTTTATTTATTTATTAATTATCTATCGATTTATTTATTATCTATTTATTCATTAATTTATTTCAGAATCATCCCACTGACAAAACAGTTCCATAAGATAATTGACTGGTGTTGAAGAAGATTTTAAATGGTTATGACTGTAACACCCAAGTAGATGCACTCGAGCATCCTTTGTTGGTACAACATGATATAGCAAAGATAAATGCTCACAAAACACATCTGTAAGTTCTTGGTGAAAAATACTTTTGAATTCCTAGATGAATTACGCTCAAGAATGTGTTTGGTCATGAGAAGAAAAACACACCACCCTACACCTGCTCTTAGTTAAAACCTGAATCTAAAATATAAATCTTTCACCATGAGACAATTCTGAAACCAAAAACCAAAGTTAACATTTTCAGACACACCACTTGTTACATTCTACACATGAAATTAGTTGTTTAAAGGGAAATGTGAAAGCATTAGGTATAATGATCACATTTGTTAACCTCCCTGCACTTTGTTCATGCCTGGCAATGTGCTCCAAGCTGAAATATGATTAAATGTTGCTCCCTTGCGACCAAAACTTTTAAGTCCTGGTACGCTGGAAGAGTGATGGACTGCAAAGAAATACTTCTCCTGAGAGCAGCCGTCTCATTCAGACTTATCATCACTTTGTTAGCCACTTCATGAAGAGATTTGAGTGGTAAGGGGAAGAGATTTCTGTTGTTGGCCTTCATGTGACGACTCACTAGAGCCGTTCAAATCAATGAACAGCACATTCTTTGTTCCTGCTTTTTGTAATTTGGCCACAAATTCCTTAAGTTGACTCTTCAACAAGGGTCACTAGTGTGACCCCAAATGACCTCATGAAGAGCCTTCGGGCCTGTTCTAAAAATAGCTCACTGGTGATTGTACGTTGCGATTGTAGAGGTTATCATTTGAAAATGTCAATACTTGCAGCTTTTTATAGGAAATAATTGTTGCATCTTGGTAAATCATAGTTGTTCAGTTTTGTGAGAAATTATTATCAATTTCATCTTATAGATTTTATTATATAAAACAAATTGGTATTTCTGAGTGCGTATCAAAAATGTAGCTCTCAGTTTCAAAAAGGTTCATGACCCCTAGAGTTAAAAATTCAAATAAATATTTCAGTTACGGGTTGTGGAGGGGACCAGACTCGAGACATTTAACAGACACACACATACTGTAGAATTTGCACCTTGCCAGCTTTACACAGGAGCCTGACCACATCGGATATGAGCTCTATGAGATGAACAAAAGAGAAAGCCACCTTGTAATCTTCTGCCGTGTCCCTTAAACTTCCTCCACAAGGTTTTCATTTCCACCTGTAGAATTAAAAGGGTTCCAGCTAAATAAATACAATCTAATACACATGCACCTTCCCCTTGGTAGAAGGGAGAAATGATCTGCCAGACTTGATTTGTGGGCTGTTCCATTTTAGGTAATGAACAGGAAAGCTTTCCAGTTGAAGGGAGAACTCCATCAAATGGTTAGTGTGCATGATTAAACTTGGAAAATAGTTAAGAACGCTCCTTTAACCTTTAAAGTCATATTCTATTATCTGACTCCGGGCAAAGTCACAGTCTCTTTCTCGTGCACACAAGCACACACACACGACACTCGCACACGCGCAGGAAAAGAGAGAGCACGCCATTTTCAACACACAGTCCATAATTTGTAAAAAAAAAAAAAAAAAAAAGAAATTTGTACATTAGTACAGGTTTGTGGAAAAAAATACTTAACTGATGAATCGTAGACTGATTATGTATTAGCTCTAAGAGTCAAGCAAAGTGAACAGTTCATTTATTGTCTATTTTTTGCCTAGGTGTTCCCTGATCAAGCATAAAGACCTGTGAGCTTTGCTTTTATTTATGATTGGGTTTATATTATATTATGTTTTAATTTTTGCCTATTACCCAATTATTACCTTTTAGCACTTTGCAAAACCCTGTTTTTTTAAGTGCTATATAAATCCGTTTGGATTGGACTTCAGTTCGTAACGTAGTCATAATATTGTGATTTAGATTTTTTTTTTTTTTTTTTAAGAATACTTTCTGTGAATGTCATAACTTTCCACACGAATGTAAACACAACAACCAGACACCTGCAGCTGCTTTCCTTTTTTTTAGTGTGGCCTAATGCATACCCTCATTAATAACTGCCACTCGCATGAACAAGTGTACCATGTGTACCAAAGTCCACCCATTCCCACAGGAAGTGGGCAATCCTTTGGCGTTGCATGGAGTGTTTAAACTCGTAAAACAATCTTGACTTTAGGTGTCAAGCATTCTTGAGCGTCCAGATTGCCTTGTATGACTGTTTAGATTATGATTGACTTGCAAGGCCCTATTTTGTGCACATTTTTTTTGTGGAGTTTTCTTTCTTTTGATATTTTCATAGACACGTGCAGTTAGAAATTGACATTTGCGCCGTTGTGGGTGTGAACACGGGCGAATTGTTTTCTGGCTAGTCGAAGCGGCTCATCTCACTGCCTTTTTATTCAGCGCAGCAGAGGAGCACATCTCTGAAGCATAAAGCATACTCACTGGAGTTCATTCAGGAGATAATGCGTGCAAAATGTTTATGAGGTATGAGGTAAAAGATCTTCCCTTGTGTCCGTCTACGATCCTCCCCAACCTGAGCTGTGAAGTTTTTTTAAATATATATATATATATATATATATATATATATATATATATAATAAATATGATAATAATACATTACAACTATTATTATTATTATTAATTGATTGGTTTTTATTATCCGTCAGATGGTTCCATTCATGCCGTTTTCATATTTATGAATGAAAAGCGACAACATCCACAACACAAATTTGCAGCACTCAGAATCTGTCTACATGCAGCTCGATTAAACCCCCCAAAATAGCATTACACCACACACGCTGCAACTAAAACCTGTTTTTACTTGGTCTCAAGATTAGTCTCCTTCCTCTCACTAAATCGTCAGGCAGACCTGGCGTGTAAAAGAAAACGCCTTTGGTCCAGCAGGACACCGAGCCCGGTGCAACGCAGTCTGCCAATTTTCCAAACACGCATGCATGAAAAACAAGATTTGCGATTTTTTTACGCCGAACTGCAGGTCAAAGTCTGTATGATTGCATTTAGCATGTTCAGTAAGACTAATAAAAGAATATTGATGTAATACTATTTCAATGAATACATTTGGAAAAAATCCATCGAGCCGTTTTCTGTCTTCATTAGGGTCCTGGGTGAGCTGAAGCTTATCCTTGCTGACTTAGCGTGAGAGTGGTGGTGCACTTTGGACTGGTCGCCAGCCAAGGTCGCCAGGAAAAATATCATAAAGACATCCAGCCTTTTCCAGCCACTGACATGGAGAAAACGCAGTGGTGCAATCCTTCAATATTAACCCACTGAGCCTGCAGTGAGTCTTTTTCACTAAGATGTCGACGTCTACCTAATCTGTCACTCATTGCTGCTTATACATTGGGGTTTCCGAGGAGAGATTAGCACACAGATAAATGACCTCGATCAATCTAAAAACGCAGCAGGACTTACTGTGATAATTTAAACATATTCTGAATGTCATTTTATTTAAAAATGCAAGTCTGTAGATTGATGAGTATCAGGGTAACAAGACACTTGTTCTGGTCCCAGCGTGACTCTTTGAGCTGGGTATGTGTTTCTCACACCTTTCTGTTTATATAATATCATTTTAATGGCCTATAAAGAGATTTTTACTAATGTTACAACTTTTATAGGTAAGAAAATATTACAGCAAGAGACACTTCCATCATTCATTCCTTTAATTTAATCAAAACTATCAGTGGCCCTAAAGCATTTATTGGACTACTCAATCGCCTTGTCAGCCCAACGCCGATTTGATTCCTTTTACTCAGAGATTTTTTCATGGATGTTGTTCTACAGCTGGCTGACATATTAACTTTTACCTCCAGCGTTATGCTTCTGGTCCCAATCACAATGAAAGACAAGCTTGTGTCACGCTTTGCAAACTTTGAGGGCAGCCAAGGATAAAAAGGCCTGAGGTGGTACAGTGTGGTAATAATATAATGTTGAAACAGATGGTAGAGAATGCAGCATGGAATAGTTGAACATTTTTTGGCGTGTCATAGTAGAATAGCACATGGAAAAGGTGGCTTGACAAAATCCCCTCAACAACGTTGCACAGTGAAAAATGTGAGAGGAGAAGACCACAGATGCAGTTTTTTTTTTGATGACTGTACTGACTGTCAGATTGAATGTATCTTCGGGATTACAACGGCTCTTAAGCTTCTTTAGGAGGATGAACAAGGCCCAGAGCAAATAAAGATTTCAGAATTAGTTATACGTATGTAAAGCTCTTCTGGTTTTCCTAGTTTAAGCTCCCCTCAGATAATAAAGTCAAACTGGAAATAAAATGGAGAGAAATAGCAGTCCGCTCAAAATTAAAGAGTCGTTGTCTCATCTCTGTTGAAATACCATGAAAATATGTTGTATGAGCATCATGATATGCTTGATGTTATTTCATTGGGCACAGACATGACCTACACTTGTTTACTTTTGTTGAAGGCCTTTTATTTTAAACAAAATAGAGGCTAAAATGTTTAGATAGCACGTGTTAATACAGTTACCAGATCGTATGAGAAATAGTCAATTTCAAAGACAACACTCTAACTTGGGTGTTTTTTTTTTTCTTTTCATTATTTACGGTGCCGAACCCTCATAAACAATTTTTTCTTTATTTTCAATTAGTGTACAAAACATTCAGACGTACGTCCCTTGACAATGATCACTTGTACTTTCCCCAAGAAAGTCAGATAAGAAAAGTTATATTGATGAAGTAGTAGATCTTTGTTATGACCCTCAAAACTGAAATGGGTGTTTTTAAAATATTATAGATTTAGTCAAACATAAAATCAATGTAATCTTTTTTTTTTACTTGACATATTTAACTATTCACGTTTTGTTGAATATTTGTAACATTGTTTTGAAATTTAACAATTTAATTTGCAGACCTCCTGCATTAACACAATCCAGTGGGGCTTTCTATTTAAGTTTAAAAGCAAATAGTGCTGCGATGCATACGTTTTGAATTATTATTATCATGATTTGAAGCATGTTATTGAAGATAGCTAACACTGCCACAGAGTGTGCAAAAAACCTTAATATTTTTTTATTTTGCTTACACTCAAAGGATTGATTGCATTTCCAGCTTGAAATATCTTTTCTTTTTCCATAGCTGTTCAGATGGTATTGTGATATGAACATGAGTTGGTCATTATTTCTCAACTGCCTTTTTGAGCACTATGCTGTTAGGAATCAAGTGTCCTGTTTTTTTGCATGCACTAAACATGCATGAGAGATAACCATGGCTTAGATGTACTGGATGTGCTGTTTGGTTTTGTTAGTATACGTATATGCTTCCATTCTGTACACCGTGCGCCTCTACTGCACTGAATTTAAAGGGAATGAGAGGAGTAGGCTTCGATTAGCATGGAATCAAGTCAGCTGTGTCCACTCCCACAATGGCGCAAATAACCCATTTTTAATTGCTCCCATCTTCAAAAATGCCAAAAGAGAGAAATCTCCACCCATAGGCACAATTGACTCCAATCTGTGCTATACTTAGAGAAAATAGGGCAGTTAGTGTTCGTCATGCAAAAAAATAAAAAATAAAAATAAATCCAACCACATTGTACAATAAATTGTGTTGGTGTATTTCAGTTTGTCTCTGTCCCCATTTTATTTCCTAATCTTTGATAGAACACTTGGGACCACAGGGATAATAATCCCTTGCAAGGATGATTTTGTTCAGTGAAATTAACAGTCTTGTGTGACATCTTAATTGGCCACTAGTTAAGGGTCACCGTGCAGGCATTTGAACGCTTGCAAACGTTCAGAATAATGCACATTGGAAACAAATGAGAGGAAAGGGCTCCTGCCTCATGACCAGGAGGAAGGCATTGGAGATGAGGTCACCCTTGCCAAAGTTCCAAATTAAACAAAGGACAACAGCTGAGCAATGATCCATTAACTCCCTCTCATCCAGCCCCTGATGCGTCTGCTGCACATGAGGACACACATGGTCACAAAGACCAGTGTGTGTCTTGATGGTCGGTTAATTTCCGAAAGAGCGATGACATGCTGTTTGATTGAGTCTTTTTAAATGACATGTAAGTGACTGGTGATCACAGGACAGTTTTCATTGTTCACTATTTTTACAAATGAACGGTCTCTTCATCTGCCCAAAAAAAAGGCCACCTGAGGTTATATGGGTCTAAGAGACATTTCAGAAAACAATAATAAAATCACTCCAAAAGCAGGTATTGCAATATTAAAACCACTGACTCGAACTCATAAAAAATGCAAAAGGTTGAGTGACATTTGTTCTTTTTGGACACATGGAGTAAGGATCAAAATGCAAAAGTAGTGGAGGAGTTTTTGTCATGGTTTTCTTTAAAATAACACAAGTGCAGCAAAAATCCTAGGATAACACAAAAATTAGATTGCGTTTGAATTTGAGGCTTCTATCCATGTAAAACACTACAGAATAAAATACAGCTGCCCTACAAATGACCATTACCAGAAAACTATGCGTTTCCGTTACAGATGCGAATCCAAAGCATTACCGCAAACCAACATATTGAAGCATTTTTTTTTTCCGCACCGGGAAGGATGCTTGTGAAAGTATATTATGTTGGCTAAAATATTTGGACACATTTCCAAATAGATAAATAATAGATCAGATGGAAAATTTGCCATTTTTACCACGCCACTTTGGACAAGCTTTCCCACTTGTTGAGGTCATTTTGAAGAGAAAGACGCTATAAACTTTTGGGGTGAATGAGAATGGACCTCTGACCTCTCATATGCACTGCTGTATGAATGGGCAAAGAATTTTACGAAAGCATAGTTGGTCACTAACTGCATGTGTCGAGCCAAATTTTCGTTGTTGCAACATTGTAACATTAGCGGATTCCCTGCATGAAATGGCAAACATTTTGCTGCACTGCAATATTTTTTTTCAAGTGGAAAACTAACCTCCTCAATCTAAGGTGAGTAGAGGCACTGTGCAGTGGAACGGCTTCCCTACACTATCCCACTAACCAGCAGAAGCTTACCCAAGCAACTAAAACCCAATACTTTTACCTCTCTACCAATATATTTCACACACAATCAACGTCAGTCAAACTGCTTAGGTATGATTACATTGAAACCTACAGAGCCAGCAAGAAGCCACTATGGTGATTTAATCAAATAAAGCCCTGAACCAGGCCTCTCGCCAATACTCCAGATTGGGCCCTGCCTCCCCCCAACTAACAATACACATTAAAAAGGCGATGAATCAGGGCCCTGTAAAACAGAAATAACCCCTTGAACCTTCAGTGGTAAACAGAATAAGAAGAGGAATAGTGGAATCAGAATGGGGTTAGAAAACGTAGGCAGGGCTTGTTTGAAAACTGAAACACTGTTCATTATGGCTATCACCAAGAGTGACGAGGGTGAGTAGCAAAAGCAGAAAGGATCAGTACCCCAGGCTGCTTATGAAAAATGTGTAACCAAGGACTCCCCTCTGTGAGTCCTTTGCCCCGACCAATGGCTATGCGGGTGTCTGACTCCACCGAGGCTGCATTATTAAATTAAAGGCAGAGATTTATACTCCAATGCCATGAAACGTCTTTAGTCAGATTTCGAATCGTTTATCCCATCAAAGCGTCAACCATTGTGAGGTTTGATTGATAGAGCCAGGCTAGCGGGGTTGTATATAGTTACATGCTGCAGCCTTGCAAGACTACTGCTCCCACATCTTTAATTCTGCACTGCACAGCCTTATAATGTCTAGACCTATCTACACTGCGGCACAGGTAAACAGGTCCCCTGACAACAATGAACAGGGATAAAGTAAGAAATGGAAACATGGACCAGATTGCAGGCTGTAAATGATGTTTGGTAGAAAGCAGGACTGCAAATTGGTAAAAGGCCACCTCTTTCATCTGTGTACGGACTACTGCCATTGCTGCAAAAAATGTTAATAAAGTACTATAATAATTTACAATAATGTAATATATCATTGAAGTTGGACATTACAATTAGAAGGTGGGAGTCCAAATGTGTGTAATAAAGCCCCCCTAAAGCTTATGACATATATAGAGGAGCCAATTAGATCAATTTTGAACCAACTGTGAGGTTAACAAATTCAGTTTATTTATGGTTTGGGACAGAAAGACTGTTAAGATGAAGTAACATCTTAATTAAATTTCATAGCTACTTAAGGACAACTTTTGCTAAAAGATAATAAATTGTCGATTACAAATATAAAGTATTTTTTTCTGAGGTTGCATTTATAGTCTATAGTTGGCTTGTTTTGCTTCTGTTTCTTTGCAAGGATTTTTTCTTTTATTTGTTTTTTTTTTTTTTTTTAAGTTTGTTTTGGAGTATCCGGACTTGTTGAAATTTGAAACTTTCTGGGGGAGAAGACGCAATGGGACAGAAATCAGGATAGATTGATGGCATTGTGTGTTTTTGTTTTGGTCTTTCCTGTCGGATGTAGTGATGAAAATCATCAAAGAGCCATGGCAACATGTGCATGTCAAGGAAATTAAAGTTCCGCCTCGGGCCCCATTCATTGCCCTTTTTCAAAAAATGTTGAGCACTTGATAGCTCATTATTTTTAGGAAAAGAGGAACTAAAATCCTCGGTGAAAGGTGCAGGCGCAATTAGAAGATGGAAATGGGAGCTGTCTGAATTCAAAACACATGATCTCAAGGAATTTAACTTAATGCCGCAAAGAAACACAAAATGATCAGAGTTGTACTTGGCGGCTCGGGTCTAAGCCATGTTGACGAGCTGTAAAATGCACGTTGAGTTATGGTGGGCCTCTCTGATGCACTCAGTGGCCCCTGCACCTGGATTCCTGGTTGGGACAAAACCAGTGGAAATGGGACTGTTTGTATTCTCACAAGTGCATAGGAGGAGTCGATTAATCTTCATCCTCTACGGATATCCACTATCACAACAGCACCTCATCATAAGATTAAAGTAAAGGTCTAATTCGTCCCAATCCGCTGTGGAAAAGGGGAACAGGACACTAAGGCTGCCTTAGAAGGAAATTGCAGATAATATGAATGTGGAAAAGTTCCATTTGTAATAGAGAGGCTTTTTTTTTTTTTTTTAGGTTTACCACAGCCACCAGATGGATGTAATGGTCTCGCTAGAATTGGCTTTTACAAAACACTTGTGCCAATAATATCAGATTATTTTTAAAGTAATTGAATTTGAAAAAAAGGCCAAATTACACTATTTCCAGCCGTAAAAAGAAACTCGAAAATGTATGCCACGCGATACTGGAGCAGTTATGAAAGTAGTAAATAACGGTCTATAACGTGGGAATTACCGTAGACAAGTCGTGCAATTCATGCAATTGTAAAGCTTTTTCACCGTTAGACATACAGCAGATCGACTGATCAATATGTGGACGCCAGCTGATCGCAGTCACGTCTCCACCTGCTTTGTATGAGCATAAAAAGAGGAAACAGCTGTGGTGACGACATTGGGCTGAGCAGACACGTGGCAACATCTCAAGTCCTCTTCCTAACACACAGGTTGATAATAACCAGGCTTTTGGTCAAAGAGCCATTGTTCAGTTGGACAACGTAAAAAGATGCATGGTGAGGATAAAGCTGTCACAAAATAAGGTCTGCATTGTCTCTTGCTTGCCAATGTAAAGTGACCTATGGTATAGAGATAGTTTTCCCGCGACGTCATGCATCTCTGGACATGTCAGCGGCCGACATGTTTGAGGTTGATACGTTTCTTTTGTTCTGGGTCTTATTGAGTGTTTGAATTGAAAAAAAAAACATTTGATAGGCATTGGCAGATAAAGTGGACTTATTGAGATGTGTTCGGCCGTGACAAAACAGGCGATGAACTAAAAAAAAAAATAATTACATGACATCTCATTTGGTGTCATTTGTTACTCTGAAATTCTGACACCTAATTATGATTCATATAAGTCCTTTAAATGAGAGAAATAATGCACCTGACACTCGTCCTGTTTGTCAGCGTTGTCCTGTTGTACAAAGTGAATCTGTATGCATGATCAGGTTGGAACGGTTTTGCCATACAGCAGGAGCATTTGATATTCTCCCTCTGTTGCTGTTTGTTTGGGGATTTTTGGAAATGCTGCTTGACAGATCAAAGTTTGAGTGGGGACAGACACACAGCAAGGGAGAACTGAGCAAACTACATAACTAATGTCCATTTGATACTTTGGGGACTGGTGGCCCATGTGTCAGAGCAGAATGTTGATGTGAATCCAGATTGAGGGATCTGTTTTCTCTTCTTTTTGTTTGAGTCAAAATGATTTTTATGGTATTCTCTTTGCCTCCCCACCAAAAGATGATTGGAGGCTCCTGTCTGTCTATTTGATTTTGAGGGCATCTCCTATGAACAACAAAAACAGCTTTTATAAGTTTTATTCCGATTAATTATTCGTTAGAGCAAAATTGTTTCACCTTGCAAAACATTTTAAACTGACATTTACTCAAGAAAAAAAACCACAACAAGTTGCGATTGGGAATAATGCATCTTTGGAAATCATTGTTCACGTTCCACATAATTTTTCCAAGTAGTTGGAAAGACACGTTCAATAGTGACCACTTATGTAGAGGTGAAGGTTATTTCCTTTGCAGACGTCACCTTCCAATACATTTGGTGTACGTGGGTTTGAACAGTTGATGCAATAACAAAACAAAGATAATTGGTCTCTGGAAGATTTTCTTTTGGACTGCGCGGACCCATTCAGTGCACATGAGAATCATGTGACAACTGACTTCAATGGGAATTTTTACATCGGCTTCATACAAAGTTGCCGACCAGTGGCTGAGTGAAAAGCGATAAAAGCTTTCATTCCTGCCTCCCGAATGTGTCATTCTGAGAGGAAACTTAAAGTTTGCTCAGCTACAGTGTCATTAACCCTCGATATGCTGGAGTAAACTATGAGGAACTGATGACAACTCAGCCCATGGAATTTCTCACCACACGATTACATCGAACCTTTCTTCAGATATGCACTACAATAATATATACATTTATAGAAAATATTAGCATCTAAGTTCCCATGGCCTTCATGGCCCTGGCATTTCTCTTAAGATTGTTCACAAAACCGACTCCAAATATTTCCATTATACTTTTTAATCCAGCGAGCGGAAAGTCTCTCTGTGCTGCTGTTCTTTTTGATGTTGCAGGAATTAATCACACACAGAACCAAATCACACATGGACATGGCAAGCCAGGGAGATATTTCAGAGTGAAGGGACGTTTGCGGCAGAATCTACAGTGTGTTTAGACACCAGGGTTGTTTGAAGGCAGATGTAGTTTCTGGCTGCATCCTTTCAACAAACTGCCTCCTGGTAATTGGCTATTACTCTAGAACTTAGAAATGCTGTCCAAAGGGCAACTACATTTGTCTGGAAACAATCATGGACTTAGCAGGCTGGCAGGCAACCTTGTCACTGGAGCACACCTCTGCTACTGATTTGCTACTCGAAATAAAATTAATTAAATTATAATTGCAATGAATGAACACATTCTGAAGATTTATTGAATATTTTTACGGGATGATTTTTTTGGTCAAGTTGCTCTTTAACCTATAATAGACCTCGGAGTTCAGTGTTGTATTTATTTAATGACACATTCAAAATAAAACAAACGATAGTCTATACAAAGCATATTGCACCCATGAATGAGTGTTTGTTTTTTTTTGCTTTGTTTAATCAGGTAGTTGACTTAAAATATCCCAATCTGCATTTTCTGTTTGTTCCCGGGGCACTACAAGATGTTTCTTTTACAAGTGTGACATCTTTTGCATGATGAATTTTCTCCACCTTTTCAAGCAATTATTTCTGTGTATTGTGATAATGACATGGCTTGTTGCCGATGTTGATACTGGCAAAAATAATTCCTTAAAAATATTCCTCAAACTGCAAATACCCACGAGTTAAAATGTCCTCTTCTTGCCCATTGTCATAAAAATTACATTTTACCGGCAGTATATATTCTCACCTGAAATTAACTTTGCTCAAGTCAGTCATAAGCAATGCGGAACACTGATCAAGCCATCTGCAAATAATTACAGTATTAACTAAGATTGGAATACATCTTTTTCCTTTTACTATTTACAGTATCTTGTCCAAGGTCAGTCAATCACAAAGCATAGATGACAGCACTTTAATCCAATGGTCATGTGACTTATTACTGTCATGGTCAGTGTTTATCGTTTTTGGTTTAGTATTTAGTTTCATGTTTTTCCTTATGTTTGGTGTGCGTCTCATTTTAAACCTGATCGTGTTCACCTGTGCTTGTTGTCTCACTCCCGAGTGTGAACCAATCAGCTCCATCCAACTTTTGTGTCTTGTCCAGGTGTTCCTCATTGTCTCGTTACTTTTGTAATTAGGTCCTTGTTCTTGTCGGTCCATTGTCATTGTTCATGTCTGTTTTCCATGCAAGTGTCGTTTTTGAAAATGAAGTCAAGTCCTTGTTTTTTTATCGCTGTTATTTTGTGTTTTTGATTTTCCCAGTGCCTTGTTTGCCTTTTTATCTCCAATTAAATGCAATTTAAATTACCCCTGACTCGCTTCTCTGCGTTTGGGTCCTCCTACACTATAAACAAAAACTTGACAATTCAATTCAATTTTACGTACTCAATTGTGATTGCCGGTATAACTTGCACTTAATGAACAAAGTTGTTAGCATATTCTTGCACAATCTAGTTATACCTCACTAATATCATTCTACCATTTCTGAAGTGCTCTTGTTTCTATGCTGGGGCAGAAAAGGGTATTCCCCAAACTGTTCATACAAAGTCTCCAAACTGCCTTGGTAAAGTGAAGATTTAAAATTTGGGGCAAATTACAGATTCCATGCCAAACCCCTGGTTGATAAGTTGGTTCGTGTCTACAGAACCAAAGGTTTTCCCAACCCACCAGTATTCAATGGTTCTAATCTTTCCACCTTGAATGTGTTGCCTCTTGGTAAAAGGCTTATTTGTCACAATAAGAGCTACTTGCCCAGCAAGGTGATGCTATGCCCTGTGAAGTCATAGTAGATGATCTTCAACAAGTGGCGCCATAATTACAGATGAGTGCGCAAGGTATGCTGCATGACCTTCCTTCATCTTTGACCAGACCCAAATATCAGGGTGGGAAAATAAAAATAAAAAGTGACACGTCTACCGCAACTGGATCCAGATGGAGTATTTCATAAGTTTTATTGGGGGGTGTCAAAGTACTTGGGGCAGGTTTTATTCTCAAATTGACTGCAGCATTTAACATAAAATGTAAATTATTTGTCTGCTGCTGTCTGATTTTTTTTGTCTGTTTGTTTAGGCTCAAGGTTAGCCAAATGTATTTCACTTGAAAGTCAAAAAGGCAAAATCAAAAGGGATTTGAATAGGCGAGAAAGAATCCTGCAGGAGTACTCATCTATAGCCAGGAATAAACAGGATCAACCAGGCCTTTTTGGGCTGGACCCCAACCTTACCTTATGGAATTTGCTGACTCATTTCTTAAACAAGAGGATACCTAAGAAACGTAGCTGACTCTGCGATCTGCCAAGTCTTCTTTTCCTCAGGTTAAACTCTAACGGTCTGTAACCATCCCTCCCCTTTTTCCTTTCACCCGATCTGACATCCTGAAGCAAGATTTTGATGCCGCCTGGTTCTATTTAAATACTTCTTACTTCTCTGTGTACTCTAGAATGCTTAGTTATGTATATTTCCAACACGTTCCCCTTGCATCCCACAGACAAACAAAAATAGACCCAGACAACTTGACTTGTATCTTTACCCTCAAAGAAAACCTGACAGGGTGCCAAAAATCCCTTGTCCTTTCCTCCAGTGAGTCACACCTTGTGCAAAGACATTTCAGCAAGAAGATGGAGTGTGGACTGCGCTGTGTGTGTTAGCCTGATTAGATCACAGCCGGGGCTGGAGGTTGGTGGTGCAACTCCAAAAACAAGCATGCCTAAGCTGTGGGATTTCTATGTCCCACTTTGATCTGAAGTCAGGAAGTTCTGCAAGACTGCCTGTGAAGGAAGCCCGGAGACAAGGCAAGAGGCATGACCTGAGCCGCATCGGGTCTCACGGGCCACATACAAAAGCGTGAGGCAAAGCTGATTTCTCACATATGGTACATAAGAAGTAGTAGATAGTTAAAAGAATTCAAGAGGGACGGTGATACAAATCTACAAACATTCAGACTTTTTAGGTTAAAAACAAATACAGTTTTAAAATGTTTGGCTGCAAGACTCTAGCTATTGTTAATATTAAAACTATAAACATTCCATGGTTAAAATCTCAGTCGACACCATCAAATTGGATTTAAAGCATGGAGAAAATCCATAACGTGAAGCTTTATAAATTTTTTCTATGTATTTATTTTTTTTTATTGGAAGCACCCAATTGTGGCGCTTGTTCATATGTACCAAAAGAACCCATCGTACGAGAGGTCTCACAAAGGATTCCCTTGTGTCCTTATTTCTTTTGGCATGTTCGGTCCAAAGGGCGACACTATCTTTTCGGCCAAAGGAAAAGATGTACTCAAGGAAAGAGAAAATAAGGTGCCTTCAAAGTCTGATAGTATTCTGGCACTAAGCCAAGGTAAACACAAAACTGCGAGCCGTGGACCCTGAATACCATGATGTCACTGGACAAATGTGTTTTACAGCCCATGAGGCCCAAAGACTATAAGTCGTTTATTCACACACATACACAGTAAGGTTTTATGATAAATAGATTGGCAGCCATTTTACAAAACTACATTTTCTATGATTTTCTTGACAGTAAATCCAGCAGTAAACTGCAACAAAACAGTCATAAATGTATAAGTTGTAATATTACTTTACTTTTACTTGAACAACAATAGAATATCTATGGTAAGGTTTTATTACAGTATATAATGTATAATTTATATTCCAACCAAAATACTTTCAATAGCTTCTCAGTCATATTGTAAATGACTTAATTGTTTCAAGGAGAAGCAGCACAAACAAATCCAAGCCATGAAAATGAACTGGAAAGTATCCAACACGAATAAACAGGTTAGACCACACCAGCAGTGTGTGGGCTGTATGTCTATCATGTATGACTTCGCTTCTATATCCTTTTTGTTCAATTTCTACCTGATTTAATAAGACCTACTCTGATGAGTCGTACTCCCTGTAGGGATTGTCCAAATGTTCGATGTGTTTACCAAACCTACTTTTTACACGGGCTAAAAATTTGACATTTATGTCCACATCCAAGAATAACAGAGTGAGGCCGGTTGTTCATGTTTTTTCTCCAATTGGCTATTTTCAAAAATCTCCAGTCAACGTTGCAATGGGTCTATTAACTTTAATGTAACAGACCAAAGGAGAAGCGCAAAATATATGTAATAGGTGTAGAGGGGGCTAGTAAAATCTGGAGTTTTGTCCACTAAAGACTTGACTTTGATCGGCAACAAGGACAAAATAGATGGCCAAGATTTATAGTTACAGTATATGCGTCTATGTTTTAGCAGACATCTGCTTTGATCAATGATTATGCTGCATTGTGGCAGAGACTGTAAATGTTTTGTTGGGCGATTATGTCTTTTGTATGTTGTTTACAGAGTGAAACCTGTATTTGATGCTTGCTTGATTTCATAGTGGAAAACCTGAGGCTTTTACAGAAGTAACAGGTTTTATTTAAACAGAATGAGGTCAAAAGACATTGTCACTTAAATGAAAGAGATGCCCAAGTGACAATACACTAAAAGAAATGTTGGTTGGATGTTTTTGGTTTTATTTCTCAAGTGATTGCACAAAATGAAACCATCTAAGTAGATGGAGTGCCTACTAAAAAATCTATATCTTGATTCAGCTGATTTTATTTTGCGCAACCACTTGACCAAATAAAATTGCGTAAATTCATCACTTTTGTTTCCAGTGTTATAGTGCATGTCCAATATCATCCCATAGCCAATCGGCCACTTCTGCCCATCCCTGTGCAATCAGTCACGATAGGTAGATGTCTCACTTATCAATAGGCAAGGCTTATTATTTCAGGGGGTTTCCTCTTTCCTGGATAGGACAGTCCTGCTGGGGGTCGCCAAACTTCCTGGGGCCACATGGACAATGAAAGTTGAATGAAAGAGGTACACTTTGGTGGTATGTAAGCATTGTATTTGACAGACTGAAGTGTTTCCAAATGATCGTGTTTTTCCGCTCAAATGCAGAAAATGCTGCAGTGGCATTATCTGGGGTCATTTCTTAATCTTTATGAGGACAAAAAAATAACCTGTATCTTCATACAAGCACCATATCCCGGATTGTTAAGTGATTTTAAGTGAATTTAATAAGTAATATATCATCACCAAAGAGAGATTTCGCCGCTCCTTCCTGCCAACTGCTGTCAGACTTTTTAACAAGAACATTGGGTCAGGCCTACAAACGGGAGGGCATTAGTGCAATTGTGCAGTCCTAGGATGCAATATTAACTACTACTGTACTTTCAGCCAAGGGTGTACTTAAATATTGACCAATGATGTATTTTGTTTACCATTACAGTATTCTTATTACAATACTTCTATCACTGTAGTATTTCTACCACTGCAGGATGTTCACTATTACAGTACTTTTATCATTGCAGTACTTTTATCATTGCAGTATTTTTCTATCATTGCGGTACTTTTACTATTACAGTACTTTTACCATTGCAGTACTTTTACCATTGCAGTACTTTCATCATTGCAGTATTTTTCTATCGTTGCAGTACTTTTACTATTACAGTACTTTTACCATTGCAGTATTTTCTATCATGCAGTACTTTTCTATCATTTCAGTACTCTTACCATTACAGTACTTTTATCATTGCAATATTTTTATGATTGCAGTATTTTCAATCATTCAGTAGTTTTTATCATTACAGCGTTTCCCCCTCCGTATAATGGACAAACATTAGGAGTGTTTCCTTACACTTAGATACGTTTATACTGCGTATATTTGCATGCTTTTTCTGAATGTCTGCTGCTAATGTTATACATTAACGGCTACATTACGCCGCCGACTCTGTGTGATCTATATCTTTGCTGCTGTAACACCTCAAATTTCCCCATTGTGGGACTAATAAACGACATCTTATCTTATCTTATCTTATCATCAAGCTCTGTATAAAAAGCATAGGTTATAGGTCACATTAACAGTTTTTAAAGTTTTTAAAAAGCTTGCAATAATCATGTTGCCTAACTTTACATACTCTCCAGTTTTTTTTAAAGCTCACAGTATTTTTGAGTAGGAGAGCTAGTTTGACCAATCCTAAGTGTTTTTAGAAATTTCCACACAGACCAACAGTGGCTGGGGATGGGTACACTGACCAGCAATCAAACTCAAATCTGCATGAAAGGCAACAGTATGTACCGCTACACTGCTGGCTTTGCTTAAATGGAAGTCCATCCATCCATCCATTCTCTTCCGCTTATCCGAGGTCGGGTCGCGGGGGCAACAGCTTAAGACAGGAAGCCCAGACTTCCCTCTCCCCAGTTACATCATGCAGCTCCTCCTGGGGGATCCCGTGTCGATCCCAAGCTTGCTGGGAGACATAGTCTCCTCTCAGTGGGACATCCCCGGAACACCTCAGCAGGGAGACGTCCAGGTGGCGTTGTGACAAGATGCCCGAGCCACCTCATCTGGCTCCTCTCAATGCGGATGACCAACGGCTCGACTCTGAGCCCCTCCCCGATGACCGAGCATCTCACCTTATCTCTAAGGGAGAGTCCGGACACCCTGCGGAGGAAACTCATTTCAGGGATCTTTTTCTTTCTGTCACGACCCACAGCTCGTGACCATAGGTGAGGGTAGGCACATAGCTCGAGCGGTAAATGAAAATGGGATACTGAATGTGAAGTAATCCGTGAGGCAATAACTCAAATTCTCACGCTGCAAACTAGTTGAGCCAAATCCTTCAGACATATTTAATCAATCAGTATCCCACAATAGACAAAAAACATTTTTGAACACGCTAAATAGGTTTATTGGAGGCGATCCATCCAGACAAAATACCTTGTTCTTTAATCTATAGTATGTAGTTGAAAACATGAAAAGTTTTATTTTTTTACTGGTGGCACAGACAAATATTGAGATGACCACTGGGCAAGAAAAAGGTATTTGCTCAAGTGGAGCCAATTACTCAAAATAAATTGGACCTTCCATGATATTTCCAGGCTTTGCACTTCATCT
The DNA here is from genome assembly GCF_059441095.1 of Idiotropiscis lumnitzeri. NCBI lineage: Eukaryota > Metazoa > Chordata > Actinopteri > Syngnathiformes > Syngnathidae > Idiotropiscis > Idiotropiscis lumnitzeri. The sequence continues at coordinate 8,156,441 of NC_142403.1, read as the reverse complement.
TCCTCTCATCCGTCGTATGTGTTGTTATGTGAAAACTGGGTCAGATCCACGGCGAGCCCCTACTTCCAAATAAACAGACTAGTGATGGCTGTTTACCCAGAGTACAAGAGCCATTATGCACAAGGAAGTTAAACATCTGTGACAGGTAAAATAGCTGCAGACAAATCGTTGTTGCCCTTTCTTAAGGGATTGATTGGAAAAATGCTGATGTTTCTCTTAACTGTTACCAGCAGCATACACACCTCTGATTGCTTTTCAAAACGCATAGCAGAGGCATGTGTAAGAATTCAAAAATAAAATGTTTTCGTTCGTCTGCAATTAGTCCCCAAGAAACTGCAGTTGGCCTTGTCTGGGATGAATTTTTATCACACTGCTTGCAAGAATAACCTCTGTTATTAAGGACAACATCAGTACTGAATCTTTAACCACCTCTTAAGTTTAGGGCAGTATTATGCAGAAATTTAGCTGATGAGGCTGATTTGCAGTGTGCTCATAATGTACAGCGAGGCAAACTGTAATGAGTTTAAGGTCATACTGTGGAGACATTACAGCGTTAAAAAAAAATGTAGTCCGAAACTAACTTGAAGTGGAAGGCACCATAATGCGACTTGGAGTTTAATTGGAAGTGAAATGTTCTAGTAAACAGAACAATGCATTTATGGTCCTCTATGGACTGTATTTCATCAAAGCTGGCAAACAAGGCCAGAAAGGAACATCACACAATCAGGCAAAACTGAGTCATTGCCTAAGAAATGTTCTGTTTATGAACTCACATGTGTTTGGTCGAGATTATTTGGTGACGCAATGCGGTACATTTTGGTGGTGTGCAAAAAAGTTACAATATTATTAGGGAAATGACGTAAAAGAGATTTCTTTTCATGTATTGTCGACATCTTACCTGCGTTTGCATTTTGGCCACTAGTGGAACCTTAAGCATGGTTTACACCAAACAGTAGATGGCCATTGATTCCTAGTGACTTAAATCAAAAGAGGGAGATTGATTTAACAAAATGGCCTTAAACAAAAGATAGCATTGGTGTGCTTTTTGCAGGCAGTCCTTCATCCAGCATGGGACCATATTCACTGACTTGGGCGTGAGTTGAAAAATGGGTCACATAAATTACAGAGAAAAGTTTTCTTTGTTTTTCTAATCCAACAAATTAATTAATTGATTTTATCATCAAGAAATTTCTTGATGCAGTGTAATCAGTTGTTGATTAATCGTTTTAAGAAAATGAGCCAAAATGAAGAGCAACTTGCTTAGTAAAAATTGTCAATAACGCTCTAGATAACTAATATTTTTTGACAGAAATTAATGTTTATTATGTTGAGTTGTTGGTAAAAAGGATTATTGTTGACGTGAAATTGTAAAGTTCCTATACACGTATTTAAACAATGAATTTATTGAATATATTGTTTTCAGAAACATTCTGGAATGATTTAAGCGACAGAGGCACAAACAAACTAACTCGGGGCCAGAAGACTTATTACTTTTTGTTTTGAGTTGACAGAGAGCAGACAGAGAACAGCGTGGGCAGTCAAATTTTGGAATTGGATGTGAGTGTCGGTCGGCTGCTCCCAAGATGTTTGGATCACTTACATGTTGCCTGAGCTTTGATTTAGCTCATCATTGTGGCTCAGAGAATTTAGAGTAAAGTTGTTCACTGTCAAATCATAAAACATGACAGGGCGACCAACGAGAACGTAGATCTCATTTAGTTCTAAAGGAATGTTTGTCAGGAAGCAGCCGGTGGACCCAACACTGTTCATGTGTATCTGGGTCTCACATGTGTACCTTTCTGCGGGCTGCTCAAAGTACGAAACATGAGCACGCACCCACACAATATGTATGTGCATCAAAGCTCATGGTCCCTTCAGCTGTAAGAGTGCCAGGCAGTATTCAGCACCTGGATCAACAGGTCGCACAGCTACTCTTACACACCCCACTGATCTCCGTCCTCTTACACAGGCAGGAGTCCACCCAGCTGCTAACTTTCCCAAGACGTTGCATATACTATCATGCGGTGCTGAGCTACTGTAACCGAGCTCCAGTCATGTTTCACCACTTTCAGCAATCCCTGATCCGGTTCTTTAGTCTAGAGTTGTGTTATATCCGCCTTGTATTGTTTTACATTACGTTTCATGTTGTATAATGTACAGTGACAGCATGAACGTTGTTTCGGGGCGATCCTATTTCTGTGCGTAGGTTGTTGACAGATGCAAGGTGTCTTGTTGCAGAGTCCGTAATGAAAACCCCTGAGGAATGGCTTTGTTAATTTTGCCAGTAATATGTTAGAAAATACACTACAAAAAAAAAAAGATGTGGGGAATTACCATTGAGGTGTTTGTGTTCCTACATGGGCCTTAGTTCACTAATGTATTCCTGATGTTGGCCTACTAAAGATCTGGTCCACGGTGTACACTTAAGTGATCCCTGCCATAAATAATCACAATGTTGCACTATTTTACCTCAGTTTGTAGCATATTTGCTTTAGTTCATCCTGGAAGACAGTCATATCTCTGCCCCTTCGTCAACCTCCCAAGTGACCTATTGCGACTGAATTCTAACGTGCAACGTTGTTGGCAGCTTATCAAAAAGCAACTCTCTTCCTGCATCCCTCGCAGTATGCTCTGGGGTACGCACTGACTTCTTGAAAAATGTAACAGCTGCTCTGAAAGAGATACATGCTCGACATCATAATGATTTTGCTGTTGAATGTATGAACAGTGGCACATGCAACAATCTGTTGGGGATTAAGACAGAAAATTCCAAAGAACATAATGCACGTAAGTGGATCATAGTTACAATGATATCACACAGTGTCAGGTTAGGTAGCAACTCTGCCTAATGAATGTGGTCATCATTCTCCTGCTGCAGCTCCCAAAGAAACTTTGGCTACTTTGATCCAACCCACCGAGACACACAAGTCTTCAGCAGCCCTGTAATTCGAAAAGAAGTCTTCCAGATAAAGGACTTCATTAAAGCAATAAAGTATATGGGTGCTGAATGACTATGCTTTGAAGTGACATACTATGTGGCATCGATCAAAAGGTCCTTCGTATATAAGATTAGATAAATTGGCCATTTGAAAACGAATGAAAGCATTTTCTTTTAAAGCAGACTGTCTGAAAACTGCACACTTTTTTCTGTTCTCCACAGTACTGGGGAAAGGTATGTTCATTAGAGAGCATAAGGTCTTTACTTGCATATCAACGGAGCACCTAAAAATAGCCTCTTTGCCATCCTCCAGCTCTTGGAGGATCATAGTTAAAGGAGGCAGCTGAACGGGGCCATGCCCGGGCTCTGTGGACAGATGTTTGGGAGAACAGGTGGCTGGGCTAGTCCCCTGGATTTGCATTAGCTATGACACACACAGCAGACCTTGCCGACTTCAAAAGGCAGCAGCAGAACTGCTAATGATCTGCAGAGAGAGGAAAGAGGAGTGGCGAGACAGCAAGCTAGCTTCACAGGCGTCTCGCGGACCACCTCTCCAACTAGAAAACTTTTTAATGCTACTAAGTGTTTTCTAATGAGGTCGTACTTTCTGCTCTTGCCACAAGGGGCATTTCATACCACTGCCAATGAAAAATGCGGTTGATGAGACATAAGAAGCAAGAAATCAGAATCAAAGCATAACATAGCAAGATTACTTTTCTCTGTTAAAACATGGCATCCGTCCATTTTCTGACCTAATTCGGATCACAAGTGAGCTAGATCCTATCTCAACAGTTGTTGGACGAGAGGTAGTAGACACTGGACTGGTCGACAGATTTAGACAAACTGACAACTATTCACACTTAAATTCACTCATGAAGACAAGTTAGAGGGCCTTATTTTCATGAACAGGCACCTGTGCGCTCAGCATAATACTGGAGGATACTGGAGGAAATCCACATAAACACAGTGAGAAAATGCGAACACCACATAGGAAAGTCGGAGGCAACAATCGAATCCAATGTTCTACTTTGTGAAAATAAAAATATTAAACATGTTTAAAGATTGTGTTTCAGTTCAGACTTATGTGGGATTTCAAGTGACTGGGTACTTTTCCTCTCACATGTTTCTCTGTTGGGACTCATTTTGTGAAGGACAGTTCCACCATATTTAAATGCTTGCATGAGTATACTTAAAAGTAATTTGTGGATTTGTTGCTGAGCATATAGTAATTTGAGTATCTTTGTTGTTAATATGATTTTTTTCAAGATTGATAATCTACTTGCAGTGTAAAAAGAAATTGCAATAAATTACCCCAAATTGCACTGAGTTGCCTCAGAAGAATCATAAGCAGTTCGCAGGTGCCCATGCCTTTGACATGGTTTGATCAAAAAAAAAAAAAATTCACACCATTCATCCAGCTTCACAAAATGTGGCCTGTTTAGACGAGTCATTCATATCTCATGAAAATGAGCAACTGTCCACACTCTACCCGCACCCACATTGTAGACCAATATCCAGTACTGTTTTGGTTACCACAACAACCGTGAGTGGAATTGACTGGCTGAAGCAGAGCCCCCGAAACATTTGTAAAGAAAGTAAAAAGACTTGTGGAGGCAACCCTTCAAATGTTACACTTCAAGCACTTGTCATTTATTGAGCTGATCTGTGCATGAGCTTCATGCAGGAGATACCAAAAATAAACCTTTAGTGATCATTTTCTGACACAGTCGGTAAACACCGGAGATGACAGGCCCATATCCGGGACTTTTTCCCTCTTAGTTATTGTGACATCATCAGAGAGGGCTTGGTCCCACATAACGCTGCACTTCACGCTTCCATCTTGGAGATCTCGCAGTGTCCTTATGTGAGAGGAAGCCCTCTGAGAATTGGGACAGTCCTTTGTTCTTGTGAGCAGGCACGACTCAGGCCTAAGGGGTAAAACAAGCACTAAGAGGTAATATTGGGTTAGATTTTTTTCCAATTGTGGTTTGTATTCTGCTTGTAAAGTTCACTGCCAAATATCAACTAATAATAAATGCGAACTAATATCAAACAATTTATTCCATAAATTAAAGCTACTGCACAAACGCTAAACGTAAATATGATCCCCTAATTTCTGTTCTCGGGTGGTACTGAGGTAAACTGACCTCACTCAGCAGGGGTGCTTTGACTACATCTTGATTTTATTAGACCACATCTCCAAAGCCTTGTGAGATTTCCTCTTCTTTGTGCGACATTCAAAAAAACATCCAAAAATACTATTATTGCTCCATTTTTCCACCAATGTGTGCCGGGTTACCCTCCTCCTTTTATGCGTCCCTGTTTTTCCTTCCTCCATCCTCTTACTGGAGACATGCCATCACCTGGTGGGAAGCCGATCATGACCTCCGCCAAACCAAAACCCCGCCACACGTATGCGTGCACACGCACACGCGCATGCATTGATTCTTTTGTAATTAATTGATCAGAATTATTGGAAGAGTTTATCCATAGGGGAAGTTTGAACCAAGAGAAAATTAATTTACATTATTTCCAAAGGGAACGTGTATATTTGAAAGGAGAAAAAAATGGCGTTGACATATGTACAAGTTTTGAAATTCCACCGGACTTATTTGAGTCCACTCATATGAACTGTGCTTGCCCACAAGCATCTTGAACGACCTTGCAGTCCTGCTATTCAAGCGTGTCGTATAAGAAATTACATATAGCCACAAGGTGGCCCTAGTAATGTTGGCCTTTCTAAATGGTCACATTTTGGCCCCGGCGGTCTTTCCATCTGTGTGTTTTCCATAATTGGAACATTGTCTCAAGGCTTTCAGTTTAAAAGGACCCTCAGACATAATCTTCACCATCTTGACAAAATCCAAACATAGTCAAGCCTCTCCTGAGAACCCGCCAAGTCCAGTTTTTCCTCTTTAATAACAGATTTTATTAAAGCAGGGTGAAAACAATTAGGAGTGTGTGAGCTCTGTGTCTTCAATGCAGCTTTTTATTGAATAAGCGTCCCTCTGTCCGCTGGAGGTGGGCCCATATAAGTGACACAAGTAGTCGTGCCTGATGGTTAAATGGTGCGGACGCCTGAAGGGATTGCAGGAGTAATTTGATTATGGGTAATATGCGCCAAACCTCCCCCAAATCTTCTGTCCAATTCCTTCCCACTGATGGGTGTACTATTGGATATAAACTCCTAGGTGCAAAGGGCTGTCCAAATGTTTTATCCCGAAAGAGAAATAACAACGATCAATGCAATCACAGTGGATTATCTGCTTGATTGTGTATCACATGACGGGCTATGTTATTATTCACTCTTCAGACGTGTTCAGATGTACTTGATTACAATTTGAAGTATTGTATTTCAAAACAGTCAACCTCTATTTATTGTTTTTTCCCACCCCCCTGCCTTGGTGTGGCACAGATGCGTTCACTGGAACTTTCCCTCTCAGTGGGAGTCACTGGAGTTTTCCCTGTTACTTCAGCTCGCCTTCTGAAAGGCTCAAAACCACAAGCTTGCTGCCAAAGACCAACTCAAACATTCTTGGCCATACACAATTGAGCTCTGTGGTATAATATAAACATAAAAACAGTACAGTAATAGACAGTAAGTGCGGACTCGTGACAGTGGTATATTTATACATTTTGTGATGCTACACGTGCAACTGTGTGTCTCTTCCTCAAAGATATTTCATTACTAGTATTGTATTGTTGGGTCTATTTTCCATTGATGCATCTTCAACACATTAAGCGTGCCCACCTGTAAGATCAGATCACTAACTGCAGGCGTGGGCAAACTACGGCCCGGGGGCCACATGCGTTTAAATGTTTTAATCCGGCCCGCCAAACTTGAAAAAAATTACATGAATAAACCTTGTTAATGTTTTTTCCATATACTTTGGCGTTTCAAATACATATATATTGTTGTAATGCTTTTGTTCAATTTCATTTAAAATTAAATGTATTTTTTTTTCTCCGATGAGGTGAAGTTACCAAAACACTCCATCCATCTGCTTCAGGTCCGGCCCCTCTGTCAAATTTTAGAACCCATTGTGGCCCGCCAATCCACAAGTTTGCCCACCCCTGCATAAGTACAAGATAATGGCATACAATACAAGTACTGCACATTCTGGCTTGACAATTAAAAGAAATAGCAATAGTATTTAGAGTTGAAACAATAGTGTCCATCATTTTTTTGGGGGCGTATGTTAGTTGAGATCACATGTCAAAATTGCTCAATCAACATGTGTCGTAAATATGTTTGACAAATTTAGTTCACAGCAATTAGCAAACACGACGGAATAGTGAACCTCAACTTGTTTAACTTGACATTTGCCAACACAATGTTGATTTATGGTGCGGAAACTAAGGGGCCATTTGGACAAGACTGTTTTTAATGGCTGCTATTGTTCCCCGCGTCAAACCCCAAATCAGCTGGGATTGGCAAAATGGCTGGATATTACTAATGGAATAATAGATATTCACCAAATAAGGCCATTTGTTTCTATTCATACTATTTTGGATTTCAGCTATGACATGATCAGCGACCCTCACGACGACGTCATTGTCGTTCAACTCACATTCTATTGTAGTTTGTTTTGCACACCACATGTAGAACCAAATGACGCACATCCAGGTATGCAGGGAGATTGAGAGAGTTTCGCAAGAGTGCTGCACCTCCTTTTAACTGTAAAGGAGGCATATTCATCACAGTTATCTCCAGCCATTTTCGATCCAACTATCCACCTTAGGGTCGCTGGCGAGCTGAAGCGTAGCCCAGATGACACAGGGGTACACCCTGGACTGGTTTCCAGCCAATCACAGGACGCATACGGATAAACAACCATTCACACTCATGTTCACATTTGGAGTCTTTAGTTAACCTCACATGCATTTTTTTGGGAACATGGGATGAAGCCCAAGTGAGCAGAGAGTGCAAACTCCAGACAGGGAGACCGCTGTGAGGCAATGCACACCAAACACTTGGTCATCACAGTAATATATTGGAAATAAATTACTTTCTTTGCAATCAATTCGATCATACAGTTGCACTTTTTTGAGACACACATTTGCAATGAGGAACATTTCAAATAACCAAAGGCTGAAAGAAATGCTTTTATCCACATATTTTGAAAATAAAGCTGGGGGAGTTACATTCCCAATTGTTGGAAAAATATCCAAGAAAATCCTGATATCCTTCCATAATCCAAATATGAAAACATGAAGATAAGAAACACTAAAAGATTTTGGCTCAGCCACAGTTTCCATTCATTTGATTTATTTGTGTAGGCGTGCAAGCATACGCATCACAGTTTCAACTTTACTAAAACCAGATTTCGGATGTTTTTCTCATCCTTGTGCAAACAGTTGGCCAACTAATTGATAGTCTAAATTTATACTTTTGAACCAAAGGAAAACAAGGTTTTGAAGTCATAAGTGTGATGAAATGAGAGAAGGAGGAAAAATGTAAAGACCAAAATATCTCTACATACACAACTATGATCATTTTATGGTTTCCTTCTAAACATTGAAACAACAAACAAAGCAGAAGATGACATGCAATGCTTTTAAGTCACACATGAATTGATCTAAATAGAAAATGAAAGTCTTGTAGCTGATAGCGAGTTTGCTGCCTTTGAGAAAATATCTATCAGAAATGAATGGAATGAATAGAGAATCCCATTGTGCGGGCTTGAGGGGGATGAGTTCCAAATGGTGGGAACAGAGATGGACGGTGACATATGTGCCAATAGGGGACCTCACCAGGTAGGTGGGTACAGTTTACGGACGACTTCATGAGTTAGGAGGAAGATTTTGAAACTATGCAGTATTCACCGAAATGTCAGACTCCAAACGACATACTGTGGGCATGAAAAAGACATTTTCACAAAAGCCCACCCTGTCATTCAATCATTACATTGATATTTTTACACTGAAATCAGCCCAAGTTTATTTAGCCACTCAGTGTTTTGAATTTGAATGAATACTCCTATACCATCATTATAAATGTAAAGTTATGTTGCAATTTGTCAAACTTTGCAGTGCTTGGGGCAATCAAAAAAATGGGCCAATGCTTGGCTAATTGCCCCATCATGTTTCTAAAGCAATCAAGTGCTGAGCAAGCGAGAATAACCTACATCCACCAAAGCCGAGCTCCACACATGCCTGTTTTACTTTGTCCTAGATACTTTCTGGCTCGATTAGTATTAAAGAAGAATCATTTTTTTCATGCGACTTGACGAAAATGATCTGCCATTGCAATGGAGTACAAAAAATGTGAGCGTGCACATATCATGTGGGTTGGTCTTTTGTCTCTGCTTTGATCAAAACAGAAGTATGTCTTGATGCAAGTAAACTGTTCTCAATGGGAAACAGGTGACCTGCAAAATGGCAAGGTGCTTTCAAAACCACTTCTCACTTTACTTAGCGAGACGTCTCAGGAAAGAGCGCGGCATCTACGGGGTGCCTTATTTTTTGTTTGCGCAACAAATGGCCCTATTCGGGGTGAGAGGTCAAAGCGATAATCACGTGCATAAACACAACTCTCTTAAGCAGCACTTTTGAAGTCCTGCTGCTTGACCTATATGTTTCTGGCAGGAAAATGTTAGCTATGCGTACACAGAGACTACATCAACATTATTTGCAACAAGATATCCGGACATTCCTGCAGTATACATTAAATATGTATATATATCTATATATTTTTTTTTTAACAATACTGGTGTCCAACTGTCAACCAAATCGGTAGTGTGGAGTTATATATTATCAACTCCGACAATCCCTGATATTTGGAATTTGAATGCAAGACATGTAAGAAAATATAGATTTTCAAGAGCACTTGTATATCATGCGAAACTGTCTGCACTGGTGGCACTGAGACAAGAAATTGCAAATGCCTGTGCAGCAATCCCATTGGACACTTTGGCCAACATTACCTAAGCAGTAGTTTGCCATACACATACTCTTACTGTCTGGAAACTAATGGCTACCAAATTGAGCCCTTCTTGTAAATGTAAAGGCCAAAGGTCACTTGGATTAATCTCATGGTCTGAACATTTTTTTTTTATCAATGTAATTATATTTATGTATATTTTTCCTTTACTGATGTTTGTATACATTTTTTTGGTGGCTGACATATATACATAATGTATACACATCCTCACAGTCACAGTATACACCGCATAAAAGGCAAAATGCGAGTCAGACTGCTCCAACACAACTGTTGTTTATTGTTACTTGTCTGTTAAAAAAAAAAAAAAAAAAAGCTGACATGCTCCAATACAGTCTCACACATGTGCAAGCATGAACACTTTCGTGCGGAGAATTAAACACATACGCTCTAATTAATAACTCCTCTGCCTTCTGAGTGTGTGTGGCAAATACACCGTAATCCCTTGGCACTTGGCTCACAGTAATCAGCGCACAGGAAAGACTGCCTTTGAAACATTAATTAGCATCAATGATTTTTTTTTTTTAGTCCTCAGACTCCGACAGCAAATAGCCTCAAAACAAAGTAACTTTTTCAATGGAACATGACAAGTATTATACAATATTTGTTAGTGTCCCTGCCCATGCATGATCTGATAATTTGGTGGTGATATTTAACTGTGACAATATGAGAGTTGGTATGAGGCATACGGTGTTGATTTGTAATCATCAAAAGAACTGTCGTAAACCATATAAAATAGAATTAATTGAAAAGGCATTCAAACATCAAAAACATCAATATGCGAGTCAGCCATTAAAGCCCAAATTATAGCAAAGTAGAACGGGCTGAAAGAACATTATGTTGACACTGCGACCCTAATTATTTTAGCCCTCTAATCTTTCAGTTTTGATTTTATTATTATTAAGTACAACGGCTACAGCTAGTGCGTAATTGCATCATTCACTTTAATAAAGATCATCACATGCTGGGTCAAAACCAAATTGCATGTGAATTCATTTCAATTTATCGGTCAGAATGTCAGGTTAATACTAGAAAATGTTCCATGAAGTGCTCTGGAATGATATCAGTCAAAATGCGGGGAAACCTACAATCTAATTTCCCCATGGAAAATATTGTACATTGAAATACTCTGCTCCCCGGTTTAAAATTGAAACCTTTATTAGTGGAGAGTAATTTTAAGAAATGTAATTTTTTAAAAACTTTCTTACGATACAATTGCAATCAGCAAGATAGGTTAAACACTAATTGATGAAACTATAACGATCAAAATCCATCTATCCGTTTAGCCTAATTTGGATGGACTTTCAATCACGGGTCACTTTTTTATCTTATTGCTACGCCTCATGAGCCTTTGCACGAATTGGAGGAGCGACTTCTAGTTTCTAATTGGAAACAGTGTTTTGTTTACGTGCTATTTGGTTGTGTGAGCCTACTTTCTGTGACAGTTACGCACTTAATGTAAGAATGCTAGTTCTAGCAGTTTAAAAGCAATAACATTTCAATCCTGTTTCTACTAACGTAGCAGGATCGGAAGATGAGATCAAAATGTGGCCAGCGACAAATTTTGATGCTCTCTGAACTCTGTCAATTCAGACGGTGAGGCAATGAACAAACTCAAAAGCTCGGACGTGCATCAGTATCTGCACAGTAATTTATCTTAAAACAGACATAGGAACCAGCTAAACCCATTAATTTTATATCAACCTCCTTGGTCCAAAAAAAAAAACCTGATACATAAGAGAAGCAACAATAATAATGCAGATTAAGATTAAAATATTGAATCCTTTAACAATTTATTATTTATGTGCTGAAATTATAATTATGACAAATCAGCCGTCCATCCGTGCGTCACAACTATTAAGAGACAAAAAAATATATGTTGTTGCCTGACTGATTATGTCAACTATTCACATGCAAATCATATCTGATCATATTTATTTTTCTTTATTTGATATTTAATTACATTAATTGATGTTAAAGTAAATTATTTGTTATATTGCACTGCAGAGAGGAGCTCTCCAATCTCGTTGTACAGTGAGTACAATGACAATAACGGGCATTCTGGTTCTGATTCTTATTCTGTGTGATTCTTCTCTCAAACTTTAAGTGGCACCTGGAGAATCTTCGCTGGTTTGTTGTAATGCAAACACGAAGTTGCATTTTCGCTTTTTGTCCACAAATTGAAAGAAGCGCACATACAATATTTAGGTGGTCTTTTCAATTGTGATTTTCAATCCCAATGATATGGGAACTGTAACAATTATCACAACAACTTCTCTCCTCATCGGGGTGCTTGTAAAATAAACAGCTCTTGAAGCCACGGAATGAACTCCTTCTGTTTTTTTTTTTTTAATACGACTACCAACAAGTTCCCAGGCTGTGTGAGACATTTTCAAATGCTACGGGGTCGTATGACAATTAAGAAAATAAATCAAAAGAACGTTCAAATAAACCGCTCTGGCTGTCATCGGGCTACTTCCCGTGTCCTAAAGGGAATCGCTACCACAATCGTTTCTCCATGAGAGCCCTCAGGAATTAGGCAACAAAGAGCAACCATTCACAAATTGGGGTTTTCAATTAAAGTAACATGTTATCAAAATGTGGGAGGAAGCTGGACTCTGTAAAGAAATCCCACACAGGCATGTTTAGAACATGCAAACTGCACACCTGAGGGCCAAAGCCAAGAGTCAAACCCTGAACCTCAAAACTGCCAAGCAGACACCCACTCACCATGCTGCATGAAAAATTTACTGTAGAGAAAAAACTGTTGAATTTACTTAATTTTATTTCATCAAGGAATTCAATGAAATAAAATAATCTAAATGGAGATGTGTTTTTTATTATTATTTTATTATCTTTTAAAAAAAATCTGGATCCAGATTTAATTTTGTGAAACCACTTGATGAAATCAAATTGATTAAATTCAACACATTTTTTTCTGATTATTACACAAGTTCAACTTAACATTCTACAACTATAAGCAGCCAAGTTTATTATTATTGCTCAATCTCCATTTTACAAAGCAATGCAAATGGGTGAATGAATATGCCGTTTTTGGGGTCTCCTGAAAAGTGACTACTTTGGAGCTACAAGGTTGTGGCCCGACTACAGCTAAATTCATCCACACTTGGCATTTGTCACATATATCTTGGAATACATTTTGGATGGGGCTATTTGTTTCTTAATTATCTGGTGAACATATCTTAACCCTGGAATCAAGGTGACCAAAGTGACCATAATCGGAGTGGGTGAAGAAAGCATCACGACTCGACAGAACCAAATCCCGACTCCTGGCAAAGCCTTAAAGGGACGGAAGAACGAGGAATTAGGAAGATTTTCTGTCTTCCAAGTACACACTCCCCAAGCCAAATTATTGCTCTTTTTTCATGTGTTCCTTTTGTTTTGCTTTCTTTCCCTTTACTCTGGTGCTTATAATTTTTCTCTCCCTCTCCCTCACAGAGCATGATTGCATCCATATGGTCTCCCGGGATAGATGGGGTCAACACCCTACTTACTCACGCCACAGCGAGGCACTGACACTTGTGAGAAAGCCCTTATACAGGCACACACGCACGCGCACACATGCACGGACAGACAGACACATAATGCATTACCACTGTGATTGCCTCCATGCGGCAGACCCACAGTGTGCAACCTCAGAGGATGGGCAATAGGATTATCATGCCAATGGTTAAATAAATGCATCATGAACACATGCAGTTTGTTCCTCTGTAGTAATCCACCTCCTTCATTTACGGTTGGCCCCCGAGAAGATCTGGCACCAATTAAGTGGCGCTCACAAGAACGGGTCTTGATGGGGCCCTATGGAGCCTTCTGCCTTCAATCCACTCTTTTGTTCAGCGAGGCCCGGCGAGGTCATAAATATGAACCTGAAGACAGCGCGCAAATTGCAGTCACACTTGTGAGTGAAGGGGATCAAGGCCAGGAGACAGCAGAGGAATTAGACTGCCCTCCATCAGTGTTCCACATCCTTCCCTTTTTCCATCTTGCACGCAACACAAAATAGTCCGCAAACACACACACAATAATATGCGCAACCACACAGTTGTGGCCGTTTGCCTTGCGCGAGGAGCAAAAGAGGAGATAAATGAGCCAACAACTGAACACGCAAAGGCACACAATCGAGTGTGGATGTTTTTTAGCCACCAATGAAACATCCTAACAGCCGCAGCAAAGACAAACCACTCGGGCCCTTCACTGCTCACATTTATCGCAGTCTTCATCTTTATTCCTCTGGTCCTCCCTCCGAGCTCACCCACAGTCGGGGCTGTCTCCACAAACACACACACACAATATATATAATTGAAGGACATCGATAAAGTCTACTATAATGAACTCCTCCTCCCCAGGACCTTGCAAGTGACCTCTGGGCATCTGATTTCCACCGCCACATCTCCTATCACATCTCAGCTGTCACTCATAAATTATGACAATATAACAATAGACGATGCAATCGGCGCAGACCTCCACTGGCACCGCTTGTATGCTGCCTCCCAGTCATGTACTGTATACAGATGGCACATAAGTCAACTCGCACTGATTGTCACTAACATGTCGGCCACTTTATGGAGGTCTTGCCTTTTCGCTCTCTGCTTAGCTACTTGGAACAGCACAGACAGAGTAGTGGTCCATAAAAGGCAGCATGCTGATGCACTCAATACATCTACATCAGTAGGTGCATTATACTCGCAATAAGATGCATCTACGCCCTTTCTTGTAGCAAAATAATCATAATATCAGAAACAGCACTCAGGAGAACGCAATACATTTAGTCACCAATGCAAAGTATGAACAAATCAATCATGCAATTCTTGTCAAAGGAAGTATTTTAAATTTGACAAGCGCTGGATTTTTTGACATGTGTTAGGTATTCAACTCAAACTACACATTTATCCCTTCAATGTGGGCCAGACGAAGGCAATCAGAAGCGGGCTGAGTTGTCGCGGGACAATTCACGGCTGCCTCAACGTGGCCTGAGGATCTGACAGTTCCTGATGAGATTACCACCGCACTCATCCAAACTGACTGTAATTTTCTTCTCTTACACAGGAATAAGGTGGTCGTCAGGGAACCCGTTTACATCATGTGGATGGCATCAAACTGGCTGAGTCATCACCCCCGCGTACAAACATGCAAGACACAGAGTGAAAATGAAAATGCCAGAGACGGACAAAAACACAATTCCATTGGTGCTTAATTGGTCTGTTTTTGAAGTTTCCTGTAATTTGTCATTTGCCCGTAAACCGGGCGTCCATCCATGATGGGTAAAAAAGATTTCCCATCATTAATGATGGAATGCCCACCTCTGTCACTTACGATGTTCATTTTTTGATACCTATAATGTGAACTTTTCTCTAGCACCATGCTGCCGCATTTTTTATGACCTTGAGTAAAACTATATTTTTAAATTCCGATTTCCAAACAATTCAGCTTGCGAACAGCCTTTTGGTACCCGTTTTGATTTTACCTTGGAGACTTCCCGTACAGTGGTGGCATGAGATTCGAGTGACCAGGCGATTTTTGCTTTGACATGAATCATGATTTAGAACCTTTGATCAACCTAACATGCGAGTATTTCAAATAATATTGATGTGGGAGGAAGTCGGAATACCTGCAGAAAACCAAAGCAAGCACAAGAAAAAATATGCAGAACTCCACACAGGAAGGTCTAAACCAAGATTGGAAAACAGATCATCTTGACTTTGAGCCAGACGTAACCACTCATTGTGCTGCAACATTATATATCACATATGATGTATTGATCTGCAACGTGCATAAGCATATGTGAAGCTTTAGACTGGTACCACTGATTAATGAAGACTCAGTTGCACAATCCACAAAAAGGAAAAGCATTTCATATGTGGCAGGAGTGGTTTGCACAAGAGACCGGAAGGTGGAACATCTTTTAACCAACAGCAATTCCGGATCCCGCAACTTGTTCAACTCACCAACTATGGTCACAAGATCACAGTGGGGGGGGGGGATTAGCACGTCATCCCTTTTGACCAATTATGCGGGACGTATGAGAGAAAAAGCCCTTGAACTTGCAAAAACCATCGACTTAGCAGGGAAACTTTGATTAGTCAACGATGACCACAACAAAGACGACCACAGGGGCTGTTGCCGTCATCTTTCACATGCCGAGTGAGTCCGATGACACTCTGATCACAGGGACTTGGGATTTTAACATCAACTACACAATTAGGTGCGACTACTGGGATAAGATTCAGAAAGATTAGAAATCAAATGCAGCACTTTTAGCTACATGCTTATCTTTTATCATGGATGGTTATACGTTAAGATAATGAAATAGGTATCAAAACTCGGATTCTTATCAGCAACATTTGCCAGACGTTTCATTGTCAACCACTCAACACTAGATTACATGAAAGTGGTAATATTATGTTACACATAATTATGTTGGTGGCCTTCCGCACATATTCTTTAATGTCTCTGACTCAAACTGCTCTTTTAATAATGTCAACAATATTAAGGCACAAATGTATTTCTTTTTTGTGGAAAAGGTTGCCAGCATTGTGTTTAGGTTAATTTCTTTAAATAAGCAAAACCGGAAAATAAATAAATGTATTTTTTTTTTCAATCTTCGAATTTTTGGGCAAAAAACAATCTTGGACAGCAAACACTTGCTCGGAGAGTATGAACTATACGTTTTGATATATATTTGCAACAGCTTGTACAGCACAATCAACACATCAAAGATTATCTGAACCCTTTATCATCTAATTGGTCCATCTCTGGTTTATTTTATTTTTTTTGGTTTCTAAATTTTTATGACAGCGCTGATGGCTTTAAAAATTTATCCGATTTGAGGAAGAGTGGTGGAAAGTTTTGTCATTGACAAAAAAGTCTAAAGGTGGGAACTAAGAGAGGGAAAGATTGGCATTTTATTGCATATTTATCTCTTTGTGGTGGGTAATACGTTCTTCCTGGTGTTTGGCAGTTGGTTTATCACAATGTGTGTGACAGGCGGAGGTGACAAACTGACCAAGTGAGGGAACGTTTGCTGTTTCATCCAACAGATCAAATTATACTTAATCCCCTCACATTCCATAAGTAAGACCTTGTGTTTTAAATACAGATGTGGAAAAATGAAATTTGGCTGCTTCTGTAGGAGGGATATACAGTTTGAGGTTTGGACAAAACATGAAACAGGAAGTACTGTCACGGTGAAAGCTGCATGATAAATGGTGAAGTGGTAATATTCCCATATGCGAATCGCTCACCATTTCAATTTGCAGGAAGATGAAAGCGAAGGCTAAAGTGCCGTTCTGTTTATTGTTTCATCACCGACTCATGTTCTATTAGCAGTGACTTCAACTTCCACAGTGTGACATTATACGTGAAGGGTAGATCTGATCCCAATCTTACTTTTTTTCTTTACATCAACAGTATCAAATAATGAGAAGAGGATGGGTTAAATCGAACAAAAACCCGAGCCAAATTCTAAAAGAGGGAAAGTGATATACTGAAGGTTAGTGGTTAGTGCAGGATAATATAAAAATGATGAAGTCATATATTAAGTGTTTTGAATATACAATGCGGCTGTGTTTATACGGAGCATTTGACTTACAACATTGCCTTCTCAAATTATACATGCAGCCATCCGTCCAGGTGCTAAACCACTTGTCCCGTGCGGTGATGAGGGCGGGGCTGACACTGAGCAAAAGGTGGCGTCCCACCTAATAGATCACCAGTCAATCACAAGGACTGAGGCTTTAAAAGTAATGGGCTTTCCTTGTCCAGTATATACTTCCACTCTGAAGAGACATTCACTCACATTCATGCCAACTAAGCACAAATGAATCTGATGAAAACCAAACCACGCTGCTGATGTTCCCAAGGGGAAAGTGGAACGTCACACACCAATGCGACTCGGGTTACCCGGTAACCTAATCCACAAAAAGTGGGGAGGTAGTGAGACTCCCACAGAGTGAGAGACACTGTGTGCAACGGCACACCATCAGACAGGCCCGCATCAACGACTTTATCTCCAAATAAGTGTCAATATTTACGTCAAATAGCAGATGCTAGCAGATGGACACGATCGTTCTTGACCACCCTGCCGATGTCACATAATATCTGCTAAAAGGAAGTTCAAGGAAATGCATTTAAATATGCATCAATCCATCATGATTATTGGCATGGGAAGGCTAAAGAGGTAACTTAAGTAATGCCACCGATCAAAACGAATTTAATCAAGACATGACATGTTGCAGGCGAATTAGTAGGATATAATAAATAGTCCACAATTACGCATACAATCGACTGAGTACTTGGTGGACTTTGATTCACATCAGATTTGTTCTGCCAGCAGTGATGTAAATTTGTATTTGATTTGGACTTAAGAGTCCATTAATGCAATAGTAAAGTCATAATTACAGGAAATATGATATGTTTAACATGAAAAAACAAAAACAATAATTACAAGGGATGTGCGCCTGTTCTTACTGCCCAAACCAGTTCATTGCGCATCGTTTGTAACGTTGAAACCTCGTACAGTGCGTCACTACAGTTGTAAATAGAGAACATTTACGATGTCGATTCAATATCCTCTCAGCAGTTGTTTAGTTGTTTACAATTTACATCCGAAAATATGTGGGTGCGATTCCAAGTTGCTTTAAAGCACTATCCTGCCTTCCTTAAGTTCCCTGAACACGAATGCAGTAAGCTCAACACCTTCCGCTCATCAAGACTCTGGACACCAGCTTGACCAGTCGACTCCAGGTTTATTGACAATTGAAAGGGTGAAACTGACAATCACAAAATACATTGTGTAATCAGCAATATGAAACAAATGGATAACTTAATTAAAAGACAATTATAGCATTTGTTATCAAATGTGAAATCTAAATCAGTCTAAATTTCTGCGCTTCAAATTAGTGTATATTTATTGTAAACAATAAACATCCTTGAACTTGACACACCGTTATATTTTACACGGCAAGAATCATGACACAGAATGGCCACTAGAGGGCGATGTTAAACAACAAATGAACTGCAAGCAAGCAACCTAACTGCTAGACAGTATGACGCCTATTGCGCACTTTAAGCAGATCGACTCACGTCTTATAACACGCACGTTTCACTACTAAATTGAGATATAATGAAACTGCTAAACTTAAAGGAAAAGAAGAAGACATACCGACGATGCCACGGCTGCACAAGATGTAGCAAGTTGTTTGGAATGACCCACAGAACTGGCGGAAAGAAACGAGGCAACGTTCGCACGACGGCACGACTTCCGGGATTTTTAACCATGTGACTGACTACGTTGCTCTTAAAGGCGTCAGCATACTTTACAGAACCAAATAAGTAAAGTTAGAGAGAGTACCAGACTATAAACAGGAATTCTGAATAAGAGGAGATCATCTGCCTAGCAGAGGCAGGACAAGCACGTTGAACTTATTACTGACACATGTGTAGTAATTGGAATACAGCACTGGTGCTCGCTAATACTTCAATACAAGCCTTGTAAAATGAACAAGAAGAGTTGACACGTAGTGAAAAAGAAAAAAAACGTGCATCTTTGAGTTCAAGTTTCAAGAGGCACTCATCATCAGGGGAGCTATTTGCTAAAACAAGCAGGGAGATGAACTAAAACTTAAAGGCACGTCGACATTAAATGAGGTACGCATGAGAATGTGAGCGAGGAAGATGAAGAGAGAGAAGTTCAGAATGTAGCAGATAAAATCGCTTTTAAACATGAATCAGATTCGTCTAATCCCAAAGCACGAAAAAGCATCTTCATCATTTCTCACTTTTATTGTGTATATGTTTATATTGTTTGAAAGAAGGTGGATGAGACGCTAGGAGAAGGAAGACCGTAGAGTGAATGGGGCCAAGTCTGGGTAATGATGATCGCCTGAGCCTCAGGAGAACAAACAACATCATAAAATCGAGCTCTCAGTCTGTGAACCCGGGCCTTTGTTATCTTTCTGATTAAGTGACCCCATTTAACCTTCTCATAATATTTGATAAGGTGAGAAGAGGTCAAACAATATGCGGCAGCTGAACCACACAGCCAAGGAATGAAATATCTACATTCTCAGGTCTGTTTCACTCACCAAAGCCTCCAACATATATGAGGCAGAAGAAGTGTTCCCCTACATCTATGGTGAATAAAAATTGGGAGAATGAGAATATGGTGTGAGTGTCCCTTTGGCAGTAAAGTTTAGACAGGGTTGAGTTCAAGACTTTTGAGTCTTCCACATCATGCATGACCCGAGGGACTTTGCTTCATCCTTCAAGTTCCGATTATGAATGAGAAGTGAAATCTCCGACTGACAAATAAATTAAGCTTAGCACTTGAGTCTCCTTTATGTGTCTTTATCTCTTGCCAGCATCTGTGTTACAAAAGATACAAAAGCAATAATCCACATCAGGTTGTTGTGAGAAAACAAATGCCTCATGCTCATGTGAAGTGGCCGAAGAAATGTGTGAGTTGTTTCTGTAAGATCCCAAACATTTAAACAACACCTCAGCCCAACAAAACAAAACTAATCCCAGACACGCCATCTCCAACTCTGCACCAATTCTCCTGTGATGATGCTGCGCTCCTGTTTCTCCTCGCCTCAGAACGAGCTTCATCGATATGACATGCTTGTCACGGGTGCCAACACGGTGAAGGAAGCTGAGCAAATGCAGAACCAAAGAGTCTCGAGGCATCCTTCAGGGAGCTAACTCGGGTTCTGGGACATGTTTGAACTCCCTGGCCTCAGCGTTTGGGGCCTGAAAATGTTAACAAACAGACGTATACAGTTAATCCCTGAGGGCATTCACGAACCTGGGAGGTGTGCTTGGTTTTGAACATGAAAAGCATTAAAGGAATAACCATATTGGAAGGTTAGGCGTTAAAGAAGAGTTAGCCTGTTGCCTTATTTTTATCAAATCCAAATAACCACACAAATGCATACATTTATTGGAAAAAAAACTGAAAAACATTGCGAAATGTACCGAGCATCCTGATTTTAATATTATTATAATCAAGCCTGCATTCACATACACTGAACGCATGGCTTCACCTTTCTTTTGTAAACATGCCAGAAGCAGAAAAGCTTTGGCAAAGGCCATCTTTTTCTGCCTCTTCCAACTTTCCATCTACTTCAATCGCAGAATAGTTCATCTGCCCGATGTCTTCACTGAAAGTACTTTCCAGCAGCAAATCAAAATGCAAATAGCGTGGGCAGAAATAAGAGTTTGAAATTGTTGTCTTTGGTCGCTAGGAGATAGTTACCCTCCGAGTTTAGTGGCCGTTAATGTAATGCCCCTAATTTTTGTGGGAGAGCAACATCCGTGTAATTACAATAATCTTGTGCATCCCAAGGTTGGATGGAGATGTTGCGTCATGCCATCGGTCATGGAGAAAAGCAGCAAGGAGGGGACTTACAGAGACAGCGCAGACAGAAAGCACATGTTCTACAAGTTGGATTTTGTTTGTTTTTTGTTTTTTTCTGTGTTGGCCATTCATTTCGGATCAAGTTTGTGATTGCAATCAGATCGGCATTGTTGCATCATTAAACTTTTAATGCGACCACACAACCTCCCAAGAATTTACACCACGGCACAAACAAGTCCAATGCAAGATCTCAGTGAGCATATGGCTAATGGCCGCAAGCAGTTTGCAGACTGAGAGGAGAACATAGCTTCAAATCAGGCACCAAATAATCACTTTGGTATTTGGAAAGGCTGGTGACCACCATCATAACAGAACCGTAAAGGCATTTTAAAGCAGCTTTACTGTGGAATGTTTGAGGTTGAACACAATCTGTTCCGGACGACTGGTCCACCGCCAATTTGTTCGGATTTACAATAAATTGTTTCTCATGGCAAATAAGCAAAACAAAAATAATCAGGGGTCCATTTGTCTCATTTTAAACGATGCAGGCATTTTACAATTATTTCAATATTCTATACTGTGATGCAAGTGATTAAAAAAAATGTGAGTAACATCTTACATGCTTTTAATCAATTTAAAGCAACTTAACATGTCATTGGCCTGCTGTCATCAAAATATCCCAAGAATCATTTATTTATTTTTATTTATTTATGAATTAATTCAACATATTTTGTGCCAAGGGTTGTTCCAGGGTTGTGTCATGCAGTGAGCCAGTCCTCATCAGACATCAGACAATTCAACTGTATGGCGAATCGGCGTCTCCTCTTCAGCAACACCCAGAATGACGAGCTGCTTGCTTCTACAAGCAAAAGCAAAGGTCCACTCCTGGAAAACCCAAGAAAATGAAAGCATTGTTGTGTTGCTAATCTGTGAACCCCAAAAGTTGCACCTTGTTAAAATTTGATCACCTCCACTCAATGCGAGCAACCATAGAGATTACTTCTTACTTTAAGGACAATATTTAGTCAAGCACCAAAATACACTTTTCAAATAATGTAGCAGATAGGCATAAACTCACGCGCAACCCTAATGAGGACAAGTGGTATAGAGAATGGATGAATAATTTATCAGCACAGTGAGAAGACAGTGGCATGCCAATTGCATAATGTCGACACACTGTTAGCATTCTGTATTTGCGGGTGTCATGGATAACATAATGGACACAATAGCATTGATGTCAAAGCATATTGGTGAATGACCCAAAGATATTGCCTGGATCTGACTCAACTTATTTAAGAAAGCGTACAAGAGTCATGTACATTTACTGAGGAGGAAAAAGAAAATCTCCCTGGCTCACAATGGCACTCAAGAGTCAAATGCAATTAATTGATAAACGCCAGGACGTGATGTCCTGTCAGATAATATTGAAGTGCTGCAAAAGAGTGCACTGGGGCGTGAATCAAAGTCAGAAATATGAATTAAGCGAAAGTTAGTGAAAGACCATTAACCTAGAAAAGCCCTCAACTGATAGTAGAGGGCAATCTAGAGAGTTTTAGCCCTTGAGCTTAGGGCAAAGTCTGCAAGTCGTCCATGACGATTTAAAAAAGCAATTATGATCGCTTCTGACAGGGACTCTTGACATTCCAACGGCTAGATGTTGAATTTAAAAACCATCATTAGGGGTGCGGTACATGTGTATTGATTGCATGATTACTGTATACATATGTCATGATTTATCATCACCCAGATTCTTTTTGGGAGACTTTATCGTACTTTTCTGAGGTTGGGTGTATTGTAAATAATGTGTACATGCCAGCATGACACTCTGTTTTTCCATTATGTTCATATACATTCATCCTACGGAGCGCCATCAATGACCTGGAAAAGGCTAAGATCGCGCTATATAAAGCAATGGGAGCATACAGTTGAGATAAAACCATTCCCATCATCCCACGTGGCCGCCCACACACGCACGCACACAAAAATGCACACAAAGGGACACACATCCAATGCCTCCATCTTGCTGTACAGATTCCCCTGGTTTTGATTAATCTCCGCCGTCAAGGGGGGAAGTTCCTGTGTTTGGGTCCCGACAGGCAGGTTGCCCATTCCACATCTGGAAGCGTTAGCCCTGTCGGCCATCTCCAGACAAACACACTCGGGCGCACACACACGAGAACACACGCACGCTTGCACATAAGCGCTCACACAAGCACACACGTGCACAAATATATATACACACACATTCTCTCACACTTGTGCGAAACTAAGACTGTTCCCCCCAACACACACACCACATCATTTGTCTTCTGCAGTTTTGCCACAGCCTTGTTCTGAATTCTCTAACCTACGTATTCAGGTTTTAATTGTTCAGTGATTTCTCTGCAATTACCTTTTTGACTTCTTTTACCAGTGTGCTCTCTTTTTTTTAAATTCATGCGACAATAAATCTGTCTACAATGAATGTGTTTTAACTGGCATTTGCTTATGAACGAAGCTTTGTGGGGCTGTCACCAAACACTAAATTTTGCAGGTTACTGTCCGGTTTAACAGAGGAAAGAAATTAAATGGAAGCATCAGGTTATATATCATCACCATATGCAATAATTTAGCAGGAAATAGCACAAAATACAAGCGCTGAGTTCTGCTCGGACTGGGCAATTTCCCAACAAAATGAGCATCACTGGAAAATAATATAGTCTTTGCCAACATTTTTAAATAGTTAAGATCCGTAGGTCAGCACTTATTACTGTACAAAAGCGTTTACGCCTAAGCCAAAGTAGCAGTAGTAGTAGTATAGTTAGCGTGCATTTTCTTTATTATTTCTGAGCCGATTGCTGATTGCTAAGTGAACTAATTATTTAAAACAGTTTTATCCTGCGGCAGTGTGGTCAGTCGGTTGGCAGAATATTGTAAATGATATCCTGAAATGTTTCGCATAGAGTGTGTTGATCATTTGGAAATTGAGTGTAAAGTGGTTAGTTGTGTGTTACAAATGTACAAACGCAGTAGTAAGCTTGGTTTGTGGTTCAAGTTTTGCAAACTATGTCCGTGGTTTTGCGATTTATAGTAATTATATTAGAAATTGTGTTACAAGAATCACTATTACATTTTAAGCATTCGGAAATAAAGCAAGACATATTTGCTATTGCAAAATCTCTAATCTCGTTGCACACTTGAGTACAATGACAATAAAGGGATTTCTATTTCTATTTCTATTTCTAAAAACTACAATATTTTGCCATTCTGGTGAATGATGTTTTTGCAAAAATATACAATGGTTACAATAAAATGTGCTTAACCCATCAAAAAAAAACTACATTTGCAATTGAAACAAAAACTTAAAGATACAATACATATTGGAAGGAAAGAAAAAAAAACAAGAAACAGACTGATATTTTAAACGAAAGTCAAGACAAGTGCTGTTTGCTGCAATTGCTATTTTCAAATTCATCACATACCTGACAGGTTGTGCAAGACCTTGTATGCAGATCTCAGACAAAAACTTTCACCAAATGCAATGTCATCGATGCAATGAATCACTTTGTAAACAGACAGCAGCTGGGCTTCAACACAGCAAAGTATTTACAAGCAGGGCCTTTTAGGAGTCTGACTGGACTCAATGTATACACGCCGTGTGTCATGGAACATGCTTACTAAGTCAACTAACATATGAAATCATATTGTGTGTGTATGCATATGTGTGTGTCTGTCCAACATTCTTTCCTTTCCTGCTTTGTCGGGCGTTCAGAACTGTGTAACTTGTGCTCGTTGATGTGACCAAGGGCGACATGTGCCTAAACCTCAACAATGATGTAACACTGCCGCTTAGTGGACAACCATCAGAATGCATCCCATGGCAATTGCTCATAAGGGTGATTTTAATTTACACTCCACTGCATATGTGTTGTGTTTCAGCACTCCACAATGCTTTGGTGCTGCACATTGCTCCACGTCGTGAGGTGGAGGGTGGAGATACTGCCTTGCTAAAGGCCACCTCAGCAGTATCCAGGAAGCAACCTAGCATCTCTCTATAAATATTCTGAATATGTACAGCGAGTTGATATTTTTTACATTTTGTCCACAGCATGACTACAAAGTCCGTTTTCAGATTACTCTCAACAAAATGAGCAAAATAGAAAATGTCAGTAGTGGGCAAGGCAGTAAATCTTACTGTACCATCATTCGTCACTCGCTAGTGGCTGGGCCACCCGTCTATCATCGTCAGTCAGTATTTATCTCAAGCCCACCAAATCTGTGATCGTCAGTCCGTCATCGTTTTTTTTTCTCACTAAATTACAGTTGGTCACCACTATTTTAGGGACCGTTGTATTTCTTCTTCAGCAGTGTCACGTCGTGTGTCTCTTCCTCCAGCTTTCATGACCTACTGTAAACTGGAAGTTTAGAAAATATTCTCGGAATAAATCATTTCACCAAGACTTAACAAAAAAGCATAACCATAAATAATATGTTCATATGCAAATAAATGCACATGGGCAAAATTCTAGAATTACCCAAAGAGTGTAGATATCTGTAGTGATGGAAACCAACCAAATGTGATCTAGTGTTATAGTGCCAGAAGATCTGCAAATTAAATTATGAATCCTTACAGTTGTTATTTGTCTAAAGTGGGCATTTGTGGTGATATGAATATTGCTGACACACAAACGGTGCAATTGTGATACGCATCAGTGACTTTAATAGATGTCGCAATCAAAGACTATTATTGTTGCGTTGCTGGTTATTTTATCTTACCCTAGTAACAAAATAAAAAATATAACGAATTGCAAAGCTCTCCATTTCATGTCAAGGGATATAATGTTGGTGTTTGAGGTGCAGACTTCTACATATCGATGGCTGCATCCAGCTACAACCACCCACGCCGACGTGACCGTTCACATTGTCTTATCACTTAAATTACCCCAAAACATTTCTACCTCCTCCCCCCTCTGCGCCTTTTCATCTCCTTGATGGAATTTCTGGTGGGAGGTGCAAACATGTAAACAGGGGAGCGAGGAGCGATGACCTAGGAACGGGCAAGAGAGGAATGAGGCGAGCCCACAGTTAATGCAGGCTACTCGAAGCAACCCCGGTGTGTATTGAACCTTCGCGAACAAACGCAAGACACAGGTGCGTGTTTCCGCCAGTGAAGTATCTCGTCATTCGTTAGTCACCAGCAAAATGGGCATGTGTCAGTGACAGATTGATGGACGTTAAAGAGGACAGATGGAATGCAAAAAATGGATGCATGCATGACAGTAAAAACCGAAAGCATATTGCTCGCTGTGTCTGTCGCTAGCCAAAGGCTGAGCTGCATGTGGAAGGTTTTCTGCCTTTTTATGTATCCCGTAATCAAATGATGACCAGTCCAGGGTGTCGTTTGGCTTTCGTCCCAAGTCAACTGAAATACGCTCCAGCAACAGTGACAGTACATCGAAAATAGATGGATGGACTAAAATCAACAACACCAAAAAAGAAGCATCTGGAGCTTAAAGATGAAGACAAAGAAAATGTGGCCGAATCACAACACCCTAATTATCGCTCTCAGAAGTTCTGCGGTAATAATTAGAAGCGTTAATTGCAGCACATTCAGATGGTGTGTGTCTTAATTTGAATTGACACTGAGGAAAATAGTTTGCTTTTGAACTTTGAGCAAGCTTTTTGCTGTGAAGTCACCCCAGACTGGTCCTTGGGCCCTTTGGCTGGAAAAGGATTATAAGAGCGGTTGGATTGGTGAACAATTGAAGGTGATGACACAGACAAGCCAAGCAAGTGGGACCGACACAGCGGGGGAACAATGCAGTAAAAGCAGAGGACGTTGTCGATAAAGTGAAATTGGAGATCAAGGAGGCAGCAGATGGAGGAGCGAAAGAATGTGACCTGCCAAGTTGCTCGAGGCACCACCCGCCTGGATAGACGGATATGTACAGTCGCGAGATAAAAAGAGCATTGAGGCTGGCTGCGACAGATGTATCGTGGGGAAGAGCTAGCGAGATGAGAAAGAGAGAGGAAGTGAGAGTGGCGTGAAGAGGAAATAAGTCAGCGATAAACGAGTGAGTTAAAGAGGGAAATCAGGGAAATCAAAATTTAGGAAAGACAGCGAGACTGAGTAAGATTTAAGAGAGGAAGACAAGGAGAGCCAGCACAAATCTAAAAAAAAAAAAAAAAAAAAGGGAAGCAGGAGAGCAAGGGAGAGGCCACAGCTTGCCTTCCTCCGATTCAGCTGTGGAACAATCGTTGCCTATCAGTCTGTCAGCACCTACAGGCACAGAGGGAGTGCGAGGCCAGGAGTGACAGGGCACTGGCATCAATAAGCTATTGTTTGTGCATGCGTGTGCGCCATCTCATTAAAAAGTTCTTGTACGAGAAATAGCTGGAACCCAAGGAACTATAAAGTCTGTACACAAGGAATGCTCACATGCATTGAATCTTTTGTCACACTGTTGATTGCAGTATGTCAAAGGTGGCAATACACATGCATTGACATTGATTGCTTTTAGGGTGAAAAAAAAAAAAGCAAAGCTGCTGATGAAATACATGCAGACTGTATACGTAATCATCCTGCAAGTGCACGACTCTGGTTTGAGTTTTATCAAAGAATTGCAGGATTCGTATCAAGAATCAGGAAGTCAAAATGCTGTGCCATTATGCGGTCCATCATTGTTTGCCCACTTGGGTTATATTAAAGGGAGAATATATTAGAAGCACATTTTGTATGAGAAAAGACAGTTCTACACCACCGCTTATTACAACTATAATCATAAAGATATTGTAAAATTAATCGGTGCTGACACTGTGGCTAAAAATTGAGTATTGCCATATTCCCTGAATTAGCGGCCTCTGTTCTAACAGATTTTGAGCCTCAATGAAATGTCAAGATGTCTGTATTTACCTTTAGGATGACACATACTACTATGGATTGTGGTCGATACGACACGCGACACAAATCAGGTTTGACGCATGAGGTTCCACGTAACGTTGTCTTAAAAAAGGCTGAACATTTTGAAAGAGCTTACAATTTTCACATGTTCCTAATGAAGTGTCTATCTCTTAAAATTGCTCACGATGAGCAAAAATATGAATCCACAAACTATGTTTTAGGTCAGTGAGTTGTGACGATTTGAATTAAATGTACACGTATTGCACAAATATTCACTCTAAAAGTGAACTGGATTTTCCAGTAGGCTGGTTATTCTTGGTCCAAATAAGGACCTCTGTTGAAGTATTGTGGCAGACACAACACCATAAATCCCCGAAAGGATAATTAAATGTTGCAATGGCTTAACAAAAACATAGTGGTGACCAGCCGCTCTAACCATGAAAACATTTTTTTTTTTTTTTTTTTTTTTTTACAGTTGCTTATTCTGTAGCACTACTTAGTGGTTAATATGTTCTAGTGCTACAATTGGAAATCACTATTATAGGCTCACACAGTCTCTTAATATGCAACCTGGTGTTGACTTTACTTCCTAACATGAGTAGAAAGCTCTGTGCGGGTCTGTGTTTGCACTCAGGAAGCACTGAGGATGCTTGAGTTTCAATCACTCAACACATTTAAGCAGTACAAATGTGGCCGAGGTCACAGTCAAGGACATCCCAATCTGTCCATGTTGTCTTTAGAAACGGAAATAAATTAACTTAAAGGGTCAGTGGTGAGTTGGCCCGTTCTCTGTCCAGTGGTTATTTTGCATACTAAGTCAAAAGATGGGTGTACAAAGTATGCTATTCCATGGTTGTGTTATTCATAATTGAAGTTAGGGCTGCAGCTCGTCAGAAAAAATGTTTTGACAACAACAAACTAAGATACAGCTTCACAACAACATTCAGCCATTCAAAAAAAAAAAATTATTTACACTCAGCTGTATTAGTTCATCTTTTTACACTGGTGCAGTAAATTGTTTCATGATGAGTCTCATGCTTGCCCCATTGGAGTTAAAAACCAAAATATAAAAAAAAAGAAAACACATCTCAGGAAAAAAAAGGCATTTTTACGTCATTGCCAACTACAACCATGCAGACTGTACATATTGTTTGGAAAATATTTTTTGGTGTTGTTTTGGGTCCAATTATGGTGTGCAATGCTACCAAATTACATATGCAAGTGGCCAGTCAGTTCATTTATCTCCGACATTTTTTTTAGGTTGTTATTTACCTAACATGCATCGGTGGAAGTCTTTTGCCTTTTTCGTAGTGTCACATGATGGTGTGTGACTCATCTCTATCAGTTGGCGAGTGACGCCCTCTGCTGTGCGTTCGCCCACTCCAGGATCCTAAGAGCATGTTTGCTCCATCGTCCCTGGTGAATGTCCTCGGGACCCGTTTCCTGATCTCAATAGCCTCCCTGTTCCTCCCTGATGTTTTTCTTCGGTGCGGATGACTTTTGCCTTTTCCCAGTCCATAATGTGCTTTTCACTTTTGCAGTGATTGTTGATGGCCGTTCCATTTGTGCTTTCATTGAACAACAGCTGATAAAGATGAGTCACACACCATTGTGAGACGAAATTACAGCTAATTAACTCCTCCCAAAAAAAAAAAAATGTCTGAGCTAAATTAAGCAACAAATGAAATCATAAGTAAGCGACAATGAACTTTATTCAGTTGACACTGCATAATGTGTCCAACATTTGTGTCCCTGTTTTCATTCTGGGCAGCGGTGACGATTTTCTATTTTACGATTAGCTATGCTAAATAAACGAACCGAATGCTATGCTAATAAATAAATAACCAGCAAATCAATTAAAAGACGAATACTGTGTGCTACTGGTATGATGAAATCTGCCTGGCAACACGAGCTAGCTGAATTCTGATTGGATAAAATCTCTCACCTAAAAACACAACACTAGGATATAATATGACATCAATGTGAAGAATATGATCATGATTTCTTGATGATGTTAGGCTATTAGAGAAGGCCTTGACCACCCACCTGAGTGCATACAACCTGAAGCCCCAAATTCAGTATTTCAACAAACGTGCACTAACATGTCCAAATAATGACCTGGACATGAAAAGAGCATTAAAAGACGCCCATCTATGGAGCTTATCAGCAAATATAAATAAATAAAGTAGATTTCGGAGTGAGTACCCCTTTAATTTGCATCAAAATCTGTGTGGTATGGAAGGCATGCCAGAGTATGCTGTGCATGACATGCGGAAACAGAAATTAGACTCGCAGGTGTTCGTGCACGGCAAGTACTTCAAAAGCTCCCCCTTTGGATTATTTTGTGTGACCTGGGCAATTGGAGACCGCCTTGCACCTCTCGATCGTGACCTCAAATTTTGTCTACTTATTGTCACCAAATCACGAGATGCGCTGTGCTGGCGGACACGGAAGTGAGGCGTAACGTCGCTACCAAATTTAAAAATACGCGAGGGCCCACTGTATTTGGTTCATGTGAACTCGTTTTGTGATAAACCACGGACACTCATGCAATTGAAAGGATTGTACAATAAACATAAAATTAGGACGCGAACCCCAAACATGGCTTTCCATATCTTAAACAACAGCTGACTTAATCCACTTCCCAGAAGCTTTTAACAGGGAAACGCAATGCTAAAGTAGACTTATTTGCATTTAGCTAACCGTATGAAAACATGGCTTTTCCATGACCTGTTCGTACAGTACAATTATTTGTCTGGCTTCATGGAGCCACTTGATTCATTTCTACATGGTGATCTCTCCCAATGCCGCCGTGTTCAAAGGCAAGGTCAATGTGGTTCTGGTTAGGGAGGGGAAGCATCCAGACAAAGCGGTTAAACGAAGGAGAGCAGCTATGTAAATGTTCTCTTATATCAACATGTTGGAGAACACTTTCCCTGATGATGATTTAGACACAGAAAACTATAAACAGTATAAGATAAATACTTGCAAATGAATAAGGAGCACTTTTGGACATTATCAGTCCTGTGCGGGTGTTGAATATGGAGCGCTTGGTATGTTTGTGTGTGCTTTTATTTGAAAATAATTTTTGTATGTGACTGGTAGGGTGTTATGGAAGTAATGTACGGCAGTGTGGTCACAGTTTTTGTTTTTAAGAAGTACATCCTTAAATATGAATGAAAGCCAACCATCTAATGCACCACCTGCACACATTCCTCTTCAATATCAGTAACCATCTGGAATTTCATAGGTGTTAAGTCCATCCAATCGTTTTCTTTACTGCCGATCCTGTTCAGGGTCACTGGAGCCTCTTCCAGCTGATTTTGGACTAAAAGGCATATGACACACCGGACTGGTAGCCAGTCAATCACAAGGCATATATAAAAACAGACAAGCACTGAGTGGAAACTGCGCTCACACTGCCTCAACGAAAGTCAGGCGGGCAAACTATTAAACCATCTGTGAATTATGTGTGAAGTCTCGCAGGTAAATTGAAACTATGACAAGCACTCACCGCAGCAGACTCACCATGACTTACATTCTTTGAATTGCCTGCCTTCCCTGAACTCAAATACCCGTTATATTATCTTATTTGGTTTATAGCAGTCATAAAATCCACAGTTTTTCTCAAACAACAAACTCTAAAATTCATTACCATTTACTCATTTAAAGGCCATTTCTTTGTCGGAGGAACCCCTAAATGCACTATTAATTGTCCATAAATGAGTTAAATTGGAAGCAATATCACCTTCCCCGTTAACAGTAGTCTTTTGCCTTCTGAACTGTAGCTATGCTTCACGGCATCAACTTCCTGTTGAAAACGAATGCTTTTGGTCTGTATTGACATGATAGCATCAGACTGTCCCTTCTTCACGGTTATTATTTCTCTCTGGCTGGAGAAGCATTGGAGCCTCGTATTGAATTGCTGGAAGCAGCAAAGTTGGCCAAATCCAATGTCAAAACAGTAATTGAATAATGATTACCAACATAACTATTGCACTCTTGTTAGAACTGTACAGTGATTCTTCTTCTTCATCATAAGGTTGAATTTAAAAGTACAACAAATCAATTTCATCAAATGTAAAAAAAAAAAATAATATTAGCGGATTTTTCCCTGTTATCTATGTAATTGTTCACCTTAATTGCAGCTCACTTGTGATCCTAAAGCAGACAAGTGCAATACAAAATGGATGATTGGGTTATGTTATCTCTATTGTAATACATCTGTTTTAATAATAAATGGTGCAAAAATATGTTTGAATTAATACATCACAAAGATATAAAAGGAGGATCCTTGTTTTGTGCACATATTTATAAAAACCCAGTTTGTTGGTAATCTGCACTGTGTTCCCTTTTTGGCCTTTCCAGACACATGTTCTCCACCGACTGAGACAAGAAGGGTGAAATGTGCATTCAAAAGCAACTGTGGTTTTCACGGTCACAAACCACAGCACAGGACCCTGGTGGGAAGTGGACAAAGTTGAGGTTCCTGAAACAGGATCGCCCAAGCAGTGATGTGTTCCACAGACAATCCACTGTGACCACCCGCAGGTTTGAGACAAACTCCTCCAATTTGTGCAAAAGAATATTGTTATAGAAAGAATTGAATGTGAAAGTCGTGGGGTCAAACTCCGTATGCCATCATTTTCATTGAAGCTTTCCTCTAATTTGGGGATACATGGTGGGGAGACAAGGACTATTGCTGGGTTTACTTCCTCGGAAAGGCTTCACCAGAGGAATACGGTTCCAAACCGCATAAGTGTTGCTCTTCCGTCTTTTGGACAGCCCTAGTCTGGTTAGTGTTGGTCATAATTACAGCTAGCAGCAATCACACTTAGCGAGGAACCTGAGGAAGATAACCTGGCATTGTTGCAGCAATAAGACAATTGGAGTTTTCATTCTGGGAATGTCAAGTGTATATCAGGTTTCTGTTTGTCGGGATGGTTCATGAGCTGAGCAGTATATGCAGAAAACATTTGAGTCATCATTCAATGTCATTTACGGCTGCATTACAGCTGTGCAACATTGCTCAGCCAATAGGTTGTAATGTATTAGAGGATGTGGATCATTAAAAAAAATCAAATATTTAGATTGGATCTGACAGTATGTGGTATTGAGCATGGAAGGGAATATTGGCTCGTAGATGTGCAAAATTAATGTGAACATGTAACTATTGCCAATACATGTAATATGGATGTAAAGTCTACCCACTCTTGTTTAAATGTCAAATTTTTGCGATTCACATCTTTCCGCACAAGTCATCGTCCTCAGACTGCTACCACGAATTAGAAGGGTGTTATTCTTCAAAGGTATCAATAACGGGAAGGGTTCAAAAACATACAAGGCAGTAAACATCCCGTGGAACACAGTGAAGGCAGTCTTCAACACATGGCAAAAATATGGTCTGGGAGGCTGCAAGAGGCTGAATGCAACATTGAAGGAGCTGCAGGAGTTTCTGGCGAGTACTGAGTGTTTAGTACATGTGATAACGATATCACATTTCCATGTCTGGACTGTAGGGTAGTGTGGTGAACCTTATCTTACAAAGGGAAAAAAACACAAAAATCTTCCAAATGCATGTGCAAGATTTGTCATAATCTGATGAAACCAAGGTTGAACTTTTGGGCCATAACACTGGTCACTTATTCACAGATGGAATGTCTGTACTTTTTTTCAAGTACATCAGATTTGTTTATATATTTAAATTTTTCCATTTCACATTTGCGTTATTAAAGCTTGCACATGCAGACTCTCTGTTGTAATTTTAGCTCTGACATTTCAGAAAAAAATTCCACCTGCTGCTGAACCTAACCTTTAATTAAAAAATATGACTAAATGTATTAATACAAAATTTTATATTGTATTATTATTTTGTCATTTTTATTATTGAAATGGTATGTACTCGATAAAAAAATAGGGAAGATTCAGTCAATTAATCAAGAAAAATTGCAAAAAAAATGTCAACAAGTGTAATTCCAAAAGATACATTTGGCAACAAAGTTGATCACCCAAAAATACCATACGTACAGTGAAGCATGGTGGTACCAGCATCATTCTTTGGTGCTTTTTTTCTTATCTTGAACTGGTTCCGTGTTAGCCCAAACATTTCAAGCTTCCGCAAGAAATGAAAAAAAAAATGGAAAAAGCCTACGAGAATATCTAAACTTTATTTCTAATTCACAATCGCAATTGAAATGATGACAGTTGTGAGTTGTCTCCCATTTAACATGCATTTGAATGTGATTGGTTGAAACTCAACACCGCCACAGCTAAGATAAAAGAGGGTGTGTCACTTGTCTAACCATATCATCACAGTTGTTTATTTTTAAAATATTTATTTTGGAGTCATAGTGGTTACTGGTGAAAAAAGCTTGGAAAAGATTTAACTCGCTCTTGTGTCTTTTTTATTTTATAAAAATCTGGCATTTGAACCAGGGAGTGTACAATTTTTATATCCACTGTAATTTCTTTAAGCACCATGATCATTGACACACACACACACACGCAAACATACCAAGTTAACTAGAGTCTAGCGGGACTAATCCAAGCAGCAGGACCTCTCACTTGGCTTCCTCAAGCGATGCTGGTGTTAGTGGCCCGCTTCCCCGAGGGCGCCAACCAATCATTCTGCCTCTGAGGCCTGACTAGACCTACGCCCTGAGGGCAGATGTTCCTCTTCACCATTCCCAGGCTTCAGCTACTCCCAGCTGCATTATTTATGAGCTCCTCTCGCCAGCACAGCTCTTTAACAGGCGATACACTACTGGTACATTCTGCTCTAACTGCAGCTGGGAGGAGGAAGATTGGCCCTGAAGAATTATAGCCATGGGCAGTAAGTATGTAAGGTGGTATGAATGTACGGCGTGTATGGGCCAGCGGAAGAGACAGTCAGAATAAGAATGCTCGAGTGCTTTTTTTGGCCACGGTATGATTCTCAATGTGTAGTTTGAAAGCATACTTTGGATCACAGGTAAAATACGCTGATATGTAAACTGCTGTAAAATCTCAGAAGACTTGGAGAAAACCCCAGCTCGGATTGAAGCAGAGGGAATACTTTTGAGGGAAATTTCAAATAAACAATGTTTTGCTCATTGGTCTCTGAGAAAGGAGGAAATAGTTGCATATTCCGCGTGGTAGAGTACCGGCCTGGGAAACCGAATGTCAAAATATTACAAGTAATGGTCTTGTCTGAGAGACGACTACCTCCAAGGTAAAGAGACTGCAAGCTGCAAAACCTTCAACTGGCGTGGATACTATAAACCTTCCTCTCTAAAAGCCATAAATCAAGAGGCGTCAACTCTACTTTTCAAATAAATTCTAACCTCAGGAGTTAGTGAAGGGATGTCGGGAGTACGAGTTTATATTCTGGGTATTCAAATACTGGCGAGGGGTTTAGAATGTAGCGGAGTCCAGAGTTTGAGGTTGAAAATTCACAGAGCAGTCAGAGTAGTTCAACATAACACGTAGTGAGATGCTAACACTAAAGTTGTTTTTAAGTGCAGGGTTAACACAACATTTATGTTTAGCTTGCTGTTTTGTTAAGTGACTACGTACAGCTGTTAAAATGATCACGTCGAGACAGCAAGGCGATGACTAAGAAGAATATAAGATGATGATCGGGGATAATTTTCTTATTGTTTGATTGTTTTGGTTTTTTTTGTTGTTTTTTTTTTTTGTTTAGTATCACTTGTCATTGAGTCATACTGTTCACATCAGGGAATGTTCCAGCTGCAAGAAAAGGTAATACTGGAGTTAGCGTCTCCATGTGGTGGCCAGACAGTTCTGTCTCTTCAGTGTGCATGCCAATAAACCGACTTAACGCTTTCCAATTGTGCACAGTGCATCTGCCAAAGTCAAATGTTGCTTGCATGCAGTACATGCCGCAATGAGCACAGAAAATGACTAAAACAGATTTTGGTGCCTTTGTGTATTCACAACTTTCAAGTGAGGCGGATGGGTGTGAGGGGTTGATGTTCCAAACCAACACCAGATTCTCATTTGCAATCATAGCATTCATGTTAGCAAATGTAAAAATTGTTATCTTTTCAAGCAAGCAACAGTCAAGTGGGTTTCTATTGCCAAACTCAGACCTTGGACGTAAGGTGCAATGTTGACACATCATAAAACATTGTCAATTCCTAAAATCTCATCCATCACAGATACAGTATTTCTCCATCACCAGATCAGTGGGGACGGTTTGGCCAAAGTAATCGAGGTGTGCAATCGCAATGTGATGTGCATTAGTAAAAAAAAAATTTATGTTACTCAGGCTCCACTTGAATGTCCTGTTGGAGGAAATGTCGAAATTTTGGAGGCCTTCCGAGGACCACCATCGAATCTTAGTCAGACAACCGTCCCATATGCGAGAGGGTTTGCAGTGAAGAAATACTTTGGGAGCTTACGGTGAAACGATTATGTTACATATTTGTACCAATGACATTGTGTGGGAAAATCCAGTGAAGCCATTAAAGTTAAAAACACTTTTGCAGCGCTCATGCTCCAAAAAAAAATATAAAAATATCACCCTAAACACCATTAATGTTGTTACTTGAAAACAAAGTTAAGGAGTTTTTTTTTTTAACATTTTACATTGAAAAAATGCAAAAGCATTTTTAAGGCAAATAAATGTTATATTTTTCAATGGCCGATTCAGTGCCCCGATTCCCAGTGAGTAAAGACCAAATTGAAAGCAGTAAGATTCACAAACAAGCCGAAACTGACATTGCAGTGAAGGTTAGGCAAAACATCTTCCGAGATGAACTTGTTTACGCGAGGCAATTCTTCAATAAAACCATGATGAAAACATGTCATGAGAGGGGAAAAAAAAGTCTTGCTTTTTTGAAAGTTTCTCATGAAGACTGCATGCGATATATTCACGAACGGAAGAACATGGGGCTGGCTTTGCGTGTGAGATGATGAGCCTCATAATGGTTCACAAACAAAGTTGACACGTTTTCTGTGACCTCGCCAAGTGAATTAAAACAACCGGGAGTCTCAAAGGGAAACTTCACATATGTACACCATTCACAGCAATAAAAAGTTAATATCTTGTCTGTATTTAATTTAATTACTTCCTGATTTTACATATGTATTTAATAATTAAAAAAATTAAATATTAAATAATTATATATATATATATATTTTTTTAAATGCCATTAAATTGAAATATGTCAACACAGAGGTGTATTTATCTGCTCTTATGTGTTTTTCCGCGCTAAACTAATTCATTACTACCAATCCAGCCTCACATGTATAATTAATGAAACCTTCCTTTAAAAATACACTTCTGGATACGGTGGGGATAAACACATTATGGGAACATTATGCAAATTACAGTGTCTTCAGGCATTTTTGCAGCAGAAAATTCAGTTGCTCTTGTGTCCACGGGTTCCAGACCACAAATGTTCCCTCATGTTTCAAAATTGATGGTTACATTTACAATTAGGTCAGTTGTCTAAATAATATCGAGCCCCTAACAATCAAAATAAGCCGCATAAAATGGCTGCATATTACAGTCTATTTGTGAAACCTCTTGAATAACATCTTGATTGCTTTGCATGAAATCTCTTCTTCTGGTTTAAAAGGCAAAAAAAGAAGGAATCATCAATTTTACTGCAAGTACTTCTGGACCTCACTGCTTGTCATACGTGGGAGAGGGATTGCATTTGGACAGCAAGGGCACATTTACATACTTCAGTTAGCTCCAAGCAAGCTTGTCCAATGCTTCCTGCCTTTGAGGGTTCCCGAATGTGCTCGTGGGAGGCTGGAAACTGGAACTATCAGTGCCTTTGCTGAGACATTACATGGTCACTCCCATTCTCTTGCCCACCCACCATTTCACTAACCAAACCACGTCAAATCTAAACACACACCCTGCCTCATCCTACTCCAACAGCTTCATAAAAACTACTCTTTTTTGGCAAATGCTTTTGATTGTAATGTCACTGGAAACGCCCCCATCCCACAAGAAATGCTCACAAGACTTGACACTAATTAGTCAACTGGAGGTTAGAAATTGTTTCTTACTGAGCAAGCAACAATGTTGGCAGTCATAACGGGAAGATTTATGAAGGGTAAAGAGATGCAAGATGGATAGAAGCGCTTTCAGAGGAAGGCTTGAGTTTCAAGTTTTTCATCCATGGAGTGTGGAGTGTTTTAGTGGGGTTATGTCGCTCGTAACATTTTCATCGCCTTTTCCCCTCGATGTTTGAAATACAAATATATCCTCTCACCTGTTACTTAGAGGTTACTTTTCTGTTCAACATTGACTATGAAAGTAAGACTTTATGACCAAATTGTTTAAATCACATAAAAAAAAGGAAATGCAGCAATAAAATTTGATTAATACCCACGACCATAAAATGGTTCACTGAGAAGTTCCACTCTCATTGATCAAATATATCAATCAGGAAAAGGTCAGAAGGTCAGAAAACAGTTATCATCTCATGGAGAAAATATGGCACAACAAGTGACATTATCAAGAAGTGGACCTTTCTCCAAAATTGATGAAACGACAAGACGAGGCATCCACACTGGAGTACCTGCAGGAATTTCTGTCAAGTACAGTCTGTTTATTATCTGACTGCTTCTATCGTTTTCACATTTCTGGGAGGTTGAACTCGATGGTATTCAGTCCACAAGGTTGCCAGAAACAAAACCCTCCTCATCAAGAAAAGAACACCACCCCCACACTGAAGTACCAGAGTTGCAGCATCATGCTCTGCTGCTGTTATTTCTTCAGCTTGAATGTGATCCTTAGTCAAGTTGGAGAGAATCATGAGCAGTGCCAAATAGTGCTTGATGTTTGCACAAAACCTTCAGGCGACTGTGAGAAAGCAAAAAGATGTCAGGAAAAATGTCTACTTGAACAGCTGAATTTTATTTGGGCTTAATCGGAGCAAGGCACTTTATATGGTGGCAAATGCGTGCTGGTACCCGTTTAACATAAATAGATTGTAATCGGTTAAAAAAAAACACACAATGGGACATCCCCAGTTATAAGAGGGTGTGCACACTTGTGCAACAACAATATATAATTTTTTTAAATTGCATTTTTATGTTTACTCGGAATATCTTTGCCTGATATTTACATTGAATTGAAGAATTTCATTTAGAGGGTAAATTCTTTTTTCTCTGCACTGCAGAAGGACAGATCAATTTGACGTTCAGACATCTCACAAATAATTGGAATATAAGCGAGAAAAAGCAATTTCATGCTTATTTAGAATTTAAAATAATTCAAACTGGAAAACAACGAGGGGTGCTTTAAGTGAATGACAAGGAAGTAAGTTTGATCCATTAATCACTTTTACACACACACACACGCACACCTCCACCCCCACACACACACGCACACGCAATTCATGTACAGTTTATAATTACAAAAAAGTTAATAACAGCCTTTCAACCAAACAAGCTCATGATACTTTGTTACCCTCCAAGTGCTCGCGGCGAGCGGATTGATAGAATTCAACAATTAGCTTTCAACAATTAGCACAATAAATGGATGCCCGCTGAGGTGGAACATGAAATTGAATCAATTTTTTCCCTGACTTGCCTCAAATCCAGGATAAGTCGATTTAGAGCATTTTCATTTGAAACAATAAAACACGGCACAAAAAAGCAATACAACAAACTTATTTTACTAACAAAAACATCAACTTC
Organism: Idiotropiscis lumnitzeri; assembly: GCF_059441095.1. Classification (NCBI taxonomy): domain Eukaryota; kingdom Metazoa; phylum Chordata; class Actinopteri; order Syngnathiformes; family Syngnathidae; genus Idiotropiscis; species Idiotropiscis lumnitzeri. The sequence continues at coordinate 8,116,642 of NC_142403.1, read as the reverse complement.
TTGAACAACTGCAGTTCACATATATGTACAATGGTGTGTACTATTTCAAAAAGTGTCTCTAACGAGTCAAATGTGAATGATGGGGGTTGGAAGGAATTTGCGCTTTTCTCCCTGTCTCTTAAATTACGTTTATTTAGCTTCTCCTTGGTTGGAAGTCATTGATTTAAGTTCTAAAGTAACACCTACTACAATTTCCTTACTTTAACATGAACGAGGTCAACAAAGCCCTTGTACTGAGGTCACATCTTTTGCCATGCCCTTCTGGGACATGACTGTGGTCATGGTGACATTTCTACACTTTAATTATTTTCGCCATAATTGAAAGCACATGCTAAAGGAGCTGAAAGATCAAACGGATGGCCCAGGGTCATGCGCAAAGTAAATTTAAGTTAGTGTGGAATAACAATAACACACTCTTGAGAATCCAACACAAGTGGCGCGTTGGTATCATCGGATGTGATTCTTTGCTTTTGTTTCGTTGTCTTCACAAGAAGCGTAAAGTATAACGGAACGGTGATCGACCACAAAAGTGAAGCCATAACAGCTTTTCACCTGCATTCTTTCTGCTTACCTGCCGAGTACAAGTGCTGTCTGCAAAAGAAAATGTTTTTTCTCCATTTCGCAATGAATCAGTGGCTTAACTGGCAAGCGCCTTTAAACCTTAATAGAGCATAACGTACAGTATAGTTCATTGATTCTGGTCCCGGCTCAAGTAAAATAACCCGCCGGAAAAGTGCACAATCCAAAGCACATTGAACGAATCATAGAAGGAGAGACACGGACAACGGCAATGAAAGAGGGTAGACTAGTGTATTTAGTTCTCTGCATGTGCCTGTTGGCAATTGTTAAGAAATGCATTTTGTTCAAATGACGGAAAATTGCAGCAAAGGGGCCATAATTTGACGTATAATACTGCAGAACCTGCACCTAAGGTACAGCAACGAGGTAAGCTAACATTAGCATGCAACTTTATTGCTGTTATCCCAAAAAGTGGGGTGCAAGGAGCACCAGTAGCAGTTGTGGTGTCTTGCTAAAGGAACGACAGACGTGGAAGTGAATTGAAGTGGATGACCTCTCTGTTTGTCTGCAGTGACGCAACAGAGGAAAACATATTTTTAGAATATGGGGGAAGATGGAGTACCCTGAAAAATTTGCAACGTTAAAGGAGAACATGTAAGCACAAAGAGCCATGAGTCTCGTTGTGAGTCATCTGAGCTAACTGCAGGGATTACATGGACAAACACACATTTAGCACATTTTTAATTTCCTTCCCTAAAAATGTTTTGGACTCTATGATGTGGTATTACATCATTCTGTTTGTTCTTTGTCCGGTCTAAGACTACTGGTATGAGTCTACTCCTAAATCTCAGCAAGTAGTAGCTTAAAAAGATTTGCATAATTTCGTCAAAGTCAAAAATCCAAATCCACACCCCTTGAACCAACCAGATGTGCTCAAACAAACAGACCCATAAAACATGTGCACGTCTGCAGACATGCACAACAAAAATAAGGGTTCCTTACACATGTAAAAGATAAACCAAGCTGAGATTTTAATTTTTCCCCGAGGGAAGATTTAGCACACTTACGCAAACGTACAAACATCTTTAAACATACTCATATATTTAAGTAGTTTGTTTGCCTGCTTGTGATTCCCACAGGCTGACCGACGCCTCTGTGTCATGTTCTCAATTGCGCTCTACAGCCTCTGATTCATGAGCTCAGCATGTAGCCCAAAAACGCCTTTGACCTCTTTCTCCATAGTTTTCTCCCCCTCTGTCCAGTTAGGTCAAAAATCTTTTGTAGTGCCCCTTATTTTAAAGTGGGAGGCATACATATATATCAGCCCCCCCCCCCCCCCCGCCCCTCCTCTCCCTCATCCGGAAACCAACATCCATGAACCGTGAGGCAGAATGTGTTTCCTGCTTAATTAAAAGACAAACAAAGCAAATGACACTGAAATATGAGGAGGGAGCAACATAGGAAACCTTTTTGATACTTTGGCAAATAAAGGAGTGTGTTTTTTTTTTTTTTACTCTTAATGACATATCTTCTTGTCTTGTTTGGCATTACTGCCACCTGCTGGACACAATGGGAATAGAGTAAAGTATTCTTGGCCACACAACGGCAGCGGTGTTCAGTGCTTTTGTTTGTTTTAGTTTGTATTTACAGCTGAACAAGTTTACAGCACACTACAATTGTGATATTTCACCTCTGATATTTTCAGATTTTTCAACTATTTCCTCATTAGAAAGGGTCCAACTATCACGATCACAATACCTTTCAACCAAGATGCATCTTCTCAACTTGAAAATTGTTAGTGTTAAGTACTGTCAATAGTGTAGCATTAAAGCAACATCCTATAATTTCACATGCAGCGGAGATCACCTATGTGTCTGATACTACCGAAGCAATCAAATTCCTAATGTTCCACCCTAAACTGTACTTTTGTGAGCAATGCTATAAGGTCATGCATGACAGCATTCACGACGTGCTAGCGTATGCCAAATTTTCTCACCTCAGGGATTTCAATATTCTTCTATGTTTTCCTCTACTCTGTCTACACTTAGAAACCATGACCAAAATGTTCACGACTGAGCTTACTCCACATGTTTTCATTTTTGCCAAATTGGGGGAAAGAAAACATCAAAATACACAAACAAATAGTAAAGCTTCGGACAGATGATAAAGCGTGTCACGAAGACAAGGTTGACTGATCTGGATTCAGTTTGCGGGAGAGCCTCGGGAGCATGTGTTGGCTCGAAAGAAAGTGAATGAGGTCGATGATGTATCTCATAGGGATTTCGGCCTATGAGGTTAGGTGATAGAAGATGTGGGAGGGTCACGCAAACACCCTCAAACCCTTCCAATGATTCACAAAGGAGATATCAGCATCGCCCACCCACTCACCTCATTTTCTTCTAATCTTTTGCCCATTTGTGGTGGGCTTGTTTCTTCTCCAGTGACGTTGACTTGTAGTCGGGTAACCACATACGTGTGCACAATTACACGTATATAAACACCTTAGCAAGCTTATCAGAAACACATGGCCTTGAGTTCCTTCGATCTCAAAGAGCCACACAAATATTATGGTGACTTTCTCTGCCGTGCAGAAAAAGGAATGAACAACGGCCAGAATTAAACAAGCGTCTTAATTCAGTTTTTTAATCTTGCCAACAGCAAGCAAACAAACGCCAACCCCAAGTCACCCCAATTTCTCCCATCAGAGCGAAAGATGATTTGGCAGAATTACTGGAAATGACATAGTGGCGACTGTTTTATCTAAAAAGGCGGGTCTGTGAGAGACACAAGATTACTTGGAAAAAAAGCTCTTTGTTGACTTAACTCCTGCTGCCACCCTGCACATTTTATATGACTTCTTGTTTTAGTAAAACAACTTTACCAGAGTTCTTCCTAATTCCTTGACTTTCTTTTTAAAGGATACAATTTGCTAAAAAGAAGATTACAAACTCTTCCACAGGGATTAAATTCTCATTTGTCCTCGTCCCAGAGCAACTTCTGTTTTTTTGTCCACAGTACCAATTTGTAAACCAATAAAAACTTGTTCTATAATGCCATTTAGAATAAAATAGCTACAAATTAAATGTATTTGTCTTCTTTGTCTTTTTTTTTTTTTAAGTAGGCAATGACAAATCAACACATTTATACAAATGTTGTTAATCAAACATACCGATAACTTTTTCTAGATATTTTTGAGCTGATTTCAAATCTGCCTGCATCTTTTCTCTAGCACATCAGTTTTCATAATGATAACAATCATAATAATAATGGTAATTATTATTATTATTATTAATGGTAATTGTTGTTATTATTATTATTAAATAGGATTAAATATTATTATTAATTAATCGATGTAGTATCGTAATATATTGAGAAATCTTCATGAATTAATGGTTAAAGAGTAGTTTTTTTTCTGGAACGTTGTAGCTATACTGGAAATTACAATGCATGTTCAACTCCGTGGTGCGCAAGCTTTTATAGGTCAAACATTTAAAAAAATTCAAATAAAAAAAAAGCAACAATCTAAAAAATAGCCTGATGTGGGAGTCACAAAAAGGAAAGACATATTTTACATCAGCATTAAAAATACATTTAGGGACACATGAAGCCATTTCTGATTAGAATTTGCTGTTGATCAGTGAAATATGTGTTTTTAAGAAATACTTTTCTGTGAAATAGTTGATAAAAACATACATGGTTTTCCTCAAACTGTGACATGCTGGGAAAGAAGAATCTAAAAGGAGATGACTTTGACTTAAAGTCGAAATTAGGACATTGTGATAGTGGGGATGTTTCAGTGGATTTTTTAGTCGACATTAATGACATATTGTAGATTTCAGAGAACTGCCCTGCATCATCATATTGAAAGCAATTTCGGACACAGTATCTACATGAGCCAAACTATTAGACACTAAACTACTCCGAATAAAAAAGTACCGATTATTGTTTATTGACCACATAAGTAACAGAAAATACTGCCATAGGAAGTAATAATTAATTAAACGTATAGAAAGTATACGCTGTAAATTGTCATTATTAAGCACAGTTTACATGTTCAAAAGGAAGTTGAAAATGGTTAAAAAAAAACAAACAAAAAAAACGTTTTGAGTCCTTCCCGTTGTTCTTTGCATATTTTTATATCATTGTACCCTCATCCTCACACATACGATGTTCATTACACTCCAGCTGATACTTAACTGAAAACTACAACCACAATAATTAATAGCTGTTAAAATGTCTCGACAGATTCATTATTTTTTAAGCAGAATATGGTCTCAAGTAAATGTCATTGCTTGCTTTACATTTCATAAATAATATGCCTGTTGTCCATCTTAATAGGCAAAGTAATTATACATCATTAGCTTAATAGAATAGTTAGTTGAGTTATATTTAATCATTTTGTGAAACGAGGAATAAACACATTATTATGATTATTTTAGCAAGTACAAGTGGTAGTTTTATTAGATTTGGTAACAGCAAGTAAAACTTGACTTTGGCAATTATGCTGTTACGCTAACGACTTTCTATATTTTATTATAGATAAATAATATGCAATGAAGAAACATTTTAACAAGCCAGCATGTAATTCAAATGCCAAAGGAATAACTACCAGTATGTTATTATAAGGAGGCTTGGTTCTTTTTCAGCTCTTGTCTTTAATTGAGATTAAGTGTCGTGGGTTTTATTATGTGCGCAGGCCCTTGACACTCGTGACACAGGCCAGATGCAGACCACTGTGTTTAATAACACAGAAAAATAGCAAATAGCAAGAGGTAAGGGGAAAATAAAATGTGCTTGTCGAGGTGAAGGCAAAGCAGCTGTTTCAACACTGCTCAATATCTAGACTTTGCCAAGTAAAATTAATCTATCCAAGTAAAAACAACAAACCTCCATCCTCTTGTTACATGTAGTGTGTTATTAACACGAAGCACATTGTCAAACACTTAAACGTTCTGGGCCATAACCTTGAGAATGGTATTCACTAATCAAATATCGTGGCAATCAACTGGAGTTAATTTCCTTTATAAAAGGCCAACAGAATGTCAGTAAGTCGCCTTCTCTAGAATAAAAACTCCCGATAACCATGCATCTTCATTCTCTGCCTTGTTTGCAGTACATGGCGTGTCTGCACTGTTAGCGCGTTTTGGGACAGTCACAGTGGAACAATTCTGAGCTGCGCTGTCTGTGAGGTCAACATCAGTAGGACAAATTCGTAAAGCTTTGAAAATACAACAGCCAAGCTCTTACTGGATAGGATTGTCTCCATGTAATGCACTTTAACACCTTTCTTTTCAAATGTAAGAGAGAGCCTTGACTCTGATCTAATTGAAACAATAAAACTCAAGGATGAACGTAATACATTGTAAGTATTTTTAACTATATTTAAATTGTACATATTCTGGAAAAATTGACTGCGTTTATATAAATAGTCGGGTGTCTGGAATGCCCATACATCCATCAACAGAGAAATAACGCAACCAAGTAAATGTTTTGTCAGCTGCTTTATTTCCAAGTGCGTCAGATTGCCTCCCCCACAAAGTTTTTCCACCCATGACAAGATCCATTATTTTCAAACTGCCACACTGCATAGAAGCACGTGAAAGCCAAAAGATAAGCAGAATTGCAGTGCTATCATGGATTAGCATCAGTAATCTGCGTAATTGGGTGTGTTGGCAATGAAGTGCTGCTTCCACACGAGGGGAGAATGGAATCCATCCTTGAATCTTCACTAGCTCTGCTCATTGGTGGGTTTTAATTTACACGCCAGCCAAATGTCTAGATGCATCTATACTAGCTGGTGTTAACGTAGCATTTACTAAACTTCAAATGTTCGACACCCATCGTGTGTTACAGTAATTTAAAGTAATAAATTGGTGAGGCCTCGTCTTCCGGTTTGGGGAAGTGTGTGGCAATTCCGCTGAAATGGATAAAGCAGACATTAACATTTTACGCAAACTCTTGAATGCTTTTCATATGATCTCATTTACATGTTACATTTTGGAAAATCTCCATATTGTTTGTCAAGCAGCTGACAAATGGCGCTCATTAGACAGACAGGGATCAGCTGCGCTACTCATCAGTCCAAAAAAAGCCGCAGAGCAGCTCATCACTCCAAATGCGTGCACCTGCTTCAACCAAAACCTGTTAAATAACATGTTAATGAACCTGCGTGTTTTACAGGTGGAAATGTATGGAGAAGTACATAATAATTGCCGTGTTCTCTACGAGATGCCGTTGGCATTTTTGCTTTCTTCCTGTACAACCAGCAGAAGTATTTTCTGTTGACACTAAAAATATTCGAGTAATAAAAAGTTTTAGCCTGAAGTGACGCAACTCACTTTTACATTCCTTGTCAATAAAATTCCGTTTTATTGCTCAGTTCCTCGGCCTCCACAGAGACTCAGTCATCGACCTGTGACCAATCAATTCTCATACCTCGCACATCCCTTCTGTTAGAGCAGCTGTTGTATTTAGCACCTGCTCAGTGCAGGTTGGCCACAATGTTTTGTCAAACAGCAAAAGCTCTGACCCAGGTGGAGAGGCAACACATGGCAATGTGAGGCACTCATTTATTTCATGTATTATTGTGTGGTTCTTTCCCTTCTTTGGGAGTTTTGTGGGTGTAAAGGAGCAGAGTCCATGACTGGAGTCAACATTCAGTTATAGCATGAAAACAAACTGATAAGACTGCAGGGAGCAGCTTACTCGAGGCCTTTCTTTGCTTGACACCCAATTGTAAAGAGCCAACTTTTTGTTGTAAAATGCCACAGGCTTGAAGATGTGTCTGCTCCTTGGTGTGCATTTTTAAGGCTTGCAAAAGTTTTTTTTGGTCTTGATCCTGAACAAAAAAAAAAGTTAAGTGAAGTCAAAAGTCATATATATTTGGTAGGGTAACAGTAATCAAAATGCAGTGGCAGAGAATTAACTTTTGTTTACCAGCAGGAAGGTGTTTTTTTTTGTTGTTGTTGCTTTACTATGTTTGAGGACTAAACAAAAATGTGTGCACAACACAAAGGAAATTAAAACCCATTCGTAATAAAGCTATTACGACTAAAAGATTTTTTTTCCCCTTACTTTTTGAGTGCAAATTACAGTCCTCTGTTGTATTTAAAATAGGTGCAATATGAAGAAGAGCGCTCGCTATTTCCAAATGCCAAGAGGATTAATGGCACTTTTGAGTGGGGTTGGTATATTAAACTAAGTCCTCAGAGTTCCCATTTGTATTCCAGCCATCAATTCGTGGATTGTGGATTTTAAAGCTGAGGTAAAAAAAAAAAAAAAGCGAGACAATGTGGGTGAAAAGAGGCAGATAAGGGAGTGAAGTGGAGATTTGCCTTCCACAGTATCAAGGCAGTGTCAAGAGTCAGATAAATGCCCTAGCAGCGCTGTCTTACTGTCTTTGGATTCCAGTGAAGTATAAAGTAGATTATATGTTAAATAGTACAATATGAACAAAGAAAGATGCTACTTTTTATTTACTGCTGCAGGCACATGACTGCAGGCCATATGACATAATATTCCCGAAGATGTGAAGAGCTCATAACGTAACACAGTGCCAATGCAAAAGCATGAGATTTTATTTTGAAGTTGGCACAGTCGTCATCATTCAAACCTTTGAAAATTTTGCCTCTCAGATGAAGGGTAGGCCTACATGGAATGATGTCGCCATCTAGTGTTCAAGCAAGCTCACAAAGACAAACAACCAGACTCATACCTAGGAGTAATTCAGGGTGTCCAATCAACCTGCTATGCATGTTTTTGGAATGTGGGAGGAAACCGGAGTACCCGGAGAAAACCCACATAGGCACGGGGAGAACATGCAAACCCTACACAGGAAGGCCTGGAGCCGGAATTGAACCCACGACCTCAGCACTGTGAGGCTATCGTGACGCCCAATTGATATATATTTTTTTTAATTATTCACAAACAATTCATCATGGATGTACAATTATAAAACATTTATAAAAAGAGAAACTATTCAATAGTAAAAAAGAGAAGCAAGTACCAGGTTACTTTGATGATGTCCTCGTCAGGCTCCACATGCGAGACGCTGGTGGAGGGCAAGGATGTCTCGGCCAATTCCATCGGCGCCTCGAAGTGGGTGGAGACCAGGTCCCACTCGACTTCTCCATACGGTTCGTATATGCACGGAATGTGGGCCTGCAAGAGGGCCTGGTCATTGCTCACAAAAAACATTACACACATTGTCCTATATTCTACTCGATCCTAAGTGACTACGGGACTCACATGGTTATCCCTGCAGGAGCAGTTGGGATACATGCTGGCGCGAATTTGATTGAGCCGCTCAGATTCCTAAAAATAATTCTCCCGCTCTTCCAGTGTCAATGACTTCCACTGTGGATGTAATCAAAAGTTTCAGCACACACATGCATGACACCATACGTGCTACAAGGATGTGTGTGTCTCAACACTCACCATCTTCCCCGGGATCTGATTTATTGTCGCGCTGTCTTTACGCAATGCACTTTCCTTCATGATTTGGGCCTGGAGAAAAGGCCGCTGCGCTTTCAAAAATAGCATAAATGTATTTGGTGGCTTTTTAATATATGATCTGTCCGACTTAGGGGCCCTGTAGTCTCCTTGCTTCTGTTGGGAAAACATTAGCAAATGTGTGTCACCTGTGTGTGGCCGTTCAAGAAAATACATTTTGCAGAGCAAACGTACCTTGATTTTTGTGGTGGAGGTAGAAGAGGGAGAACTTACGTGCTGGGCGGCAATTTATAGGAAATATGTCCGAGCCTGCACGTCAAGACACTCACACGTTATAGCAAAAGGAAACGTAAAGATGCACATATGATGAATACATTTTTGTCTTACTCACAGAAATGTATGTAGTGGCACAGCTTTTTGATGAGTTGGCACCAGACTCCTATTTTCTTCCTCCTCCGTCTCCTCTACGGCCGCCGCCGCCTCCTCCAAAAGTGACAACCTCCGCTTCACCGTAAGGAAACTCTGCAAAATCTTCTGCCGGTGGCGGCATTTGTTTGCGTCAGTTTATGTTTTCCCAACAGGAGAAAGAGGAATACAGTGCCTCAGGATTCCACCTGGCCTTGTATTAAGAAGCCTCCAAATGCCGTCATGCTCTTCATGAAGGAGCAGCGGCCTTTGGTCAAGACGCAATTCAATAATAAAGACAGCGCCAATAAGATTCTGTGGCAGATGGTGAGAGCGTTTGTGACACTCGCGTCATTACACGTGCGTGCGGAATCTGAGCAGCTCAACCTGATCCACGCCAGCACCACTACGTGAGGCCTCGGTTATTCATTTTCACAAAATGTAACACATTTGTCGAATGTTGTTTTGTGCGTGATGCAAAATGGTTTATTTGTGTGTTGATCCAGGGCAAAAAGAAAAAGAGAGCGTGGGGCAGTGCAGCCAGCAGGTTAAAAAATCCGACAGGTAAGTATGTCTTCTCAAATATTTTGTGTTCGACTCATAGCCCACCCACTTCATTAGCTACACCTTTAGCTCCAAAATTTCTGCTTTTGGGTTAATTTCAGTACATTAGTTCCGCTATTTCATTTCAGTAGTTCAATTCAAATATTGTTTTGAATGAATCAAAGAATATCTTGCCTGGATTACTTTCTGTCTTAGAAATGAACAGCACTTTGGAACCACATTTTCTCCACTTGCTCCTTTCCCATCTCAAAGAACTTATGTAAAATTGGAATGCCTTTCTTGGATGAAATCATCAGATACTCTTCATTTTCAGGTTGCAAAGTCACCGAAAAACGAGCCATCACTAATGACTGGCACAGGCGTGACAGGACCAACCGGAAGAGGCAGTCTCTCTCTGCCGCGTTGAGGGGAAAAACACTTTCCCAGCCGGCGAGGATAAGTCCACCCACTTCAATGGGGTTGGGGTGTTCCAGCATCATGTACGTGATGGTGATGGCGAGCTCATAGACGTAGCAACCAAAGTTCATATCCCCAAAGTCAATGATACCAGAAATCGCGTAGCCATTGCTTTCATTAGCTTTCACCAGCACATTGAGATCATTGAAGTCTCCGTGAATGAGGCCTGAGGAAAGACAAAATCACACGGGAACCGTAGAACCATAAAAACAACGATTCATCTATCTATACAAGACTACATGCAGCTTTTGCTAAGAGTTGTCAAACAAATACACCAGACAGAACAACACTTACACTTGCGAAAACTGGAGGATTTGGGGGCAACAGCGGTTTTGTACTGATGGACGACCGACTTGACAACCTCCAGAAGAGGATCACCCTCCAGCACGTTCATGTATTTCTCCAGAAGGGGAATATTTGACAGACTCCATATGAACCCGTCCCTCTGGAGCACGCTAAGTTGAGGATGTTCCATCTGGTGGGGGAGAGCAACAAAAATAGGATGTTTGGAAATACAAAATGGGCTGAGGCTGTATTCCAAAAGATTTATTCCAAAGAGCTCCTAACTTCGCTTTGAAACTCACACTCCTGTTCAGTTATATATGAAGCACGACTATTTTATTAACTGTTAATTTATACTTAGATGGTACAGCTTCTCTCAACGACACTGATGACTGGCACGCTAGCGGGAGATATGCATTAAATTTGAAAACATCTGAAGTACTCCAAGTACATTTAAAGGCCGTTTTCGTGTCCAGCTCAAGTCTAGTGCAAAGTGCACTAACTGTGCACATGGGTAGAGTTTTCTTTCTTTTGATAATCTTTGGTGACGACCAATAATTGTGCCTTTGCTGACTGATCGGAAGAGCGGTACAATTCTCAAATTATGTCCGATTGTCAAGTTTGCGTTTATTCCACTTCAAAAGTCCACACTCTGCGTTCGGAACAAATTCCATAATTATGGGTTAAAATCCCCTCATCACGAAGCGAAAATCTAGAAAACCAATCAAAGGCTACCAAATGCTTTACTTTAGAATTGCGTTCACCTCATTGAGGGCGTTGTCCATTCTGGCTGCTGTCCGGCCGACTTCATAAAGCAGCTGTGGCGAGAAAGGGACCTCGGAAATAGGGATTCCTGGCAAATAAGTCAGCAGGCGCACCAGGTACTTCTGTATGCCATTGCCACAATCTGCCAAATATAACAACCCAACATTAGTTTTAAAGCTTTTAGCAGCTGGTTCTGTTAATAATGTGTGGGGTACCTTAAAAAGGCGCTTGATTGACATTGACATTGGCGCTTATATAAGAGGTTTGCAGGTAAAAAAGACATCATTACTCAAATGTCCCCAAAAGATTGATTTATGGCCTTTTTTTTTGTGATGAGATTCACGACACATTTGCTCGCTCAGGTGGAATATTTGTACAAACATTACAAGCATAATTACAACTGAAGTTACCACTTACCAACATTTTAATCTTTTTTTAATGTTTACATTGAATTTATTGCCCTCCTCCCTCCTTAATGCTGCTCTTTGCTTTTGTTTTTAGTTTGCTGGTTGCACTAAAGCAGGGGTGGGCAAACTTTTTGATTGGTGGGCCATAATGGGTTCTAAAATTTGACAGAGGGGCCGGACCAGTAGCAGATGGAGGGAGTGTTTTGGTAACCGCACCTCATTGGAGAAAATAAATACATTTAATTTTCAATGAAAGTGAACAAAAGCATCACAGCAACACATGTCTTTGAAAAACCACAGTATTTAGAAAATAAAACATTAACAAGGTTTATTCATTTGATTTTTTTCAAGCTCGGCGGGCCGATTAAAACGTTTAACGGGCCGCATGTGGCCCCGGGCCGTAGTTTGCCCACGCCTGCACTAAAGGTTGGATAACTTAATTGAAGTGTTTAGAGGCAAATAATACTGCTGCATTAATTGAATTTCCCTATCTGTGTATCTAGCTACCAATCTATGCGAAAAAAACTTGCAAAGTGGCTTATACTCTAATAACAAATGCCTCTGAAACTCTGTTATGCAGGTGTAGTGTGATGCAATACATGCAACCAGAACGTGAGGGCTGACTATCAGCAAGGCGGGTAGACCATTAACTGGACAGCAGAGATTTTATAGCATTGCAGTATACACTTCATCACAGCAAAACATAAATGTAATCATAATAATATCTATCAATCAGTCAATAGTGGGTCATACCAATGCCTTCGAGAAACATGACCTCTCCCATGGTTGTTTTGAAGGCTGTTTGGGTAGGAAGTCCATTTTCGTGCAGGAAGTTCATTGCATGAGTTTGCAGTTCTATCAGCGTGGGGTCCTTCGTGTGAACTGAGTTCATAATCTTCAGCATATACTCGCCACCTTCGACAGTCGTGACACAGAAGTTCTGGTCATCATAGCTGGGCAAAGCGCGGAGTTGAGAGGGAGTCAGCTTGTAGTGTTTCTTCACAATGTCTGCAGCCTGAGATTGGCTCAGGTTGGGCTTGGCGTGGTTCGCTGACATCTTCCTGCGCACAACACAAACTTGTTTCAGTTATCTACAATACAACAGTGCCATGGTGTATTCATGCATTTCCAAAACTGGTCGTGCTTATCGGGGTCACGAGTTAATGGAGCTATACCCGAGCTAACTTTGGGCGAGGGGCAAGGCTGAACTGAGCTCGGACTTCTTTCTTTGCACTTGTGCATAATACAGCCTCCGATTTGCCTGTATCCTTTATTATCAGACTAAATTATATGAATGAATAAAGATTCAAAACATATCAATAAAGTGTAACTGCTATTGAAATCAGCTTAAAAACTAACTTCTGTACCCATGCTTATGATTCAGTGCTTTCATTGTATTTTTAAAATCACGTTTTTGATCATCTTGTTTCGGCACTGTACGCACTTTGAGTCATTTGAGTCAGCTATTTTATTTTGCCTTTGCTTTACTTTGCTTTTCAATCTCTTCGACGCTGTACCTGCATTTAATTGTACTTTTAATTGTAGTATGCAAAGCATATTGAGTTACGCTGTGTATGGAATGAGCTATAATTAAATGCGCTATAAATCAATGAGAGATTTGTTTGGAATGAGTTACATAACTGAGGGAAAATAGTAGATCTTCTCTTGCCCTATACTTTGGGAGTAGTAGGCCGAATATTTTTTTCATTGATTTGGAATTATATGTAGAACAAACAAACTACCTAATAGTAAACTTTTGAGTCAGTTGATTTTTGTGAAAAAGTGTGCAAAATGAGTTCTTGCAAAGGCTGCTGTTCTTGTGGTATTTCATTTTTATGTGTTTTATTTTGTGTTCAAATTTCCCGTAAATTTATGTTACACCATATGGAAAGTGCTTTGTTATCGCTCTAGCTGTTGTGAAATGTGCTATCAATAAAGTCATTGTATTGTATTGTATTAATGTCGGTGACTTTTTCAGCAGTTTTGTGCCATCCTTGAATTGTCATTTTTATGCAAGTGAGCATTGGGGAAAAATGCATTATGTGGTTATTTTGTTGTCTGCTTCAGACCCTTTATTGTTGTTTTCAGAAACATCTTTTATACATGTATTGAAAAATATATCATCAAAAATGAAATATATTAAGAGCATGCGTTTTGACAATATTTACAGTTACCTGCAGCCCGTTTTCTCCCTCCAATCCTTTATGTCTTGTCCAGGTGTTGTTTTCTCATCAATTTGTTTGCATTTAGTTCCCTGGTTCTTTTCAGTCCTTATCGGTGCATTTTCGAGTGCATATTGTCCTATTTCTACTGACAGTTCTCCAAGTCAAATCGAGCCCCAATTGTTACTTTGATCCCTGCAATTTTAAACTTCAGTATTGTTGACTTTCCTAGAAGCTTATTTTCTTTTTTGTTCCATTAAATTAAATACCCCTTTAAGTTACTCCTGCCTCACTTCTCTGCATTTGGGTCCACAGCCCATATCGCTCAAACCTGACAATGGTACTGATTTACGATTATGACCCCATGAAAGTGAATCAGGTGCTTATTACGCATCAATGACACAATTACACAAATGGGAGCATGTCACATATCTTATGCAGCCCCATTAAGCCAAGAGATTCAACTATCTCATCGTGTAGTCGCAAGCAGTGCAATATTAGCGCGATTCGTGGTGGGAGAAAAAAAAATTCGTTCATTGAAAAAAAAAACCCACCATCACAGAAAAGCTTTACGAGGCAGTGAGAATACCAAGGACACTTGAGAAACTTTGAGTATTCAAGTAACCCGTGGTGTGGTGGTGCAAAATCTACTTTTGATTGCGGCTCCGTTACAATGCAAAATGCATGCCAAAGCATTTTCTTTCCAAAGAGAATTTCCCAACTGGTAACGGAACACGAACGACCAGGATAACGGAAAATGTCACAAGCAAAACGTGACTTCAGTGTTTAAAAACACTTTTCAACTTACCTCGTAAAGCGTCGCGACGTACTGTTTCCAGTTTTACTCCAAGATGTTATTAGTTGATCTGCACTAGAACGTGAATTAAAAAAATAAAATAAAGGCCCATCGGGATTTCTGTATCCGGGAGGACTTTTCAAAATAAAACAATTCTTTGGCGGTCACTGGCGCAATATTGTATACTAATGACATTTAGAACATAAGCGGTTGCTACGGAATGTTGAATAACAGTAAAACGTTAAAAGAAAATGGAGTTTACGTTCTGTTCGTTCCAAATCAGACAGGCTTGGAAAATGTTTTCCGCTTGTATGAATTCCAAGCAGGCGACTCACATTTTGACAGTTATTTTTGTAACCAAACGTCAACAAAACCCATACAGCAAGGAAAACGTATGTTATTTTGTGCACCGTTAACCGTTAATTGCAGTTGTAACCCTGAATTGTGCTGCTGAACCTTCTAATGGGAACAGTTCTTTTTTTTTTTTTAACGATGCTCACCACGTGTTTTCTTCCATACTACTGAAACAACAAATATGAACGAGAATTACACTATGGGAAGTATCATGATTGGCCACAGGGTGACGCCATAGAGTTAATAATACCAACTTTCAGAGTGGATGAAATCAGGGGCATTTAAATGTTCACATTAAAACAATCAGTCTAACTTAACATTCTTCAAAAAGTTTACCTCCATAGAGAAAATATTGCATGTGTTGTGTGAAATATTCTGTAAATGTATGCGTCTTACATGATCTTTAATTCGTTATAGGCCTCTTAGAATGTCATTTGAGTAACATATGGCTGGTAGGATCTCAATTTTAGGACGGAATAGATAGTATGAGTATCAAATTAACATCTCTTAATCATGAAAAGACAAGTATTTATGAATTCAGCAAAGGTACACTTTGTTTCCCGTCACTCTTTGCAGATCTCACAAACACTTTGCAGTAAATCTTCACTCATGTGAACGCAATCACAGTTTCAAGAAGTGTTCACAAAAAATGCAGCATTTTTAATCACCGAGCTACCAAATTACTCTGTTTAATACAGTGTGCCGATCTATGCGTAAGGCGCGTAAAGCAAACACATTGCCAAACAAAAATAGGCAAGGTAATGTAATAATTGTGTCATACCAATCACATACACAAATGTTTAATGGCTTGTTCACAGACAGGCTTTTGGGAAAGGGTTTGATTTACAGCTCATAAAGGGTTTGATTTCATTTTACACTCGAATGGTGTGGAAGCCCTCCTGGGGCAAGCACATTTTCCATCTACTCTCTATGTAATTCTGATGTAAAAGGTGTTTTAAATCAATCAAAATCAAAAATGGATTTTTCCAAAAATGAAAAACTCAGAAAGTCACGTTTAATGGACAGATAAAAGATCCGCTTCTGGAGCCAATCCCAGCTGACTTTGGGCAGTAGGGGGACACCCTATATATATAATATATATATATATATATATATTTATATATATATATATATATATATGTATATATATATATATATATATATATATATATATATATATAATATATATATATATATATATATAATATATATATATATAACAAATGTATGTACCTCTACTCACCATACTAAAATAAAATGTCTTGAGCCTCTGTCTTCTCTCCTTTTTGATTTGATGTTATGATGTTGCCCTCATCTCCTCTTCACTGAAGTCGTTTGCATCTTATGTGACAGCTGTGAAACAGATGTCATTAAAAACAATCTTGGCTCAGCCTGCATGAATATTTTCCAGCTCCAAGGATCATGTTGCATGGCTGCAAGGGATATGAGTTGGAACCTCTGTTTCAAAAATTAACAAACATTTTCACCAAACTCCCCATGTTACCATTGGCTGACCATCGCTCACAACAGCGGATGTGACATTTCAAAAGTCCATGGAGTTTCTTGGACACCAGAATGTTGGCTTATAAATGATAGTAGTAAATATTTGTGAGTATGAATGTTTGTTGGTATCAGCTATCTTAGGCTGTGAATAATTAGCCTTGTGTGAAAAGCATCTGAATGTCACCCAACTTACACACATTTACGAGTGGAAAAGCTATTAATCATCCACCCAATCCATTATCTAAGACGCTTCTCCTCACAAGGGTCACGGGGGGCGCTGGAGGCTCTCCCTGCTGTCTTTGGGCAGTGGGTGCACCTTGAACTGGTTGCCAGCCAAACTATTGCTCAAAGTGACTCTGCAAAAAATCTCAGTGTTATATTTGACACAGTCCTCTCTTTTAAAAGGCAAATTAGGAATATTACTTGAGAGGGATGAGAAAGTTCGAACACAGAAGTTGCTTATTTGTATTTTCTTTCTTTCATTTATTGTAAATAATATACATTACGAATAAAAACGGCTTGTTTTTTCTTTTATTTTTTCTTTACCAACACTTGGGCCTACAACCCTGGTGTATTTTA
Source organism: Idiotropiscis lumnitzeri (assembly GCF_059441095.1). NCBI lineage: Eukaryota > Metazoa > Chordata > Actinopteri > Syngnathiformes > Syngnathidae > Idiotropiscis > Idiotropiscis lumnitzeri. Next base: position 8,099,399 of record NC_142403.1, on the reverse strand, counting down.
ATGGTGGTCATGATGGTGGTCGTCAGGGGTGGTACTTGGTGTAAAAAGTTTGAAATCTCATGGTCTAAACAATCAAACTGTTAGTTTAATACATTGGCAGAGAAGTACGGATGTAACAGAAATAATTGCTTTCCTTATTTTTCCGAGTCACATGGACCTGTAATTAGGCAAATTAGGGATTGAAGATGACCCACTCTTGAGTTACTCCAAAGATAAAATAATAAGGATTATGACACAAGTGTGTTGATACACGTTCATTTTGTAGTTTAGTCACTGCTCCGTGTCAAGGGGGAAAAAAAAAAGAAAAGAGTTTGATGGCTTAATGATGACATCGCTTATTCTAACTCCGCATTAAAGCCTACTGACACATCAGTAGGCTTCATTATTTCAAAACATGGTCTGGAAAATTGTTTGGAACTTGGAGAAAAATATTTCACTGCAGTACTTAGAGTAGACGTCTCAGCATCTTACAATCTCAAAGCAAAGAGCAAAAAAAAAAAAGCACCTGCTGATTATCAACCAAAGTCAGTTTTTCAGATTGCTCCAATTTTTGCTTTGCAGGCAATCTTCACTGTGGGCAGTGTGAGTTTTCCAGCCGCCCATCCTAATGTGATCAAAAACGATTTCCCGCAATTCTCTGCGGCCCCATTTAACATGTTTAATTTTTTTCCCTGGAGTAGTGGGAGGACTCTTGTGCTAAAACGGCAGAGATTTGCATATGAATGCAACACCAGGTCCAAGATGACTTTAGATAGGTTGGCTACAGGTACATCCGAGCTTATTTGCCATATGACTGCAGGAATGTGAGAGGGACTGCAACTTCCCTTCCAGGAACGGACATGGCATTTTTCACAGGCAGCATCCCTTTATATGCTAATATCCAAGAATCATAATCCCACAGTAGTGGATGATCAGATCAAAAAAAATGAGCACATGGTTGCCAAGCTGGTGTCAGAAACACACAGCTCCCGCAATTAGCATTGCAGTAATGATGCAATTACACTGGACACAATTCTGAATTTGAAAGCCTGTGTGGCGTGTGTGTGTATATTAATACGTAGAGGGTGGAGGTTGACAACAAAGGGTGGCATGAGGCGATGGCGAGGGAGGCTTGAGGAGAGAGCCACAGATCAGGCGCAGAAGCGAGAGACGGGAGAGCAGCACATTGTTCACACTCCAATTCAAGCCACAAATTGCAATCAAACTCGGGAGAAGGTAAGACACTTATTCCTCTTTGAAGTTTCTCTGGTTAGTTTTAGTGTATAGGTTAAATGATAAACCACTTGATCCCAATAGGGAGGCCTAATGCATTTGTTTTAGCTCTATGTTGCCCGTTAATTTGTGGGGAAAGTAAACATAATTATTTATTATCGTGAATGTGCATTATTCCGTTGCAGTGATCAAGGCAATGAAGGAAAAGGAAATAAAGCATATTAAATCCATTTAGCAACAGTATAGTGAAATTTGCTCACAATCAGTTCTTGGCAAACATGTCTGGTTTAAAGAATACAAGCGGATGTCAGTTGCAAGCTGCTGTCTCCAGATTTGTTCAGAAGCAATTCTATCACAAGAGAAAATAGAAATCATAAACGTTTTGATTAAAAAACCTTTCAGTAAAAATTGAACCATTTTAACATCTGTACAAGTGTAAGAAGAAGTTAACCTCTATTATTGGTTGAAGCACGAATACAAAAAAATGTGTCGTTAATTTTAAGAGCTAGTCAACTCAATTGGGCAATATTGAACAGCACAGACTGGGACGCATGTGCTGCAAGTTACATTTCGGATTCTATGGTTATCACCACATTTCTTGTTAGCCAACATTCGTCCACAACTGTGAAGATATAAAAAAAAAAACACACACAAAAAATCTGATTAAAAAAATCAAGCAATGCTAGAATGAAAAATCACTTATTCCACAAATTTTCATAATGCATCATTTAAAAAAGTGTAAAACATGCTTATGGCTAAAAAATAGCCAATTAAATAAGTTTCCCACCACTTTCACTGTATTGCATTTATTGCATTGTATAACATTGACATTTAGAGGATCCTTTGCACATTCCTTTGTACAATTTCTCCACGTGAGGATAACCAAAGCAGACAATTTTTCATTTGCATTCTGTGCAATGAAACATTGCCACAAAGGAGAAGTTAATGGTTATATCTAAAATTCAAAGTACTTTTTGACTGCTATGTTCTATAAACAAAACAGTTTTGGCGTGCTTTTCAAAGGAGCATAAGTGGTTGTTGCTTGGTGCTCATTATTTCCCGACCTCACTGGCAGTGGCAATTCTAGAATTCATTACTATTAATTACTGTGTTATTAATAGATATAGCCTAGTGACTCCATCGATTAAAATATACATAATTATGCCTCACCAAATCAATACAATTAAAATAGAAAGACTTCATATTTTCTCATCCGTCCAAATGGCATGCGTGTGTTGGTCTGTTAGTTGCAACTGCTGTATATATGCAACTCGATTAGCAGGCATCCTTGTTATTTTGGTGTTTGTGCCACCGCTTACCCCCACTAGCTTAATATCGCCATAGCTCATATCATATCTATGGCACCGGCCCACCTTGGAGAAAAAAAATGTTCTGTCATTGGGTAGTGTTTGGAACAGGAGCAGATGCCAATTAAAGAAGCACACCGCTCGCTTCCACCTTGCACCTCAAGCGCCGGTCACACCTCTACTCCTTGGTAAGAAAATGTGCAGGGGCGCACCAGCATCTGTTGCATATTTAACATTTTCCGCACCACTTGATGTATGTGCTCCCCTGCCGATATAACTTCCTTCCTCTCTTTATTCATAACTGCTTGCAGATTTAAATTACTTTAGTCTGTCATGAACACTAATGTATCATTTCAACAGTTATAAATGATCTTTGCCTGCCAGACGCCGTAATTTACACATAGGTCTGAATTTGTATTCAAGCAATAAATGAGATTTTAGGGAGTAGAGATAATAAAAAAATTAATAAATAATGAAAATGAATTACAGTGCAGACTCGGCATATGGAAATATAAAAAGCATAAATTATAAATGTTCCATATAACACTAATCCTATCTATTTGCATTTTAAATTTGTCTCATTGCGAGGAAGTAAAAAGTAAAAGATGCAGCCAAAGCATGATTTGTCTGTGTTAAACATTTGTTCAAAAGCCACATGTATAAATGTAATCACAATGGTGATATACATTAGGTGAATGCTTTGGTTGCCGTGACTTCAGAGGGCACCACAAAATTGGGGAAAAGAACACTTTTAGTATACTGTAATTATATGAAAACAACGTATTACTATTAACTTTTAAAAATGGAAATGCTAATTCACAATTAATATTACTACGGATGAAAACAGACAATTATTTATTCACGAGAGTGTGACCTTTGATTTCTAAAGAATAGTTGTTGTTTTTTTGTTTTTTTCATGCGTGCATGCTCACCAGGCAACCCACCACTACGCTACGACACAGAGTGGAGAGGCCACCTCGTGAAAAACTATCAGAAAGAGATTCTAAAATGACTGTATTCCAATTGAATTGAAGAGAATTGATTTGAATTGTTTTTGATCAAATTGACAAGGATAATAAGCCAACTCAAAAAACGGCCATGAGGCAGGAGGATTATGAAATTACTGAAAATGTAGTCTAAGTACAACACTAAAAGACAAAAATATCCCAAATGGATAAACAGATTTCACTTGTCTCACACTAACCTGGCAACGGTGCTAAAAAAAAAGGTTCTCTTCCCAAACTCACACTTAAATTAAATGTAAAAATAGACTAATCAACACCTCCCAAAGGATGTTACTGCGTTCATCCCATGCATTAACACCACAAAATGATCTCGAAAAAGCAAGAGTTTAAGACACTAGAAAGCACCTCATCTGAGTCACTGCAAAGTAGCCAGGGCAGTAACCATGCTCATAAACTTCTCAGTGTCCAAACCGATCCAATTGGTATCAACCTCAGCTGTACCTTGAAGCAAGCTGACTCCACCAAATCCAAACTGCTTCATCGCAGGGATCAATTGTTGAGCATTGTCAGCGTCCTTGGCTACCCGTCTACCCTACCTCCAAACGGTTGCTTCCACTTCTTTTCTGAGACCAGCCGTCACCGCGCTCTCTTGCCAAGAGGCTTATCACATATCAATTTCCAATTGTGTGAGCAGGGTGTTACCTATGTCAAATGCACCAAGGTAATTACCATTGCATGTGACACACAGGCAGCAACAAACAGATACGGCCTCACAGGAAATAATAAACCAAATGATATGAAATCATTTTGTCCAGTTATAGCAAATCAAACAGATGTCATCTCATACATTGCTGTGCTTGCAAAAAAAAAAAAAAAAGAAAAGCTTTAGCTTTTCACATACAGTATACTATTTATAGCCAAGGTTCTGTGAGTGCAGCATTTAGGAGCAACAGAACTACTGCAGCGGGAAAAAGAAAAGACAGAGATGCAAAAGCCACCATCAACAACTAGACTGCAAAATATTTGTGGAATTTGTAGCAATAAGCTAAGTGGTATTAGTCATATTAGGAAAACCTGAACTTGTATTTCCAACTGCGACTGTGTAAAATGTGTTATGCTTGCTTATTCCATCATCTGAAAAAGTTCAGGTGAATAGCGATAGTCTGCATCAAAAGTGTTTCATGTGGCATCGCTAAGGAGATCAATGGAGATTGATTGCCAGAAGATAGATACAATTATTTTACATTCCCTTTAAAAAATGTAAATACAATGCATCTAAAAGATGAAATTCCAATTCACCAGCTACCCTTCATACAAAATTGGCAGAGAACAGTTTGTATTACTTGCAGTATGCCTCATTTAGAAAACAAAATCAATAATCCCCCCCCCCCCAAAAAAAAACCTCGAACATTTGCTTGAAATTATGTTCATTGAATCGGAATTATTGACTTAATAGCCCAAATGCTTATGAAAAATTAATACGTAATCATTAGGCGGCTCGAATGACCACAATAATTCCAATGACCAAATTACTTTGCCCTGAACCAGGACCTCTGAAATATACATGGCTTTCCTCTTTGTGCGCCTTGGAAAGTCATATGAGGCATCGCTGAAGGAACTCATTCTGCTGGTGATGAGCTGCAGATGAAGTTGAGTACCTTCAAGATAAAGCAAAGGCCACTGGTGTGAGACGAAATAAATGAGCATGAGACATCATTAGAATCACGGCTACCCTTGAGCAAAGCACAGTGGAGCTGCATGGTACAGAGCAATAAGATTAAAAAACACTTTGCGAAAATGATTAATATTGCCTGAAACGTTGTGCCCAAGGTACACTCAAATTGCCAATCATGGACTACTTAGACTTTAAATATATATTTATATGTTCAGGAAGCAAACTGGCTGATTGAATCGCCCAAATGGAACAGGCCGCACGATTAGACTGACAATGTTGAGTCACATCCTGAATGCAAGCTCCCATCATGGCCCGATCATTGGGGAACTATGAATGGGAATAACAAGAAAAAACATTTTATTTTTCATCTTGGAAGCATACTCTAAGATGTCCCCAAAACACATTTAAAGATGTATCCTAATTAATAATACACCCAAACACATTTGCATACTTAATTAACTAAGAAAACAGGCGAACAGGTGAAAAATCTATGAATACATTTTCAAAGGTTTTATTGTAGAAGTGGTTGTCTTGTCGCCATTCAAAAAAAAGAAAGTTGTTATATTGGTCAAACCACAATGAAGACAATCAAGTCACATGATTTGGAGCGCTTGAAGTACAATGGCAAGGAGCAGATGGCAATTTGGTCTCATTCATTCAATCTGCTCTTCATTGTCATCCTTGAGATAAGATTTCAATAAGAAAAGCAGAAAATTTAATTGGGAGTATTGGAGATTGCTTGAAAAATGGTGCAGAGGGATGAACATCAGCATTTCATCAACAAGGGGGAGGTCGACTTGCAGAATGTGGGCCATGAGAGCTGAGAATGCACTGTTTTATCTTTCTTTTAAAACAGCTCTTAGCTGATTAAAGCAAAATGATACACTTTGAAAAGTCACCCATCAATCGTGCTTTCCCAGCTACGTGGGAACTATCGAGGGGGATGCTAAGCGAACCAGTTCTGCACCAACTATGAGCTTTGGCTGGCTAGCTGGTGCAGCTAAATACGGTACCGTTGTTCCAAGGTCCACAAATCTGAGTCAGTAATCCTCACCTTGATGGCAGCAAAAAAAGATATTCATCTGAAGAGTATCATTATTAGGAGCGGCTAGGCATTGAGCAAACAAAAAAAAAAAAGAGAAAGAAGAGGAAAAGATGGAGAAACCATGTTAACGACAAAGTACAAGTGAAATGGAGACTGGCAAAACACGAGAATTAGGCTTGGGTGGTGCAATACACTTAACGGAATTCTGACTACAAACAGCCAATAAGAATTATAACATATTCATAGTTGGAGAGACAGAAAATAATATTCCAGCTACAAAATGAGCGCAACTTGCGCAAGTGTCCAAAACTGGAAATTAATCACTACATTAATTAATGTAATTATTACTCAACATTATAGCACCTGTGTCAAACTCAAGGCCCGGGGGCCACATAAGGCCCGCGTCCTCATATTATGTGGCCCGTGAAGGACAAATCATGTGCATCAACGTCCTGTTGCTAGCACATTTTCTTCACTTTTAACAACATTGCGATATGAGATATTGCCATTTATTTGTTACCAATCCTCCCCTCTTAAAATAAATTGTTGACAATTATTGACTAGCTTCTGATTTCAAAAGTGGCTTTCCATCAATTCGTTGTGTGTATGTGATGATATGGGTTCAAAATTCATAACGGTCTCCGAGGGAAACCATAACTACGATGTGGCCCGTCCACAAAAATGACTTTGACACCCCTAATTTATAATATCAGCAATGTTTATTTAGTATATATTCATTATGTTCCATCATAAAGTCAGTGTGAATTTTGAAATCTGCTTTTGGATGAAAATTTGCTCAAAATTATTATAATAATTGTACTTATTTTTGTTTGTTTATTTAGTGTAGGTAGGTGTTTTTATTTTAAATCAGTTGAACTTTGAAAAGGGACTCTACAACCCATTAAGAAATACTTTTGATTATAAATTCTCAAGTCTATATTTTGATATATACCGAGAAGGGATTTTATAGTGTAATATGAATTTTAGTAATTAAGTATTTGCAAATACTTCCCACCTATGCTGACCAATAACATGTTCCTGAATGCTCATAATTCTGTCTTCTGTCTGTAACAATGGACTGTATTTTTGTCTATATTCATTTAATACAGATGGATGTTTCATGTCATTCTTCACAGGTCGTCTCAACACTCGAACACGATGACCCCTGACACGAATGGCAGTTTCATGCATGTGGAGAACACGAGTGTGACATGGGACAAGTTTCTGGAGAAACATTTGGGACCCCGTCGCTCACCCATGTTGCTTCCTATCTTCATCAATTACTTGATCATATTTTTGTGCGGCGTTTTTGGCAATGTGCTGACTTGCACAGTCATCGCACGCAACAAAGTGATGTGGACGCCAACAAACTACTACTTGTTCAGCCTGGCCGTGTCAGACCTGCTGGTGCTACTGCTGGGCATGCCGCTGGAGCTGTACGAGCTGTGGCAGAACTACCCGTTCCTGTTCGGGAAGGGAGGCTGCTACTTTAAGATTTTCCTATTCGAGACGGTCTGCTTGGCATCCATCCTCAATGTAACAGCCTTGAGCGTTGAACGCTACATCGCTGTGGTGCACCCGCTACGTGCAAAATACGTAGTGACGCGCACCCATGCTAGGCGGGTCATCCTCACCGTGTGGGGTGTGTCTGTGTTGTGTGCTCTTCCTAACACAAGTCTGCATGGGATTTCCTACCTGACCAGTAACTCCACCACCCCGGACGGACCACACAACGTGGAGATCCCTGACTCGGCCATGTGTACGCTCGTGAAGCCTCAGTGGATTTATAAACTGATCATCCAAGTGACCACCTTGCTATTTTTCTTCCTGCCCATGCTCACCATTAGTGTTTTATACACGCTTATTGGGTTGCAGCTCAAACAGGAGAAGATGCACCAAGCGATGGAAGCAAAGTCAGGTGCTGTTCAGGACAGTTTCTGCAGCGTCCGCACTCAACAACAAAAGGCCAGACGACGGCAGGTCACCAAAATGTTGTGTATGTTTCATCAGATTTGTTACATTTTCTAAAGAAAGGTTTGAACATTCACCCTTTTTTCAAATGGTTTTATGCTTAGGATGTGATTTAAGAAAGGCTTGCACATGCAAAAAGAGCTGCAAACATGAATGCTCACATGAATTGATGTGCAAGCTGATATCATATCGGATACACCAAAGATTGCATCTGCCAAATTTTAATTTTGATACACATTGTCTACGCAGCAATTCCATTTTGGAGCTTCAACCTTAGAGTTAACATGGAGCTTGTCATGAGAAGGGGTCATGCTATTTTTTTGCGTCGTGATCATTTAAGTGCACTGTGACAATTGGTGCTGGCCTCCGCAGAGCAGTTTTGTGGGTCTGCTGTTCCAAGTTGTAAACACAATGGGCCACTCATGCATGAATTGTGTGTATTCTGCCAAAAATGTAGACCATAAGTACACAAAAATTATGATGGATCCATCATTTGAAAAACCATCAAACACTTATCTTTTACACGTGATGCAAAATGTATTGAAACGACAGTAACGGTAATTACTTAAACCGAGAATTTGCTAATAAGTTGACTAATATACTAAATAATCAAGGAAGACAATTCGCATCACATTTTCTTTCCACAAATGACTGCACCGCACGCACATGCTGTCATTTAGAATTCATTCAGCACATCAAAACATCCACAGCGGTGTGAATAAAATGGGCCGGTATGCGTATGAACATTCCTCCGTATTTATTAGTGAATGAGGCCCAATCTTATGCAGGCTGTGCAAATGGATCAATTTCCTATGCACTTGGCACAAGGTAAATCAAAGAAAACATGGCTTTTATGTGGTGGCTGGCGTCCCCAAATTGATCAAAGGGATATATTTTCATCTATAACTCAGTTATGTTTGTTTGCCTCTTCCACTAACACTTCCAATTCCATCACTCCAAATTTATTTGTACCCATGCGGCGCTCTCCCACTTTTAAATAAAATGGCTTTAACAATGTGCAAAAGTGATCGAGTGCGTGCCAATCTTCGTCGAGACGTCAGTATTTTATGCAATCTGTTAGAGTCAATTTACAATATAGGACCTCCTATTTGGGAGTTTAGTAAAGCAGGCATTTAGTAGGTTACCTGGATTACACACAGACAAAAAATGGAATTTTAAAAAGTATTTTACATAAGTTTCCCTGCAAATAAATTAATCTTCGGTGTAATGATTCATAGGTAATATACCACAATGTAGAAGTGCTACAATTGAATTCATATTTCAATGGTGAAATATTGTTCTTGTTCACAAGATATTTTCTAATCTTCAGTTTTACAAGCATTAAGAAAGACTGAAGTGTGTTATTATTCTTTCTTTGCTACAAAAGAAAATGTGATTCCTGGTTTCTCAGAATTGCCCGATATTATAACCATCGATTTTTGGTCATTCTGGTCGTGGTGAAAACTGTGTGTGCCTCATCAATTGTGTCATATTACATATTGAACATTCTAATTCTTTCATTTGTTTGCAGTCGTTTTAGTGGTGGTTTTTGGGATCTGCTGGGCTCCATTCCACACCGACCGCCTCGTGTGGAGTTTCATCACTGTGTGGACCGACAGCCGTCGTCAAATCTTCGAGTATGTGCACATCCTCTCTGGAGTGTTCTTCTACCTCAGCTCAGCAGTCAACCCAATCTTGTACAACCTTATGTCCACACGCTTTCGAGAAATGTTCAAGGATGTCATGTGCCATCGGCACAACGCCATGCCTCGAAATTATTCTTTAAGTGTCACTCGGGTGACGCTCCGCAGTACCCTGAATGAAGTGCCACTCAGTAGTGGAGCCAACGCTGTGGAAGGGGAGGCAGAGGATGGAGAGCAGCCGCTGAAAGAAGAGACCACTTTCACATGTTAAGCTTTGTGATTTTGAACTACACTTGTTTTGTTTTCTGCCCTTCACAATGAGCCTAATTCAGCTTAATGTCTTAAATTACTACGGCTACTGCATCAGTTGTTCAAAGGCCAAAATATGAGGACAGAAATGGCAGGAAAGATCGAACTTTATTTCGTGTGGTTGTGCTTGTCCTATCCTTGTAATATTTTAGATTGTCTAGTTTAAGCAACACTTGTATCTGTCCTCAATTTATTTGTCAGAAAGCCACAAAGTCCGGTGGACTCTCGATATTCAAGCTGGAGCACGAAGTTTGAATGTCTGCATATAATTGACACCCCATTAAATTGATTTAATTTGTGATAGAGTGATAATTGACTCTATTATTAGTGTGACGTGCTGAGCCACACTTCGGCGTGCTCCCCACATGCTCGAAATTAGGCACCAGCAGATTAGCAGATATTTTTTTTTCTACATTTTTAAAAATATTCTTTGCGATTTGTTTTGTTTTTAGGGTTTCCCCTTAATTTTACCCATAGTTTTCATGGAAAATACATATTGATCGCTGTATTTTCGTACACACGCGCAAGCGAGCGTGTCGTAAAAACTGTCGCATCTTCATTTTCCTGCCGGTCAAGTTTACTGTGATTGGGAATTTGGCTGACCACACATTGCCTTTCTGGGCAGTCTGGCGCACCAAGGGCTTTTTGTATAATTGCCCCTGGTGCACCAATGTCACAAATTTGGTGACAGAAAGTGGATTAGAGATTGGACCTAAATTGTGGCGCTGGAGATGGAATGTGATTTTGGTAGATTTGATAGAGGCACGGGCAGAGAGAATCTGAGTTCAGTGGACACGGTATGTGTGTGGCGGATGTCATTGACAACAGCGAGCATCAATTATATGTGAGTTTATTATAGAAATTAATTAATTGGACAAATTATTATTATCATATTTCATACATTTTTTAAAGCACCCCCCTGATAGCGGCACAGCTATGGGTGGGGACGGTGGGTGTTGTCACACACAGATGCACGATCACCAGTGGAAGATGCTAAGTTCCAACCTCACAACGACCAACTTTACATCATACCCACGTGACTTGTGTGCGGGTCCTGCTCAGTGACGGAGTTTGTGTGTCCCCAGCAACTAGCTGGCAACCAGTTCAGGGTGTAGTGTGCCTTTCGCCCGAACTCAGCTGGGATAGGCTCCACCACCACCGCGACCCTGTAAAGAATAAGCGCTTTGATGATGACACAACACAAAAAATTCCGCAAAGGATAAACTGACAATTGCCAAAGCACTATTGTGCGGGGGTTGACAATCGCAGTCATATCTATTATTAAAGTAAAATCAAACAACTGTGAAAGTCTTTGTTTTGTTTTTGTTCAGGAGAAAAAAAAGGATTTTACATTAATACATATAAGACACAGCACCAAAAATACAGTCCAAATGGTTTTCACATGTGACAAAATAATGTTTTTTTTTTACCTGGACACATCAACCATATTCAGTTCAGTGGTCAGACATCTGCTCAAAAAATTCCGCTCAAGATTCAACGTTCATACTGTTTTGAAAGATGGTTCTCCGTCTTTCTTGCTATATAGCCATAATGTTCTATAATATGTGACCATTGTGAGTTTTTTTTTTTTTTGTTGCGACAAACAGTTAACAGGACTTGTAGAACAACAACAAATCTTATGTCAAAATCAAAGTAGAGGTACAAGTTTGCCATTGGCCAGTGACAAGTTACAAGTTACAGACGTAAACAATGCAAATGGTTGTGTATGTTTGTCTTCAACTGCATTGAATAAATGTATTTAGTCAAATGTAATGTGTTTTTATGTATTTTATTTGTGTATGACTGATTGATGCAAATAAGTAAATAAGTAGAAACATTGCGCAGTAATGCCGATGCCTCGCTGCCTTAAACATTTGATGAGCAGGTCCACCCCTGTGAGGTTTTCTTGCATTTCATTTTGTTTTGTTTGTCAGTCTAAAAATCCTGAAGCCATCCATGCCTGTCCTAGTAGCAAAATCTGCCTTTCGTGTCATTTTGTTTTGTTTGTCAGTCTAAAAATCCTGAAGCCATCCATGCCTGTCCTAGTAGCAAAATCTGCCTTTCGTGACATGCGTTATCCAGAGTGTATGCTGCCTTTTATTTACAAATACAAGGATATAAAATACATACAGCATTTTAATTTGATTTTAAAATTTGACATTTAAATTTCAGTCAGGGTCATTGTGAGCGTGTGATATAGAGCACAATAGCAGCTTCAAGTTCAGATCCAAACGAATGGAACCCAATCTGGCATTGATGACTGGTCATGAATGATGCATATAAACACACTACTTACTGATAATGACAGTGAAGCTGGCTGATAATGGAATTTGAATATGTTGATGGAAGTTGGGTAATGAGGATTGAAAGTCATAGAGCAGCTGTGGGCACTAAGAATGATGCCTGTGGGTGGAGTTCTCAGTGATAACGGAGATATAAAATGAGAGTATGTGAGTTTACCAGCTAGTGATTAAACTAGCCATCCAAGGGGGAAAAAAAACATCCTCGTAAATACAAAAGAACATGTAGTTAAGCGGTAGTTCTCACCCTTCTCTCACTGACGTATCCGCTCTGAATAATTTTTTCCAGCCAAGTACCCCCGAACCAGCGTAAAGCATTTTCGAATGATAATAGGAAACAATAGTTTTATAAATTCCTAGACCGAAAAGTTCAGTCAGTCCACTGAAAATGATTGAGGTGCACTCAAAACAAAAAAAATCCAACAAGGTGGATGAAATTAACTAGACTTCTCTATGAATTTCTATTTGATAAACTTTTTATGAATTATACTATGAATTTCTCACAGCGCTCAATTTAAAAAGTAGGCTATTATCAAAACGGACTCAAATGTGCCTAGTGGTGCGTACCGCCACTCCCCCAAAATCAGCTGGAATAGGTTCCAGCTCATAATTTCTGACAATGTCTCATCTCCCAAGGCACTTTGAAGGGTTCTGAATTAAAGTCTTGGCTTACATGCTGCCAGATGCTTGAAGCCCTTCAACCAAATGGCGAAAAAGATTAAGCAATGCGGACTTGACATATGAATTGACAACCACTCTCGTTAACAACTGCTCGTAATCAACATGTTGCTCAGACATCAGGAGTGGAAAATCTGTCCCCATCAATGCACGGTCACAACCGAGGCCTGGAGAGGAGAGCCTTCAGCTGGCCCCTTCTGGAACAACATGTCAACCTTTGGGGTTAAAGGGGAAGTCAACCCAAATTTTTCTTTAAAGGAATAAGTTTTAAGCAAGTCAATCGAACCACGTTTGAGGAATATGAGTGAAGTAGTAAAATCCACACGTTTTTGTCCATCACGGAGGACGGCCATTTTGTCATTTTTGACGGCTGAAATTCAATCACAGTTTCTCAGGGCTCGACAGGTGAGCCGTGATTTGTTGTTACCTGAGCCCTGAGCAAATGTGATGTCATTTTCAGTCGACAAAAGTGACAAAATGGCCGCCCCCTGTGATGGACGACAATGGGTGGCTTTTGCTCCTTAACTCATATTCCACAAACACAATATGAATCAGAATACCTTGTTTAGACTCGTGAAGGCACATAGAACATTTTATTTCAAGGAATCTTTTGGGATTGACCTCCCCTTAAGTCATTTAAAACGCCTCTGGTTGTCTTAGCAAACGTTTCGTCTCTCATCCAAGAAGGTTTCATCAGTTCTTGCATCAAGGCGTCGCAAGGACAGACCAGCCTAATCGGATGAGAGCCAAAACATCTTCTAAGACAACCAGAGCCGTGTACTCGCGATCGATTTGCAAGAAAGTGGTCGAGATTACAAATGTGAGCACATCGAGCTCCGACTACTTTGCATAAATGACTGTTGTGCATTTGGACTGTCAAGTAGTTCATTTGCAACACCTGAAGTACCCAAAAATAGCGTGAGAAAGACGGCATTGCCATGTTTATGTAATCAGAAATTTATGTATGAGTCATTTCAGTAATTGATCCATTTTTGTAGCCGAGCATATTCACTGGATTGCTTACTTCTGCCTCGTGCGAAGTCCTCAGCGGTGCAGTGGTACGCTTGCACCTGCAGGCAGAATGAGTTCAGTTTCCACTCAGTGACAGATGTGAATGTGAGTGTGAGTTGTATTTCTGCGTATGTCAATCACATAATTGACGGGCAACAAGTCCGGGGTGCAGTCTGCCTTTGGCTCAAACTCAGTGACGATAGGCTACAGCTCCCCGCAGTTCTGGACAGGATAAGTGGCAGACTACGTGGATTGATGGATGGATGCCTCATTAGTGTGTGGGAAGTAGAACTTTTCCCAACTGGTGAAGACACTCCAAAGAAAACATCCTGAAGGTCACATTTGTACTGACAAGTTACTCTTATCTCAAAATATACTAAATTAATCAATAATTGTTCAAGAGGAGGCCGGCGATTTAATGATTAGATTTGAATGTAATTGCATATTTGGCAAGACAGCAGAAACGCGCACCTGTGAATTTGGAAAGTACCTTGTGCACTTGTGTAATGATATTCCTCAAGACTAAGTAACTGCTTCTGTACAAGAAAGTAACAGTCATCACAAGCACCAAACAGCAAAGCAAACATTTGCATTTTGCATCTGCAAAAGTTGGCATTTCCAGTTTACTTTAAAAAACAAAAAATTCTTTGCAAACTTTAATCAATACAAATTAATTTTTGAACAAGGGTAGCATGTTGCTGGATTAGCCTGAGACCGCTACTTGTGTATGCATAAATAGAAATGAGATCAGGCAGCCCGAAGTGTGAATGCTTTTAAAACCAGGGCAGGTTCAAATCAATGCTTTTTTCACATACCTATGAATGAGACATTTTTCGCCATTATAAAATAAATGTTCTAAAATATTTTATCCTGCTCTCCTTGCCAGATCCTAAGATGAGGTTTTGTAAAGTAATACAGACTCGTGAAACATGATGCATAATTATTAAGCACTGATAGATTAAAATGTATCAAATTACTAATATTTTTTGGAGATAGATCACCTAAATAACAATTATCCTTTGAAAAATATGGAACAATTCACACACCCATAAGTGAATACGGTGTGTGGCGAGACGAGGTGGTGGCAGACATTTTTTATCATGGTGAGTTGTGGGTGGAATGAAGTGTGTGTATGCGGGTGGGGGGACTATAAAAAGGGGGGGCTATCCCAAAAAATTAAAAATGAAATACACATGCTTATGTCATGTTAATAAATCAAGTCAACTGCTAGTCCAGAGAAAATCACCGCCTCAAAACATATCTAACCTGAAAAACAATCACTGAGAGCTTATTGATTCAATTAAATATTAAATATATCATCACTCAGTATGTTTCATTGCGCAACAACACTATAGCATCCATCTATCTGCATGCGTACAAAGACAAGACGAAAATTACATAAATAAAGTGTATTTATTTAATTGTATGATACATGCTGAAATTGTGATGAGTTCAGTATACAAGAGGCCAGTGCTCAGTGCTACTGGTTGGCCTACCGCTAATCAAGACAATATGTCTGCTCCCGGACAAAACTAAAGTTGTGACCATTTTAGAGGACCTCTTCAAACAGAGAGACACTCAGAAAATAAATTACTTTTTCGCATTTTCAATGACTTCTGACTTCATATTCATGCAAGACACAGTAACTACAATCTTGTGAGTGCTGAAAGACACACTCAATTGATACACAACAACACAAATAATGAAGTCCAATGAAGAGCTGTAGCAAAGGTAAGAATAACCACTGTTGAACGACACTGTTGGAGATGTATTAATCCACCAATATGGTTATTTAATCCAAGGGTTACCCACTTTTTTTTTCTAAATGAAGCACTACTTTTTGGGTACTGATTAATACAAAGGGATATCATGGCGGGAGAGACGGATTTTTCAAGGAGTAGTCAACCCAAGAATTCTCTTGGCAATATATTATATATGCCTCCACTAGGTTAAACACGGCATTCTAATAAATATAGCATTTGTGGAATATGAATTAAGCAACGGAAACCACACATTTTTATCCATTTCAGGAGGCAATTTTGCCGCTTGCTGTCGGCTTAAAATGGTATCACAGTGTCGAACCTGTTTTCTGGTTTGGCTCTCCTCGCAAAATGTAAATTTATTCAAATTCTCATCATAACATACATAATATTGCTATTTCACTGTCATCTAATTATCTGTCTTTCATTACATTTGAATACTTTTTCTCTCAATATCTTTATATTTCCTTTCTCAGAGGGTTCTATTGGCTCAGTAAGGAGTGACCATTGCAAATTTTGCATCGATCATGAAAGCCGTATCTCAGTGAGCAGCGAAGGTTTGTGAGTGTTGGTGAAGGGCCCGAATGAAAAAACAACATTCGCTACGTTCAATAACAGTCGCAAACCTTTACCACTCAATGAGAGACCGCCTTAAAGGGCAACAAACAGTCACAACAAGTCATGGGGATAAAACTCAGAATGGTGTGTCACCAAATGATTCTGTCACTTTTTTTTTTGCCTCAGCAGCTGCCATCCTCCTCCACACTCCTACTCGTGGCTGCTTAGTAGAAATAGCTTCCAAACACGGCCACCGCACAGAACAAGCTGTCCTGTGAATGTCACACAAACTATTCTGAAATAAACACACAACAACACAAAGCCACTCCAAAAATCACTCAGCGGCCTGAAACGAATAAAAATACTTGCATTCATGAAAACATCTTCTGCATAGTTGTCCGTATCAGCATCCCATAAACATCTTGACGACATCCTGTCAAATCAAACAAGTTTTATACAAATGTTGAAATAATCATTTGAATCAATATGTCACTCACTTGACACCTTGTCCACGTTGTTCTCCGATGGTCACCTGCACTACAAACTTGTACCTGTCAAATCCTAACTCTGTGTTGGAAGAAAAATATACACCAGTCAGTGATCAGTAATACAAACATTTTCGGTACATTTTTCCCCACTGTTAGATTAGAAGCAGGCATGCGTGTGTGTGTTTGTGTTGCAGACTTGCATCACTCACTCTTTACTTTATTCTTCACAGAGTCAGCCAGTGTCCGGGTAAGCTCTGAGACCTCATCTGGGTCGTATTGTACTTCAGACAGGCTCGCTTTTACTGTCTCACGAATGCACTCCTTTACAACTGCAGGTTTGAATCTAGAGTGATACATAAAGGCCACAAAATAATACAAAATTTGCCTCATTCCAACATGCAATCATTTCACATTACCTGCCCTCTGAAATTGTACATGAAAATTAAATTGTTATCTTTTGTTTCTAACCCAAACCTCAGAAATATTGACTGACCACTAAGCGAGAGTGCTGCCCTGTGTGAGTGTATGGATGTAAATAGTCAAATAATGTAGCCAATAAATTAACCATAATAGTAAGTACTATTACACTAGTAAACTAATTTATATATTTGTCTGTATTATTGTTGTATTGCACTGGAGAGGGGAGCTCTCTAATCTCGTTGCACTCTTGAGTACAATGACAATAAAGGGATTTCTAATTCTAATTCTAATTCTAATACAACATTTATACTGTGTATTAATTGTTGCATATTTTGGTTTTAGGTTACTGTGATGGAAAAACTTCCAGCTTCTTATTCGTCACCTTCCCGAAATAATGGTGTCAATCATTTCTTCTGTGTTTTTAGAAAATATGAAAAATCCAACAAAATCATAAAATTGTTTTATATTCATTCATGATTACATTTCATGGGGTAGAATTATGTTAAGAGGTGTAGCCGGAGGAGGTGAGCACACTAAGGCGATGGCAAAAAAATTAAAATAAAACGTTTCGTCAAAATATAACTGAAGCCATTATTTTAAGATGGTAACGATATGTCGTTGGCGACCAGAGTTCATTGCATGAGAGAAAGTAATAATAACCAGAGGACCGTATTTTAGCGTTGTTTAAAGTCTTTCATCGAGAAGGTCGGATGGAGAGATTGTTTTTAATATTTCGCAATGATCAATAACACTCATCAGTATATACACAAAGCATAGGGGAGGAAACCCTCGGTTTACGGTCGCTAGGCAACGCAAGCGTCGGCGAGGCTACTGCTACATGCTAACCTCACAAGACACCGATTTGGGTTTAAAACAACTCACTTGTGCTGATAGTTGGGTCGTATGAGATATGAATCAGAGCCTTCCATGGCATGTGAGTGATAGAATAACTCAACAAGGAGGTGTGCCACACAAACGAAAAACGAGCAATCTTCGCTCGGAAAGTTTAAGCGGAGACTTCCGGAAGTTTATCCTTGTGCTACACAGCATTCACCGGAAGTGATTGACTGGATTCTAATTTTCAAAATAAAAAAAATGAGATAAAATAAAGACTGTTAAGGAAGTCGTCCGTTTACGACGGCATTCCGTTCTCATGATGGAGTTGCCACTTTTACTTGAAATAATGGCATCAAGCGACTCTGCATTCTTCATTTGTGTTCAACATTCATGCACTAAAATATCAATAATGGACAATAGTGGATTTACCATTACAGTGTGGTGTTGGTCATCTTGAGTATACTGACTTTAAAAGCGGTATACACGCATTTACCTTTCTTTATTATTATTATTTACCTCATCATGTGTGGGGTCGCATATATCAGTGTTTCCCAGTTTCCCAAACAGGTGTAAGTGAACACATTGCAGGGGAATGTGGAAACATTTATTTCCACACCAATAAACTGCGGCGCAAAAATCACATCAGCCGTGTGTCAACTCAACTGCCTCGCTCAGTCCACACAACACCAAGGACTTTTTTCCTTGTCTGGTCCATGTATAGGATATCTCACACAAAATGACAGTCAGCACTGTTCTCAGTCTCTGATTCGAGAAACGGCACAAGTTAATACCTCTTAAAATGCAGTATGCTATTAAAGAGACTACAAATTGAGCTCCTGAATAATGTTGTGATAATCAAAACACCCTTGGAATAAACATGTTTATTTCACAGTTGAATTGCTCATTATTTCAAAGACTGCATGACTGCAGGAAGAAGAAGACATTCTGCGCCCCAAACAACTCCCTTCCAAATCTGCGCCATGACTAGTAGTAGTTGGCTATCATTGAGATATTATTTTTTTATAACTGCAGCGCTGAATAACACTGTATTCTTAAGTATTAACATCAAATAAAACCCCCCAAAAGCATGTGGTTAACATGTTCAAAATTTAATGGTGATTTTAACATAGTCAAAATTTGTTTTTTGCGCACTTTAAAACGGTTAATGAACTCCTTTGCAACTGCTACCTGCTCAAACACTCGCAAACTTTCGCTGCTCAATGAGATACAAGCTTTTAGGTTGTACATTCTTAAGGCAACATGCACGTTTATTTTGCAACTAAATTGTGCAGGATATAGTTCACATTTTTATTATATTTTGAAACTCTTTTTCATGGTCGACCATCTCACACCAATTTATGTGATAATTTACCTGGGGTGTGTTCACCCCCTACATGCATCATAAGTGGTGAAAATTACAAACTGCAGCATGACACTTTCCTGCCTGAGCATGTGAGTTGGCAGAAGCAGTTTTAGCAACAATGTACCATATAAAATAAAATACACTGAATTGTAAAAATACAAGTGCTTACTGAAAAGCAGCTATCAATAAAAATTCAACTTTGTATTTTAGCTATTTCGTTTTCACCATTATTCAATATTCCCACTTTTGTTTATTGGTCGCTTGGTGATCTAGTCCACATATTATATTAGTTACACAACCTATTTGTTTTAAGCATAAACATGGTGAGGAAGAAAATGTGAAGAAAAAGTGCGGCGGTAGGCAAGGATGCCTCTTGTTTTCAGGCATCAACACTTGATATGTTTGTGGCCACCAAGTGTGACAATCGATGTCATACACACGGACGCATGCGTGTGTGCACTGAAGCTGTGGTTTATTTTGATTTTGGATACATTCCTATGTGAATCAAGTGGCTGCCCGGGAGTTTTACTTAATCCACATTGTTTGCATGTTTTAAACTCTCAACTTCAAGCTTCAGGTGCAGCACCACTATATATACAGTACTGTATGTACAAGGTGGACTCGAAGCTTCTCGGGACTGATAGGTAAGTTATTTTTAATCTGTCAGAATTGACAGCTACAGTACATTTTAATAAAGAATACTTCACTACTATTTCTGCACACATAGGAAAAAGATTTGACATTATGACCTTCAAGAAGTTGTCACCTACGGTAGAGTGTCCTTTCCGTTTGTACATCTGTATGCTTTGATCAACTTGTAACCGATAGCACTTGAATCGAATTCTAGTGGGTCCTTCTCTCAATGAATCCCATGCTGATTATGCTGGTGGTTTTTATTCAAGGTAAGTTTGTTTGTCAACACTCGAAAGAACAGGACAAATCAGACAGATAAAGTAGTGGGGCTGGGCGATATGGCTGAAGAGTATATCGCAATAAAAGTATTTCATATTGGTCGATATCGATACACATTTATTTTTTTTATTTTTTACGATCGAACCCTGAATTTAGGTAATTTTAACATAATACATTAAGACTTAAAGAAGTCAACACAGCTATGAAAAAGTCCAATAAACTGGTCAAAATAAACATTAAATAAACTCCTTTTTAAACATACTCTGCTTAGTAGGACTGGGTGATGTGGCTGAAAAATGTTTTCATAGTATTTCATATCAACGTTGATAATTATTGCTTAACCTACTTAAAAAAAACAATTACCGTAACAGTTTTTTTTTCCCAGTACAATATTATGTAGTGTACTAATACTCTCTTAGCCTGCATGCATTAGCGTTGACCAACCGCCTTAGGACTTATCTTTTTAGCGGGCTCATTATTGCCAGAGTCCAGTCCAGATTGCGATGTCAAGGGTTGGGCATGGCTCAGACCGGTGCTGGCACGAGTGCCGAGGACTAAGCGCAGCATCAGGGGGGATTGCGCCTTTTCTGTTGCCGGTCCTTCCCGACAGAATGAGCTTCCATTAAATGTTAGGCAAGCCCCCTCTCTGTCCACTTTTAAAACCCGTTTGAAGACACATTTTTATTCTTTAGCTTTCGACTCAACATGAGACTGTCGCTGTTCTGCTGTTCTTCGGGTGTTGTACTGCGTCGACTGATCATTTGATTTATTTGAACAGAGTTATGCCACTCTCTCGTTCTGCGTGATTATGCCACGCGCATGTGTCGTTGGTTTAATTGCATCTTCTTCGTTGGTTTAAATGCTTCTTTGTGTTTGGAGGTGACTGTGCACTGCCTACAAAACAATGCAATGGTTGGGGTTTGATTTTATATTTTTTTTTCTTTTATCAAGAGCATTTTCTAATATCGATTATGTGACTATCCCGATACATACGATGGATATTGAAATATCGCCCAGCCCAATTTAGTAGATTAGAATCTGTGAAAAGGTGATTGTGTGGTGAGCTGAATTTGAAGTAAAATACATGCAACGAAATAATTCAAGACGTGTTGTTTCTGACCTATCAGCTCCATGCAACGCCATCAAGGTCAACTGCTCTGAACCGAACCAACTGGCACTGCTGGAGGCCCTGAAGCCGATTTTTAAAATGGGTGCCATTCGGCCTGTCACAAACATGTCAACCCCCACCAACGTCAGTTTACACTTCTTCCTCTATGGAATATTGGGAGTGGTGAGTTCAATTCAATATTAATTGAGCAGTTATGTTTCCAAACCATTCATGCACCAGTTTTAAGGTTTAATCTCCCGGCGAATTCACTTTTCTCCTGGCCAATGTTCACCAGGCAGTCGTCTGAGAAATGATGATCACAGACAAACAGCTCCTGCTGTCGCATGTTTCCAACCATATCTGGCTCATAGTTTCTTGTTTAGGAAGACAAACGAACTCCAAAACATCTCGCAGGCCGTTTGTGTCACTAAGAAGATTATCAAAAACAACCACTTCTCCCCAACTCCGGCGCCTCATCGAAAGTGGGCTTGTGTTTTTAGTCTGCTGGGGCGTTACAGGGGTGGCTCCTCAATCGTAAACGTATAAGATTGAGAACCCAATTGTTTTCCTGAATTGGGCGCCAGAGGTGCTTTGAGAGCAAGAAATTGCAACAATGCTCAGAGATAGATAAATCGAGGAAATCACCACTTTGGGGACGTTTTTGGTGAGAAATTAGAATTTTGACATAGCTAAAAGAAAAAAAAATATATAAAATTGAATAAAAGTCTTAAAGATTTATTTGGTTTCATTCCGCAGTCCAAGAACAAGAATGGGAGGTTCATTGAGGACTCAAAATTGTTCTTGGGTGTGAGTGGTTAGTTGTGTGAATGGCTGGTGACCAGCCCATGGTGCAGCATTACCCGGACGGATGGATACAAACAATGGGTGACATCAAATTTTTAAAGTGGGGCGTTGTATTTGTTGCTGTATTAATATAAAATGAATGTAACTCTGACATAATTGATACGTCTGTTCTTCAGAACGAGAAGGCTCAACTCCTGACGACTTATCTTTGGCAACATTTTGTAAGTAATGCGCCCTTGTTGTTTTTGGGTTGGAATGACAATGATGTGTGATGTCATCACTTTACCACTTCCGTTCATGTCGACGTCATGTCAGAGGTGGCAGAATGAGTTTGTCAGTTGGGATCCTGTCCAGTGTGGCAGCGACAAGATTACCCTTCCCAGAAATAAGTTTTGGGTTCCAGATCTTGTCATCCGCGAATTGTGAGTTTCAAAGCTTAATCTGTTTATCTCTTTGCTTCACAGGCAGGTCTGTGTAGGAAACCTTTCTTGTTAGACATGTTGTTTAAGAGATGCTTTAATTCCCAAATGTAAGTGTTCCTCACCATCTTAACTACAAAATTAAAAGCACAGTAAACATGAACAAACAATAGCGCTATTATGGAGAAAAAAAAAAGCAATAGTACAAGACTGATGCTAATCTTTTAACGGGAATAACATCATTAAATTAGGAGAATTAATGGCTACGTTAACACTGTAAAATTATTATTATTATTATTAATAATAATAATAATAATGATGATATTATTATTATTATTATTATTATTATTATTACTGATTTTTTTGTGACCAAATGAAAACTGTGAAAATGTATTTTAAAGAAAATAAATTGCACAACTCTGTATGATACAAACATCTCCCCTAGTTTTGTACATTTTTAAATGTGTATCTGTGTGTTGCAGTATGGATGAAGACAAAGCTCCATTTGTTCCTTATGTGGATCTGTACAGCAATGGCAAAATGCGCGACGCAAAACCGGCCAGAGTTGTCAGTTCGTGTAACCTCGACATCTACACCTTCCCCTTTGACATACAGGACTGCACTCTTACTTACGGTTCCTACGTTAACTTGGGTAACGGATTTTACGTGATAAATTGTGGAACTTTGAACTGTTGAACGAAGGGAGTCATTTAGATGTGATTTGTGTTCACTGCTGAACGTGACAATTGAAGTGGAGACTACAAGTCAATTCACAAAAAGATACATCGATTTTGTTCTTCTTACTATCCTCGAGAAGGTTATTTCTCCTGGAAATGAAAAGATAGATTCATGTTGGATGGTGGATGTCATTAACTAGATTTACTGCAAATATTACTAACAACTAATCAAAGAGAAACAAGTTCACGGCATGCGGAAAATGTCACGAATATAGAGTGTGTTACAGTGACTAATTCTATCCAAATTAATTATTATTAATAATTATTTCAAGTCAAAAGGCAAGAGGAGTAAATTTAAATTAATATAAACAAATTAATTGATTTACAATAAGAGTTACTCTTATGTTATGTAGTCATGGAAAAGTTTGGCATGTAATACAGTATTTGAGTATATAACTATAGTCTATAAAAAGCTAATATAATTAAAAATGAGGAAAGACTGCAATTTATGTGCCAATCCGAAAGGTGTTGAGCGGAACAAACTATTACTCCTCCAAAAAAACAAAATGTTGCCCTTTCTGCCGCCGTTACTAAACATGCATCTTTTTGTTCAGCAATTGAAATGAAGGTGTCCCTATCGATGCCTGACCATGACATCGCAGCGAGATCCAAGAATGTGATGACCACTCTAGGAGAGTGGGAGCTGCTGAACATCACTGCCATAAAGCTTAATCAGCAACATGACAGTGAGGAAAGCTACGTGGACGAGCTTCAATTTCACGTATGTCTGATTATATTGCATGCAAATCGACATTACAATACTTAGAACATCCGAGTCCGAAGGAAGCGAAACACTATGGGATGTTTTTGATTGTTTTGCTAGATCCGGCTGCGACGCAGGTCCACACTGTACGTGGTGAACCTGCTGCTCCCCAGCAGTTTCCTTATCACCGTTGACTTTTTTAGTTTCCTATTACCTCCGCAAAGCGTGGACCGCTCCTCTTTTAAGATGACCCTCATCCTGGGCTACACCGTCTTCCTGCTCATCATGAACGACCTGCTGCCCATCACAGGAAACACCATCCCTATCATCAGTAAGTGCCTCATTCACGATCAGTTTCCCTTTGTGTATACAGTGAGGACCTACTCAACATAGTAGGTCACCGTGTATCAAATATCATACATGGAAGATAAATGTGATTTGTCAGTCTTTATGTTATATTTTTACACAACACAGTACTATTTTTATTTATTGAAAACAAGCCAAGTCAAATTCTATTAAAATGTTAATGGATTTTTTTTTCAAATGTATATTTATGATCAGTCTCTGAATTTTTTTTGTGTTATTTCTTTACGTGAATAAAAAAGTTTATTGATTTTAGGGGGCGCCATTGTCTGTTGCCACTCCAGCCTATAGAGGTGATAATGCTTCGGTCACGAGCTGATTGCTACATCCTTTTCTGCACCTGCTGTCTCCATGCGTGATTTGAGTGTACCACATTTAAAGGGAATGGGAGAAGCTGCTTTGATTTACCGCAAATGCACTTGGCTGTGTTCACACCCACAACGGCGCAAACCACACAGATTTTTTGGGGAATAGGCTGGCCGGAAATACAAGCATCTGGTCTATTGCACCTTCACACAGTTTTACTCCACATGCTGCGCTGGATTTGTGCCAGACACAAAAATAGAGCCTCTCGTATCAAGAGTGTTATCCTCTTTAATGCCTCTCCCCCAATAGAAGTTACCGTTTTATGCTCAGGGAAGAAAATGAACAGGTGATGACACCAGATAATGGTCATTACTGTCATTACTATCATCACCTTCCTTCAAGGCCGTATATTTCCACCAAGTGTAAAAAGATTGTTCTGGGTTTCTTGGAAAATATTTGACCTCTAATTCGAGATGGCTTCATCAGTTCATAGGCGAAATAGCACAGCTCGACCATGAGTCTTTGTTAAATCACTAAATGATATAATCTATAGACACTCAAAACCATCATCTGAGATCCAGCACACCCATCACCCTAATGAGGGGCAAGGAAGATAAAGAAATTGGATCGATGGACTTTTGTCATGGCTTTGCAATTTTAAACAATTCTGGTCAAATGAATGCATGCTCATGTTGCTTTCAAGTCGTCTGTGACAGTGCATCAATAATAGAATACACAAACACACACACGCACACGCACGCACACGCTCACTGATTTTATAAACAAATGCCCGAGGTGCAGCAAAAGTGATGAAGTGCAACATTGACAGCATTGATCGTTTGCATGAGCTATAAACAGCGCGGATAAACACGTACGGATTTCCATGTCGTCGCAATTCAAATGTCAAGCAAACACGTTTTACCGCAAGAAACAGCTTGTATAGATTGATTTGCTGGAGTTACAGTTGTTTATTTAATTCTTGAAGTGAATGTGTGCGTGACTTAGCCCCTGTCTGTCATGCCAGATGTATTCTTCTCTTTGTGCCTGGCTCTGATGGTGGCAAGTCTCCTGGAGACAATTCTCATCACCAACTTGCTGCTCAGCTCCAAAAATGTCAATCCCGTTCCTCGCTGGATCCGCATGCTTGTTCTGCACTTTCTGGGTCGTCTTGTTGGTCTGCCTTGGAAAGAAGACAAAGATGCAGGTATACAGAGAGCGGTGCTGATTAATACATTAGCTTTAAAATATCACAAAGTTTTCCATCTGATGTGTGAGGCGTGGCTGTAAGTTTTCAAGACTGGTGTCACAATAGCTATATTTCATATTCAAGATACAAACTGTATACATTTTCCCAGCAAAGTTATCCCTCCGCATTTTACCAATAGTCTCAGCCACAACTTCCAGCACAGCGAGTTTCTCCTTTGCCTGGAACTGTCAAAGGCTTATGGTATTGTGAGCGGGCACGTTGTCGGGGTGACGCAACAATGCGTTGTCCTGCCACAACGCTCGCCTCTTCTCACGCACTGAACAAAGTGTGCCGGTTGATCAGCAAAGTTTGGGTGAAAAAAAGTGTCTTTTGTGACACAAGTCCTGGGACTTTTCTTTGGCACCCGGGAAATTGAATCTCTCTTAACTAACAGAAACAAGAACAAGAGGCAGCAGTGTGTCGGCACCGAATGAACGTGATGACGCGCCTCATGACGAGAAAGGAGTAGAGGTTGAGAACAGTGCCCTGCAGGAGCTGAGGAGTCTTGGTGAAGACTTGAAGGTCCTCCGCCTGCAGGTGGAGCAGGAGTTGGGGAGCACCCAGAGCTCAAAGGAGTGGATCCAGGTGGGTTTCATCCTAGACCGACTGCTGTTTGGCGTCTACTTCATCTTCATAACTGTCAGCTTCATCACCATCAATATTATCTGGTTCAAATCCTATAGCCAGTAGATGACATCTTTTTTTTTTATAATTGAATGGAATTGAGATGCTTAATTTAGTAATTGTATTACTTTGAAGAGTGATTCTTAAATAAATTATGCCTCATATACAATTAGTACTGATTAGATATGTGAAAATATACAATGTTAAAAATAAAATTATATGGCGAATTACCTGATAGTTTGACTGAGCTTCATTTCAATCTTCAGTCTTTGTTTTACTGAAGTCACTCTGACGTTGGTTCTCTATTAAGCATTTCCTTTCAAACACAAGGACGAGAAAACCTAAGCCAAGAAACATCATTAACTGAATACGAAGTAATGAAGATCAAAAGTCCGTAAAATTACCAGTCGGTGGGTTTATTTCCAATCCGAGGTGTAGCTGCCTCTCACCCAAGCAACTGGGATAAGGTCCATTTTACTCGTGACCCTAATGAGGACAAGTACAATCGAAAATGGTTGGATGAATGGATGCCATTTCTCGGTCAAATGTTTTCAAAGTGGAAGGTTATCTTTCAAAACACCTGGATAAAAAAATATGATTTTTTTTTTATACTTGGTTATCTGACTGATGTTGAGTTCCAGATTTTACAAAACCTACCTTCAAACCTAAATCTTGGCTTTTTTTTTTAACCTGTTTGGAGTCTTTTCATTCACCATGATGATGAAATGTATTCTGGAACTATATCAGTTTGTTGTCGCTGTATTTGCTTTTATTTCGCATTTATTTCGCTTTCATTTACTCGGCTGTCTGCTGCCTGGTCGGCATTGCAAATGACAATCTGTTCTCCATTACCTTACCTGGACGAATTAAGGTTTAAGTAAAAAAATTAATGAAAAAAAATG
This sequence comes from Idiotropiscis lumnitzeri, assembly GCF_059441095.1. NCBI lineage: Eukaryota > Metazoa > Chordata > Actinopteri > Syngnathiformes > Syngnathidae > Idiotropiscis > Idiotropiscis lumnitzeri. Next base: position 8,071,733 of record NC_142403.1, on the reverse strand, counting down.
TTCAAGGCAAAATAGCCCTAATAAATTTCAAATATGTGCCTTGAAAATTAAAAAAAAATGTTAAACAATTGACTTTATACTGTTTTAGAAATTACATTTTGATGTATTTTTAGGTGAAATATGTACAATTGTGGAGCATAACTGGAAAATGTTGTATTGAGTGCCATATAGCTTTTTTCCAAATTTTGCTTTTGTAAAATAAAAACTACAACAAAATAACCCCAATGATCATTATAAAATAGTAGTAGTACATTTCAGGAAAGGCCCCTACACTTACAGTACACCGCACATTCTCTGAGAGGAGTCTCAGTCCAACACTTTGTATCTAACCACCGTCCTTAAATTGATATTTGCATAGAAAAGATCAGTATGTGAAATGCTGACTAAAAGGCTTCAATGTCCATTTAGCATTTATAATTACCCCCATGTGTCCTCTTTCCATTTTTTAATTCTGATTAGATAGGAAATGAAAAAAAAACCAATTGAAGATTGCATATGTGTTGGTAATTCACTTAAATGGGAACAATTCACACAATCCCAGACCACCACTATTACTCAACCTAACAACCGCTTTTGACCCACTGTTAATGTTTTTAGTGCTGCCCGCAGAAAGTCAAGCCTTCTGTGGTTCTATTCATCGTCATCTCTCTCTTCACGCAAGGTAAGAATACGCAGATCACATCCATTTTTCAAACCGACCCGTATGTCACTTTTTGACTCATGCTTCCTCGTGAAATGACCATTTGAAATTAGTATGCAAACAATGGTCAAGCTGAAATGATTTGTAATCACCAATACTGGATGTGATTGAAGTAGTGTGCCTGACTAGGATTTCGGCAAATTTGAGGAGATTCTCTAGGTGCTCCTTCTCCCTGAAAACATTTTAAGTAACACTCTTCTAGAGAGCCGTTGTTTTTGCCCGCTCACGTAATTGTGATGGTCTTTGGCTTTTGTTCAGCATCATGCACCTCCATCATGCCGAACTGCTCTCGCCCGGATGGCCCCGCCCTGCTTGAGGCTCTTAGGCCTGTCTTTGACCTAAGCACCATTCGACCCGTCATGAACATTTCAACCACCACGCATGTCAATGTTTCCTTTTTCCTCGTTGGCATTCTTGGGGTGGTAAGACAAACTGGCATTGATTGCAAACAAGGTCACAAGGACTGTCATTTTAAAGTATCCTCAACTGAAATGAAGCATCTTGATTTTTTTTTCTTTCAGGATGAAAAAAGTCAGATCGTGACAACATATATCATGCAAATGTTGGTGAGTCATTGCTTTCTATTTCTGTTCAAAGTGAATGAGCTGCTGCCAGTATGGTGGACTCTTGATTCGCACTGTGGTTCCCAAACATTTCTGCAGCGCCCCCTTTTGGGGATTAAATAAATGACCCCAAACAAGGCAAAACACACGCAAACACTCACCCTCACACACACACACACGCTTTCCTTACCAACAATGGACTATCAGCCTCGACTGATCAAGAGGGAACACGTATTTCTGGTTATTTTAATGAAACAAAAATTTACCAGAAAACATTCTTTTAAGGTCTCTAACCAAAATGTTACTTGAAGTGAGACTTTTTTTTTTTTTAAATAAATTGCCAATAGGGTACCTGGATCCTGTCTAACAGGGGACCAGCTTCCTGTACTCATTCACACTGCTGATGAGTGCTTGTTTACCACAATGATTTTCTTTGTTTCTTTCAAGAATGGCTGATTATACCTTAATGTGATTATTATTTATTAAATTATCTGTGAGACAAATATTTTGAAAATAATTATATTAATATATTATTATTATTATATTATTATAACAAATTTGGAAACAATTGCAAATACTGCGAGATGGTAATTTACTGTATGACAGTTAGGCGTAATCCACAGACAATTTCAGTCACTAATTCATTAAGATTGTTATCAATTATTGTTGCACGATTTCTGGTTATGCTTTTGTAGGGAATAAACCCAGGCTGTACATTGTATTGTATTAATAGAATTCACATTGCCTTTCAGTTCATTTGCTTTCAACAAATGTACACCGAAGTCTTCACAAATAAGAATCCCTTTCATGGAATTAATTTGCTCATACTTAAGCGGTGCTGACACCGGTGTCGGTACTAGATATGGTCGGATTGCTATATGTGGATGGGGTCCTTCACTCGCCTTTGCGCCTGCTGATGACGTCACGTGTTATAATAGCTTTTTGTCATATATTTCTTTGACTCCATGTTTGTCACCCCGGTTGTTGTGTTTGTATGTTCAGAGTTACTTAATAATAATAATTTTTTTTTTAAAAAAGTACATTTACTACTTTTGCAAGGATCATCCATATTTTTTTGTGTCCTCTGCGTGCGTGTTGAAGACGTCACATCAATGTTCTGTTTTCAGGAATTAGAAAACATGTCATTGTTTTCTAAGAAATATTTTGACAGGGCGGCACAGTGGTAGACTGGTTAGCACGATGGATTCACGGCACGATGGTGCAGGGTTTGATTCCGGCTCTGGCCTCTCTGCGTGGAGTTCACATGTTCTCCGCGTACCTGTGTGAGTTTCCTTACACATTCGTTTTATTTTTTTTATTTAGCAAATCAAAATATGCAAATAAAGCAGCCCGGGGTAAAAAACAAACAAAAACAAAACAGTGGCAAAGAAATATATTTGAGAAATACGCGATTATAACATGACGTCATTCGCAAGCGCGCAGCCACCGAAGGACCCCGACCACATCTAGCAACCCGTCCACATCTGGTACCGACACCGGCCCTGTATGTCAACGACATATAGTGACAGGCAGAACAATTATCTCTACCACTAGACGGTTGACTTCCTTTTGTGACATTTTGGTTTGGTGGTGTGCTGTGCATTGTTTTCCTATTGTAAAATATGCGTCTTAAATCAATACTGCTCTAGTGGCATTCCATTTTATCTCGAACTGTGCGTTACAATGTGACTCTTCATTAGTAATTCTGTGTTGCAGAAGTGGAGAAATGAGTTTATAAGATGGGACCCAAACAACTGCGGTGTCTATTGGATTACAGTACTGAGGAAAGTGCTGTGGGTTCCTGATATGGTCATCAATGAATTGTAAGTCACTGCGCAAAAAAAAGTTACAGTTCAGCATTGTTGCAATTCAATTCACATTTTGGGAAATGTCGACTTCTTGCAGTATGGAGAGGAACTCAGCTCAGTTTACACCGTATACATACGTGGATTACGAGGGCTACGTGTTTGATTTAAAGCCAGTAAGGGTGGTGAGCTCCTGCAGGCTTGACATCTACATGTTTCCATTTGACGTCCAGAACTGCACTTTAACCTTTAACACCTACCTGCAGTATTGTAAGTACTAACTGATCCATACACTTTTCAAATACATAAATAAATAATGGGTAAATACATTCTGATATCATTTCCAACCCAAATTATCTTGTAAAGACATCAAAGATTCTTTAAAATAAAAATAAATTGTGGCAGGGAACGAACAGATCACTACAGACATGTTTTGCTTGTCAAAGTGGGCTGCAACAAGTTTGCGATGACAAACCAATCAGAGGACTGAATAGATTAACATAATTTCATGGAAGAAATATTAGAATTTGGGTTTTAAATGTAGCTCAGTGCTCCTGATGGTGTTTAGGCCATAGCAACCAATCATCGTTTGGAAATTTGGGGCTTTTCTTGCAAGAGCAAAAACGAGACAGGAAAGCAAGATTGTGACAATTATGTCGCAGCATTGCCAGGAGGTCATATCACTTGTTGTTCACTGTCAAGGGTACTGCTCTGGTATGTGAGGAATTAGCCATCCTCAAAAAAGTAATGTTTGCCATTTCAATAAGGTGCCAGCAGTCTGTCATTGAAATTAAAGTTATCTTTTTTTTTTTCTTTCAGTGCCTGAAATACAGATTGGCCAGTTAACACCAACAGAGACTATATTGAAATCTTCCAAACTATTGATGGCGACTATGGGAGAATGGGAGCTCATTGGAATCAAATCATTACATCAGCAGTTGCAAACTTGGAATAACTTAACTTATGAACACCTTCGCTTCTTTGTAAGGACCAACTTTGTCCACTTACATATTGTTTATGTCCAAAAGGTTGGTGGGCAGGCTTTTGTGCTCAAGAGTCACATTTTCATTTCAAATTGGCCTGAAAAGTCATTTGCTGATGAGGAAGAAGTAAAACACAAAGTTACATACAAGCTATTTTTAATTAATTGAATTATAATGACTCAAATAATTTAATTAAAAAAGGTCAAATATTGATTTTTATTAACTTTTTCTGAAATAGCTTATTTGAAAAATAAAATAATTCATGCACATTTGTATTTTTAGCACATTAATTTAAAGGTGGGTGCGATGCTATGATTTTATTTACCCACCATTTTATGCAGAAACTTAGATCAATGTCATCCTGTTTTAAGATGATGCAACAGCCGATAAAAGGCAAAAGGCTCGCAAAAAATTCTGATTTGAATTCGGCTTTCGTGACTCATTTTTCAATAAACTGCTATCACTTATAATAAAATAGATAAAAGGAGACCTTTAACAGATTTATAATTAATAAAGCCATTATTTGATACACATATTTTAATTTATTTTATTACAATGTTATCATTTATTTTAATTATACAATTATAAATCCAAATACAATAAATCCATTTTGCACATATTTGAAGGGGAAGTCAACCAAAACCTTTTTAACAATAACGTGCATACGCTTCCACTAGTCTAAATACGGCATTCCGATTAATGTTACATTTGTAGAATACGAGTTTAGCAGCAAAATCCACCCATTTTTTATCCACCTTTGGAGGCGGCCATTTTGCCTCTTTTTATTTTCATTGTTTTATTAAATTACATCAGAGCTGCTCACTGCTACCAATCACGGCTCAGCTTCAGAAAACTGATGAGCTGTTATTCGTCGTTACCTAAGCCTTGAGCAACTTTGATATCATTTTCAGTCGACAGCAAATGGCAAAATGGCCACCCGAGATGGATTTTGCTGCATAATTCACATTCCAAAAAACGCAATGTTAACCAGACGGCCGTGTTCAAACTAGTGGGGGCACGTACAACATATTATTGTGAAGAAACATTTTGGTTGACTTCCCCTTTAACGAGACAAATGAATAATAAATAAATGCCCTTTAAATTACCAAGTCAAGGAAAACCCAACATTTGTGCAAAAAAATATTATAGGACCTTCAATTAAGTAACTGCTGCTCGATGTACCGTAATGTACCAAGACTCCATGCAATATCGACACAATGATTGTCACTATTAAATCCGTGTTAAAAGTAGAAGTTGCTGAAACTCTGCTCATCATAGACTTCAGAAGATATTGCATTTTGTCTCCAGAAAAGTATAAGCCTTTAGTGAAAAAGTGACAAAATGTCATTTTGATTCTTTATCCCACAACAGATTTCAGTGCGGCGCAGGTCCACGCTGTATGTGGTCAACCTGCTGATCCCCTCCTGCTTCCTCATCACGGTGGACCTCTTCAGTTTTCTGCTGCCTCTTCAGAAGGTGGACCGCTCCTTGTTCAAGATGACCCTCATCTTGGGCTTCACTGTCTTCCTGCTCCTCATGAACAACCTGCTGCCCACCACCGGAAACACCTTACCGCTCATAAGTAGGTTTTCTGCTATCCCAGATGCAGTGATGTGCATTTGGTAGCTGGTGAGGCGCCGACATTCGAATCAGACTTTCAACTTGTGAGCCAGACGGAGTGATGTAAAATGAAAAATGGACTTGCCCAACACGTTACATATCATCTGTTGCCATGCCAGATGTGTTCCTGTCCCTTTGCCTGGCCCTGATGGTAGTGAGTCTTCTGGAGACCATTCTCATTACCAACCTGCTGCACAGTTCTGCTCACTACTCAGAGGTTCCTCGCTGGATTCGACTGCTGGTCATCCATATAATGGGCCGCCTGGTTCTGCTTCCTCCAAAGCCCAGACAAGTGGGCCGTATCATCCGAAATCCCATCACACTAGGTAAGATGCAACCTGAAGACACAACAGAAATAAAGCAACAAAGATGCATTCTTATCTGCCTCCTGTGCAACAGAAATGAAGACTTCCACTCAGAGAGCAGGTGAGGAGGAGAGCCACGGACCAGAGGGGCCACTGGACAAGGATAAGGCCCTGGAGGAGCTGAGGAGCCTGGGAAGAGACCTCCGAGTCATCCGGCTACAAGTTGAAGAGGAGCTGAACGTCAGTCAGAGCGCAGAGGAGTGGATCCAAGTGGGTTGTATCATTGACCGCCTGTTGTTCGCCATCTACATTCTCTTCTTATCCGTCAGCTTCGTTACCATCGTCGGCATGTGGGTCAACTCAAACAACGCTCATAATAGCACTTAGAACCTGACATGTTGCGCCTTCATTTTGTGTTGAAATGTATTGTCCTGTTTGTATGTTATTAAACACAAAATAGCAGCATTATTTCTTCTTTTTCAATTTATTACACATACGCAAGCTCCGCGTCGTTGAGTACGTTCGCGTCTGCTAATCCTTGCAACCGTCAGCATCGAGGTGAGAACGGGCGTCGATTTTGACAAACCCGGTTGTCGTGCCTTGGTGAAAAGTTGGAATTTAAAAAAAAATCCAGCAACCCTGTGTACGACCCGAGCGAGGTTATGCAGGGCAGAAAATGGATGGATGGTCAGACTTTGAAAGATTCTGAGCACCAAAGCTGCAGCGAGGAGGCCAGCTCCACAGCCGAGTGTGGCCGCACTGGATGTGTCATGTTTGGATGAGTGGTGTAGGCGTTGCCCTGAGAGAAAAAAAAGTAAGTCAAGCTGGCGCTTATGAATGTATTTGAAATATATAACAAACAAGAAACAAAAAAATGTGCGTAAATCCTCTCAGGAGGCATTGTGTTTGTTTTCAGAGGTCGAAGTGGGCCTAAGTATTGAGGTCCACATACATTTTGGGGCTAGTTGCTCCCGTTCTCTTCACGTTAGTAGCGACATAGTTATAATGACTTTGAATGGACAAATCGTGATCCGTACCTGATGTGACATGGAGGGAGAGGGGGGCGTGGTCATGATGCTCATTGGCAGGAGGCAGAGTTTTGTATTGATCTCCCCAAAACACATTGATAACATTGAAATTGCAAGATATAATTCTCCTGGTTAACTGATTAAAAAATAATAAATTAATAAATAAATTCTAATATTTTTTTTTTTTTTTTTTTTGCTCATCAACACTTAAAGTTGGTGTAATTTTAGGTTGTTTTTTTTAGTTAAAGTTTCAGTCAGTTTTATTCCATGGTCTTCATACAAGTTTCGGTAAAAAGCTAAATAAAAAAAAAAAACACAAGTTCATGGTTCAACAGCATCCTAACGTGCAAGAGTGTAGAGTTTACCATCCAGAAAGTCCCTCAAGTGAAGGTGTAAAAAAAATAAAATGGTTGAATGATTACTGAAGGTGTTAACAAGGTCAAGGTGTGGTTGGTTGTTGTTTAAAGTGCCATCTCCATAACTACTGTCCTGTAAATACCAAAGTTGACATGTTTTTTTTTAAAGACTGAAGTCAATAAAACTCTATATTAGTAGATTGCAGTCTAGTAACATTAAGGTTAAGTCTTTGGTGTTATTGTGTTACTAAGCATTGGAGGTTATTATTTGTAAGCTCAATTCATTTATGATGATAAGGAAACTCATAGACACTCATTTTTGTGCTACCAAATGACAAACTATACTTTCTAGTCAAAATTTTCCTCCCATTACGGATTATAATTAAGATTAATTAAAATTTGGCATTTGGACATTACGATTGCAGTAATCTCCAGGGGATTTCAGTATCAGGCAATGTGGTGCCACTGTAATTATAAAAGTGGGTGCGCCAATTTGCTGGCAATCAGTGTTGTATTAACAGTCACCTCAGCTTCATGCTCGGAGCTTTCATTAAATTCTATTCAAAGAAAATCTGAGAAAGCACAAACTTCTAAAATGCGTTGGTTGGTTCGGAAAATTCACCTCATGACAACTCTCCTGTTAATTACAGGTAAGAACTTGCATTTACTTCTTTGCTTGTTTTAACTGAAGCATTTTTATTATGTGCGCTTTAGAGATATTTCTTTATCGTTTAGTAAATGATACTAGAACTTAGTTATCTGGATATAACCAACACTGGATATATTTCAATGCAATTTGTCACCAGTAGTTATTTTGCTGCTTTTCTGTTCGTGACCCAAGTTGCATTTAGTCTGAACCACGCTTGTCCATAGACTTTTAAAGTGCCATTCCAGTCTTGTCCGCCCCCCCTTGCTTGCCACTCATGCATTGTAGTTTTAGCCTCACAGTGTCACGGTAAACTGTCGTGTAAAGAAGGCGAGAGCGGACCATCCCATGAGTCCATGCAAGCTGTTTTTAACTTACAAGCTTTCCGACCGGTGGTCAACCTCAGCAATCCCACGGTGACCAACATCTCCTTCACATTGTACGCCGTACTCGGGGTGGTGAGTTGACACGTTAACTAGTTTTGAAAACAGAAGATAGTAAATAATTGGTTGTACATTAATTTTTCCGTTTATTTTAAAGGAGGTATTGGTAACAAGTTAACAACAAATGTGTGCAATATCTCATATCACAGAGTTACAAGTGAAGACATTTATGCACGGAACATTTTGTTCATGCACATGATTTGCCTTTGCAGGCCACATAAAAAAATGTTGTGGCCCGGATATGGTGCACGGATCTTGAGTTTGACACCTACGAGTTAACTTAGCAGTCAAGAAGACCCTAACTGTCTTACATATTATATCATATTGTAATCATCGCCATCATTTTCCAAATTACATTTTGAATCAGCCTCAAACATGACTGAAGAAGATGCCATCATACCTACAGGATATTCATATTTGTCTTGCTGTTTTTAAGAATGAGAAGACCCAAATTCTTACGACATTCCTGTGGCTGAGACTGGTATGTAATCGCCTTAGTTTTGCTGAAATAATCTGATCTATTATTGTATTTTAGTTTTCAAATCATGATGTAGGATATTTATTTTATTTAGTTTATTTAAAAATGTAAAAATCATAACATATTAATAACCCGAATAAAAATAACAAAAAAATATAAATTGTGTGTTTTATTAAAGGCTAAAATACTGTTGTAGTCTATATAGTATTTATAATTATTCACTGATTCTTTAAGCCAACACTTATTGTTGATTTAAGCGATAAAAGTGAAGTCATCACACGTTGCTTTCTTTATTGCAGTACTGGCATCATGAATTTCTAGTCTGGGATCCGGACAAGTGTGATGGGGTCTCCAGGATATCGCTCCCTGTGAACAAACTCTGGACTCCAGATATCATCATCTATGAGTTGTATGTTTTCTTTAGCATGAGTGCCTGCAGTGTACTTACGTAACATAATAATAAATAACATTTTCAAAAAACACACTTTTAGGTACACATGCACAATACAGTGTGCTCCAGCAGCAATATCAAAACTTTTTGTTGTCGTAGCTATTTGTGTGCATTATTCCACACACGCACACATACAATAATTATTACAATTATTTTGAATATGCTGCACCTCCTAGATAAAGAAAGGACAATGTAAATACCTAAATGTTGAACCTAAAAAAAAAACTGCTCCCACAATGATAAAGATTGATCATCATTTTTTTTGATCTGCTGCTGTACCTAATGAAGTGGCCTATGAACGTATATTGTTCTCATATACCGAAATGGATCTACATATCAACTCTTTGTGCTTTTCCCTGCCCACATACCCTCCAACTTCCCGCCATCCAGTGTGGACGATGACGTCTCCCAAGCTTGTCCATACGTCTACGTCAACCACACAGGTCACATTCGCTGGGACAGGATGCTGCGTCTCGTCTCAGCCTGCAACCTGGAGATCTTCAGTTTTCCCTTCGACGTGCAGAATTGCACTTTTACCTTTGGCTCCTACATGCACACCAGTAAGAAAATACAGAATGCCGTTGTAGGCTTTCAAACCATTCAAAATGAATTCTTCCCCAGTACGTGATGTGAGGGTAAGCCCAGCACTGACCTTTCAAGAGATGTCTGGCAACTCGAAGCGTTATCTGGAAGCCAGTGGAGAGTGGGAGCTAGTGGACATACTGGGAGAGACCTCCATCCTGCAGTTTGGCATTGACGAATGGGACATCATTACTTTTTGGGTGAGTGACACTGGTACCCTATCTCAAGATGAAAACATTTTTGGGATCATTTTCCCAATCAAAACTTGTCCTCCTTGTCCTTGTTCAGGTGGTAATAAAGCGACGGCCAGTGCTCTATGTGGTCAACCTACTCATCCCCAGCTCCTTCCTCATGCTTATTGACATCCTGTCATTCTACCTGCCCCCCCACAGCGTGGACCGGGCTTCCTTCAAGATGACCCTCATCCTGGGCTACACCGTCTTCCTGCTCATCATGAATGATCTGCTGCCCAGCACGGCCAATGGAACACCCATCATAGGTGAGAGTCTGCGACACGCTCTTTGAGTAAAACCGTCATGACCAGCACTAAAATACAATAGCCTAATAGGTCCCTAAGTGTTCTGAAAATAGAAACAGGTTTTATTCTTAAAAAGCATCCATTATCTGTACCGCTTCTCCTCATAAGGGTCGCGGGGGGTGTTGGAGCCTATCCAGGCTATTTTCGGGGAGGAGGCAAGGTACATCCTGAACTGGCTTCAAGGCAATCGCAGGGCACACATAGACGAACAACCATCCAAGCTCACACTCATAGGGGCAATTTAGAATGTTCAATCCACCTGCCATGTATGTTTTTTTTTTTTGGAATGTGGGAGGAAACCCGAGTACCCGGAGGAAACCCACACAGTCACGGGGAGAACATGCGAACTCCACAAAGGAAGGTCGAACCCACAACATCTGCATTGTGAAGCCATTGTGCTAACCAGTCTGCCGCCCCCTAAAAAGTATATTTAACATTTTTGTAAGTGATTTAAACTATTTTTCAAATTTAAAACTTTGCTTATAGGGGAAAAAATGTACTAAAATAATGATGCAATTTCAATGTATGGCACATAATGTGGCCCAAAAAATGTTTACCTAAATAAGAAACCCTAATTCCAATGAAGCAAACATTATATTCAGTTTTTATTTACATTTTACACAATGATAAGCAAATATTTTTGAACCAACAATTCAATTGAATGCACTACAAAGAAAAGATGAATGTTCAAATTGAGGAACTGATTTAATTTTTTTTTAACCTCAATAATTCTTGCAAGTCAATGTGTATTCCTCAATGCAGGCATCTACTTCTCAGTGTGTCTTGCCCTAATGGTGATCAGTCTGCTGGAGACGGTCGTCATTACGAACGTTCTCCACAACAACTCCATGAAATACCAGCAAGTCCCCCGTTGGGTGAGCGTGGTGGTCCTTAAACACATTGCCAACCTCATCTGTTACCGCTGGCCAGAGGAGCCACAGAATCCCTCTGTGACTCAGGAAAAACCTTCGCAAGCGCCAGGTCCGCTTGCCCAATCAGAAAGCAAGACATCAGTTGAAAACCCAATCAGCAATGAAGGTGAACACATTTCATGTGTTTTATTTTGTTGCCAAACTGGAGGTACGTCATATAAACTAAACTATAAAATGAGCCAAACATCTACTTACCAGGGACTGCCGCGATGGCCGAGCTCCAGCAGATCTGTCAGCACCTGAGCGAGCTCCGTGCTCACCTGACTTGCATGCAGAAAGAGAATGAGCTGCAGGAGCAATGGTGCCACGTAGGATATGTCCTTGACTTCCTTCTCTTCCGCATTTATCTGCTGCTCATCTCCTGCTATGCCCTGGTCATCATCTCCATGTGGTGCATCTGGATCAACCCCGCTTAGCACCCCTGATGTTAATACTTTGCAGAAAGGGGGATCCTCAATGTTTTTTTTTTTTTTGTTTTTTTTTTATACAGTCTCTCTACATCATCCACGTTTGTCCTCTGCTCTGCACGCTCATAGAGTTGAGCAAAGTCAATGCAGTGGTTCCTAAAAAGCATATTTCATATTATTGAATTCCATTATGCAGTGTTAATGCACACATTAACGCTTTGCTCAAAAATAGAAAAAAAACTAATTATAATGTGAGGAAAAGAATAGGGAATCACTTTTCAGGCACATGTTCTTCTTTGCCATAGCCTCAATATAACCACACAGTTTTATCAATTGTTGCCTTTTTCTTTACTTTGTTGCGACCTGCTTATTCCATAACAATAACGCCAAGATTTGATGCTGTTCAATAAAATAAATAAATAAATAAAATGGCAAAATACAATACATGTTTTTCCATTGCTTGAAGTGCATCAGCAGATGTGTGATTCTTCTTATTTTGTGTGCAGGGAAGAGTTGCCAACTGTAATTTTGTCAACTGTGGGCCACTTCTGTCTCTTTTGGCCACGATTGTGGATGGCATTATTCAATCAATTCATAGGTGTCAAGCTGCATATAATCGGGGGTCTTCTAGTAATTTTCAGCAGTAATCAGAGTTAATAGTCTATCATGAATGTGATACCTTAATTATTTTTCACGTACAATTAACAAAAATGCAGTTGGTCTCTTGCTGTTGACTGAAATTCACGTCTTGAGGACTCAGGTAACAATCAATCAAACAACAGATGTCATTTTCAGTTAAAAGCAAGTGGCAAAATGCATTTTTAAAGGTATTGATTATATTCTCAAATTTAATATAGGCAAACTTATAACCTTTTATTGCTGAAAATTGCAAAATTAGGAAAGTATCCCTTTAATCAACACACCACTCAAGAGTGTGATCGCAAGCTGCCAGTTGCTCATCCCTGACCTGAATAAGTATAAGTAAGTATAAAAGCTTGGTACAAAGTTATAAGAATAGGTTGAGTACATGTTAGGCTTAGCATCATTGCCTCATTTGTGACATATGACTTGATTTGGTGGATGAGTGCAGCAAACAAGCACCACCATCCCGCAACAACAGTCAAGCCATTATTTTATTGTCAATAAAATTCTGTAACAATGATAACACATGAATTTTAACAATTTACATTTCAATATTAGAAAATAATTTCATCTGTAGTACACGTTCAATCCCACATAGAGTAGTGGGTGCTGAACCTCCATTATAAGCAGATGAGATTTCATTCAGGACGCAAGTGCTTTGGTCTCCTGCAGGTGGGCCTACAAATAGGACCAAACCAGTCAAATGACATCATTTGAAATGGTTAGGAAAAGGATTGAAAACAGAAATTTGACTCGTTGGGGTTTTTTGAATATATTCCGTTGTTAACTGTCTTGATTTATGGGCTAATCAGATAATTTGAAGAAAAATCCATTAAATAAAAAGGCCAGATCGGCTTGGATTTGGATTCAATTCATAATGTGCATTTGAGATGGACAGCATCTATGCTGTTGTGCACACCAGTGATGGAGAGTGTAAAATAATGTTCTTATAAAACATCAGAAACTGTTCGCACATGTGACATATCCAGCCCCACACCGCCACCTCCCCCCCTCCTCAAAAAAAGAAAAAAAAGAAAAGAAAAAGAAACATACATCAGTGCAATAAATCGCAATTTCTCCGGGAGAAAAAGTTAAGTGCTGATTAGGCTTGTGTAAACCTTTGTGCATTAAATACAGCAAGTAGACACACACTAAATCAAGTCAGTCTAATGACAGAACACACAATGCGAAGTGGAATAAAAAAAAAAAAAGAGCCAATTAAGAATGTTTTCATCACCCTGAAATCTCACGACTGGAACAACTCAATCTTAAGGTCGACTGCTGGCTTTCTCAGTTTTTCAGTTCTGGTTTAAGGTACACGGCTAAATCTAATCATATCTTGAACGGTGCTGCTAGCATTAGTTTGAACCTAGTTTTAGCTCATGGCCCGTCATTGGATAATAATGTTATATTCCCAGAAATTGCAAATAATACATTATGTATCCTCTGTTATTTAAATAAAAAAAAAAAAAAAAAAAAAGCTTGTCAGCATGCCAACGACCCTTCAGCAAATCCATTTTAAATGAACCATGGTGCTCATCAAAAGGTTTACTGAGGTAGTCAGACATGTTTTCTGCTTACTGTATTGTATTGTCCTGTCAACAGGAAAAATGCGGCAAAGTTCTGGTCCAAATGTTATCATATCTACATGTTTTATTAGGGTTGTACCATTGCTGCTTGCCCTTACCCTTTCTTCAGAGGCAAGACCTACAGTTTGGCAAAACTAGCTTGCAAGGCTAGCTTTGGGGTCTCGAGGACAGGCGTCTATGGCTTTAAAAAAAACAAAAAACATAGTAGCCATTAAAACTAAATTGTGGGAGGAATGTACATCGAAAATCAATCTGAATTTTTTTTTCCACTTGATTTTTTTTTTAAAAAAACAATTCATTTTAAAATAACTTCCTACGTGTAAGCATGTAAAATCAATTGTTGCCAAAAAAAAAAGAGAAACGTCAACCCTGGGTTATCAGCTGTGTGCATGTTTTACTGCAGAAGAAAACAAATAAGTGCTGATGAAAATGAACAATTTTGGCTCAGTGGCATGGCGCTGCACCACAGCTTGCCTTTCTTGTAGAGGAATTGCAACATCTCACCTGGCATGGCGACACTCACTTCTCACAAAAGCTGCACAAATCTTTTTTTCCACAACGCTTTCGCCAGTGTCAAGTGCGAAGAGTGAAAGGTGCTTGTGACAATAAATAGCAGTTAGTTTGACAAAACACATGGCCGGGTTGAATGGGACAATCAGTCACATTGTGCTCTTCTGCTACTTCTCATCTCCGCGTTCCGCCGCCCTCGTCCTCTTGCTGCTCCATGTTCCTGCGCGCCATCCTCTCGCGCCGCTCGGCCAGCCTCTGACAACGAGGGCAGTCCTTGGTGACCCTGAAGCAGACGTGGTGGTAGCAAGCATTGCAGTCTGGGTGGAGAAACAAGAGAAAAACAAGTTAGCGTCAATATCTTCAGGTGACACACTAAGCAAGGCGTGAAAGACGGCAAACATGGTTCACACAAAATAACCAGTCCAACCAGTTTTGCCTTCGGGGAACGGTGCCAGCCAATCAGAATGAGAGGCAGACTATAAAAAGGTGCAAAAGGTGAGAAGGAGAGAGGCAGGAGGGAATTGCGAGCAGAAAGTTGACATTGTCAACTGCGCTTTTAACCAGTTCAGACACATCCGGTCCGTCAACCACTACACATCATAAACAACTTCCACACGCACGACCAACTATGAGAGACTGAGACAAAACCATGAGTAAAACATTCCAAAAGGTGTTTATTTCATGTTCATGTGGAATAAAACTCAAATAACAGCATGGGAATGTCAAAATGTTGACAAAATTAACACATTAAAACTAAAATGAACATAAAATGGCTTCAATTTGCACGATGGGGACACAAGCAGACAAGGGAATGGAATGAAAGTGCAACATGCTGAGAAATGTTCCAAATGAAATGCAGAAGGGTAAATATAAGGCCCCTTTCACACCGCCTGACATTTTTCCACCACTTTTCTGTGTCACCGTTCTGGTCTTTCGACGCAGTCAGCAGTAACAGGGGGAGTGTCTGTTGTTGATGGGATTTGAATAAGTTGAACATCTGACTCACTGCTCCCGCCCTGTTCTGTTGATAGTTCTGTTTAAAAGTAGGATGTCCGCAGAGCCTGAAATAGCCTTGATTGTGATTTTTGGAATATATTTTTAAATAGTATGCAGTGCAAGCTGCAATCACTGCCGAAATGTTTCATACGTATTTTGCATAGAATATCCAAAATATATTGGACAATTTATTTCTCAAAGAATACATTGTTGTCTTTTTTTTTCCTTGACACATTTATAAATAAAGGAGCGGTCTTACGTTGGTTTTAAAATCTTGCCGTCCTTAAACATGCAGCTACCCTGAAAAGGAAAAGGCTGAAGGCGGGCAAAGTAGAGCAAAGCAAGGAAGAGGAGACTGCCGATTTAGTAATCCCAACATCTTCACCTCAAGTCACCCACCACCACACTGGTGACAACAAATAATAGCAATCCATAATCTGTGCATTCACAAACCACATGACCGACGACATTTAGAATTTTCCCAAAACACCAACGTACTGAGAGTTGGCAGGAAGAAATAGGAAACCACCACACAGCCGAAGGGCTGAGGAAAGCTCAAAAGAAAGAAGAGCGACTCAAAGACATCTAAAAGAGTGCAACTGACCTTCACCTACAAAATTAAGATTTTTCATGAAAATCTAATTGCGGCTTTGCAGTCAATCCAATTTGGTGTTGAAGACTTTCAGAAAAAAGGGGGAAAATTTCAGCTCCAATGCTTCCCACACAGAAAAAGCAAAGACAATAAATAAGAGAAAACGCAACTTTTTATCAAATGTGACTTTGTTGTCATAAAATAGAAAAATGCATGTGACAAAATACCCATTCAACACTTCAAATTTGGCCAGGCTATAAATCATTTGGTGCTGAACTCTACATAGCCGCTCGAGTCCGTTCTTTGTCATCCATGAACGTCGTCTTCATTGGTCGCCATTGCCCTCCCTCTTTTCACATGTCTGTCTGCCTCTCGTGACTCGGCGGGCACGACGAGTCTTCCGGGCTCGCCAGTTTGTTTGGATGGGAGCCGAAGCCACTTGCCCGCCGTCATCCGTGCCGCCGCTGTCCTCGTTTGTCACGCTTGGCTCTTGGGAGCACACGGCCGACTGTTTCCGCACCTCGGAGACTGCCAATTTCTCTGCTTTGCCCTCTCTGTCCTCCGCCTCTTTAATCGCTTTCCCCTCTCCCACTTCCGTAGTGCCGCCTCCTGGCTCAGGCAACCTCTCAAGCTCTTCATCATGTCTTTCTTCCTCTTTTGCTTCTGTTTTGCTGTCGTCGGGTTCTCCTTTAGAGAAGGTCCGGCCTAGATGACCAAACCACCTCTGCTGCCTGCCTGGAGCGCTTCCCACTTCCTCTAAACTTTCTTGGCTGCTACACGTCTCGCTATTACTGTTCTTCCTGTCACGCTTAGAGAGGCTCCGCTTTAGTCGATCCAAGTGGAGAATTTTAAGTAAACTGATTTTTTTTGCATGACCCTGCTCGCCTTCCTCACTCTTAGGCCCGTCGTCTTTGCTGAAAACATCATCTCTCTCCTCGCCTTCCTTCTCAGACTCACTCCCACCTGTCACCTCTTGCTCCTCTTCAGTTCCGTGGTGCCAGGTAAACGCTTTGGTTAATTTCCCAGGAGAGAAGTGCTGAAATAATCCAATTTTTCCCTTTCCCTCTGCTATATTGTCTGTTGACTGCTCTTGCTCCCCGCAGTCCACCCCATCAGCTAACTCCAAATCCTCCTCCCCGCCCTCGCCCTCCCTCCGGTCCTTGGAGAGGGCCCTTGCCAGCCTACGAGGTTTGGCCATCTTCCAGTCTATCCAGATAACGGGAGACGAGCTCCGGCGAGGGGGCACTCGTAGGCCGCCCAGGCCTGCGACCAGCAGAGAGGGCTCACCTTCGCAGCGCTGGCACTTGCTCAGTTGAAAGGGGAAGATGATGTCTTTGTCGTTGCCACAGAACTCGCACACAAAGCCCTTTGCCTGGCACAACTGGAAAAGATCAACACAGAGATGAGCAAGAGCATGCAGACTGGACACAGATGACCAAAATGAAGCACTTCCTATTGCTTTGTGACAAATTTCATCTATACAGGTGGGGGGGGGGGGGTCCTTGATTTAAATTGGTCTTAACTCAGTTTCATGACTCAATAAACTAGTTTGCATTGCAATCTAAGAACACATTGTGACGTGACGAGAAGGCACACTAAGTTATGTCCAATACTTTTTACGTTTTTCTTACAAAATACAAAATTTGTCTTACTGTAATTATGTCTTTAGTACGGCATTAGTAAAGTTCAGTAATTTCTCAGCCACTACGTCGTGGCACAATATTGTGTGATGAGGTGCATTGCTGGAAATATATCCAATTTCAGTTTATTGGTACAATAATATGTATTTACTAAAAAAAAAAAGATTTTCCATCTATATATACACTCACGTTGTACTAGTAACTTCGAGTGAAAGGCAGAGCAATGAAAAGCTCTTCCACTAGATGGCAGAAAAGTACAATTAAACTATTTTCCCCACATGTTGGCATTCATAGAATAGAATAGTTTAGTGTTGAATTTAACAGGCCAAGATAGGAATCATAACGGTGCATAAATTGAAACAAGACCATCAATATTTCAATATGCAGATTTGTTTTTCCCACATTGTTGTATGGTCATGTGCGTAATCAATGTGTGTTATGTCCTCGCTGTAAACCAAGAACCATTTCTAATTTGTTTCACGTCATAACAATAACTGGCTCTAGTCTCCACAGAGAACTGACCAAAAAATAAGAGCTTGGATCAGCTATCACAACCAATAATTTTAGAATCAATTAATTTGATTTTTTTTCCATTAGATGTTGCATTAAAGTGTTGTTACAAAAACATCATTGTACAAGGTACTGCTCATTCACAAGTTATTTAAAAAAAAAAAACGAAGATCAAGCAATAGCCCATGAGAGGCCTTGATGTTGCTCTCACCAAACTTTTACAATCTGATTCAGTTACTGGTTCGGCCAATGTTTTCAAATGTCGAATTTAATTAAACACAAAAGATAAATCAGTCTGCTTTTCAGAGTAGTTACTGTTGAATTGGATTTGGACCATTACAATTTAAACAATGGTTCTAAATGATTGCCGATTGTTAAAATGTGTTGATTTATTTGATAATCCATTGAGTATGATACTTCTACATCCAACCCTTACATTAACATCTACTTTTTGTGTTTGAACCATCTGTGCAAACTTGTCTTGAATAACATTTCTTTTTGTTTTGTTAAAATTCAACAAAACCATTATAAAAAAAAAAAAATATGCCACAATAAATAACTCAAAACATTGGAGTTTGATGGCGCCATGCACAGACGTCACACAAGCATAAAGGGATTAACTCTGCTTGCATTTTGTTCCTGCTTTGGCGTTGCACGACTTATTTGCAGTGCTAATTCTTAAGGAAATATCAGTTTCAACAGGAGTTTTTATTGAGAACAGTGACGTCACACAGCACATTAAATCTTTGTGTGTTTTCTTGTATTGCTAATCATTGGGGTTAACTTTTTCCATTGTGTGAATATTAAAAGGATGTTGAATGTGAGTTTAATATTTTTTTCCAGTTAATAAATGTTTGACAGAGTCGATATTTGCATTATTATTCAATATAACCTCATACAGTGGCATTATAATACCTAAAAGATTTACAAATATAAACTCCAAAAGGAATTTGGAAGACACGGAGGCTGAATGAATAAACCCCAAAAATGAGTTACAGTGACAGGTTAAAAGACAACAAACACTTAAAGTCAAATAAACAGTCCATATTCTGAATTAAAAAAACAAAACAAAAATAAATTAAGAAAAAAAGAAAAAAAAAAACAAAAAAAAAAAGAAAGGTTCTCTTACCACGCAGCCTGCTACGTGCACAGTGCCGAGTTTCAGCAACTCCTTCATTCGGGGGGCCAATTCTCCATGGCGCACAGACAAAAGGTCATTTAGGGAAAAAAGGTGCAGGTCCTCAGTCAGGTGACAGGGGAGCGTGTCAAACTGCTCAAGAACCCTGAGAGATGACAAGCATGCACACATTATTAGCGGTTTCAAACAAGAGGTGACATTTTGTACACATTGGCCCAAATGATGTGACGTGAGGGTGAATGGCAAAACAACACAAGGCTTACTCCTTTGAAAAGCGACATGTCTTGAAGAGGGTTTTCATATGAAGCAGCTGCATTCTTAAAATCTGAACGAAAGAAAAAAGGACGAGAATTAAAAAAAAAATGAACAAAGCAGGGATGAACAAAGTATAACGCTTTGAATTACGTTTTAACAATGAGTTGTCATGTTGCATTTAGAGGAAATGTGAATTTTATCAATTTTGGAAGAATGTTATAACATAACAAAATGTGAAAAAGGAGACTGCCAAAGATGACAATATCCCATGTTTAGGCTTTCATTCATGTTTACATCTACAACATCTTGTCCGAAGGTAGCAGTCATAAAAGAAACAAAATTTCAACAAGTTCGCCGTCAAACCATCATGTATGTCATCTGCGTAACATACACAGGAAACCCTCTAACTTGTTTTCCGTGTTTCAGCATGTGACGTTCCGCATATCGTGGATACCTTCCAACGTACAGTATACGGAGGTGTAAAACAATATCGCCATATCCCATTTTATTCAATTACCTTACTCATACTACAGAAACTATTTTGTACATCATGTTACCTCCTACTGTTCACCACTTGGTTGCAACACCGCAGCAATGATAGGCATATTGCATTTTCAGCATCATCCTGATAACCGGCGTGAATTGCATGAATGGTTTCATTCATTTTGCTTTCCTAACCTAGTAATCATGAGCCACACACCTCCCATTATGCAATCAGGATATTGCTCACTCACCAGATATAGTTTGTCCACAGATACTGCTTGCGCTACGTTTTGCCATCCTTTTAGACCGAATACAACATTAGAATGGCTCACCCTGACAGACTCCAGAGCTTTCACTTTCTTGTAGAGGCCACTGTTGATGTCATTTGGGTTGAAGAGCGGGTCTCCTGCAATCTTGCTCAGCAAGTCACGGGCAAAGTTGCTCACGTAGTATTTGCTGAAGTCCCACTTCATCAGAATTCGACCGGGAACAACGACTTGCGCGTTCTCGTGGCAGCACTGGCAGAAGTAACGACCAAGGTACTCGCAGTAACGTAGTCTCTTAATATAGTCTGCGCCACAAAGGATGAAAAGGTTGTGAGAGAAATGTGGAAGATGGCCTTTGTTCCAAGAATAAAAAGGTACAAATCAGTGTTGAAACCGCTGTAGTCGCGTATTGTACCTGGGTCGATGCGAGTACCACAGCCAGCACAGCGGTAATTCTGTTTCGCCACAATGATTTTCCTCCTGATTGAAGAACATGAAATGAGTTAATTTTCCGAAGCCGAAAATATGAAACTGCTTTCGGGCTAGAAACAAAACAACACGAGAAAATGCTGATGCTCACGTACTTGGGTGGAGGGTGAATGTTGAAAATGATTTGTGGTCGAGGCGGCGCCCACTCCAGGTTCCCTCGTACCCGAATCCTTAGCTTATAGATGTCGGCATGCTCTCCGTCATCAGGAGAGATGGGAAGGGAGTCCGGGATGGGCAGCAGCTGAGAAACAGCCGATAAACCGCATTATGAATTTTGTTGTAGCATCACTGTGCTCAGTGCGAGCAGAAAGACATACTTTCTGTGGCGCGTCATGTTCTGGAACCAGCCAGTCAAGCTCAGAGGCAGCAGGGAGTTGCATGCCCTCAAACTGTCTGAGCAAACCCATGGCGACCGACTCCGCTGAGTTGGATTGGAGGAAGGAGGTGGAACTGAAGGAGAATCACAGAGTTAATCCAGGAACAAAAGGATAAATTACAACACACTAGGAGTGTACCGATACTTACACTAGCTCACAGAAATTTTGCAATAGCACATCACAAGGCTACCCTTCTGGTCGGAGGCATGTCAGCCATGTGCGTGCGGAGTTGGGGTTGGAACGATAATCCTTTTATCAATGCATCGATCGTCATAAAAAGATTACTATTCTAAAAATGTTTTTGTAAATATTTTGTTATAGTAAAAGTTACAGACATTTGTTACAGCAAATGCTGCCATTGGCACGTTTTGAAAATTGTGTTGACACACGAGTGTAAAACAGATTTTTTTTGATCAGTCATCCAAAATAGTTGATAATTAGGTTTTCATATTCTGTTTTGGTGTATTGTATTTTACAGTGTAATGTGCTCATAATGGCTTTCATTAATTATTTTGATTCAGGAGTTATTTGAGTGCTGTACAGATGTAACCGTGTTAGTTTTTGTAATAAATCCTTGCTCGTAGTTTGACGCAGCTCCCGTTCATGTTTGACACCTTATGAATAAAAGTCAATGTGTTCATTACTTTCTGGATAGTATTTAATACTATTATGGTTGAGTTGACACACATGATCATACAGTTGTAAAGATTTGTTTCGTTCATTTTAATATTGGATTTAATCGGGTAATGTAGGCAGAGAGCGAGGCAAGGAATGCACAGTGATAACCTAGTCGGCAACTAATGATTATTTTTAATAAATGAATAATCGGTCAATTGTATTTTTTTTCCACTAATCAGTGATTATGATAAAATTGACAACTGATGAAATCCGCTGCCAAGACTTTTAATAAACGATTTTTATTGATTTGTCAGAGATTAACCTTTTACGTAGTGTTCGCTAGTGCTCAGACTGAGACAAAACGTAACCCAAAACATAGCCCTGTGTTACAGTCTACATTCGAAGAACATGCAGTTGGATGTAAAAAAAAATGTCAGCAATGACTAATTGTTATTCTAAAGTGTTACATTTGAGTGAAATGCACCATGTTAAAGAGCTGACCAATATTGGATTTAAATAAAACACACTTACTTTCATCACAGTTGAAAGACATAATGGCATTACCAATGCTTAGTAGGTAAAAGTAAAAACCCGTACTCATGCTCTTGTCGCCCAGAGTGTTAAGCAATGGTTTAGAGCTCCACCACGTTACGGCATTCATAATATTTGGTTACCTTCCGGATTTTATTAAATTGTGCAGCTGCACCTAAATGTTGGATGAGCTCCAAGAAAGTGCACGACAACATGTTTTACTTACATGGACTCTGAGCTCATAAAAGACTTGTTACTGGAGCTTACGCTGCGCTTTATGTCTGCTTCTGGAACATACCACAACATAAAAATGAGAAGTGAACTCATCGGGGCACATCATGTCAGCAGGACATACCTTCCGATACTACTACTGGGGGAAAAAACAGAGGACCATGTTTTATTGGGCCAATAATATTATAAATGATGCAATAGTTAGTTACTTCAACGAAGACATAATTTACAGATCAATTAGTATTCAGATATACAGGACAGGGAGTCCTCAGTTTGCACAGGGTTGAAAGAGTACACAGTCAAGTGGCACACACGCTGAGTTACAGCTGGACTGGATATATTTTGCAATAGATACGACCAGTTTTACTATTAGAAAGACTTTAATGTTGCGTTAGCGTAGTTAAGTGATTCTGATTTCGTTCAAATTTCGTGCCACAGGAACGGAACTCCATCGCAAACCGAGGACCCCTTGTACTTGTTTGTTTTTCTAAGGTGATGTTAAAAAGGGTCACTAAAATGGCCATTTCACTGTCACAACTCAAAGCAAAAAGCAGTTAGAATTGCGCTGGATAAAAGGAAGTGATGGTAATGTGTGTGAGTCAAAGTATGACACTACTTGGCCTCCAGTAGGAAATGAGGACACACAAGAGGATGGATGGGAGCTATACAGATGATCGGACTAACCAGTCCCCCCGACAAGCATTAGCCCCCTCCAAAAACACCAGAGCACTGAGCAACAAATACCTGCACAAACCCTTGCCAGCTTGACTCCAAATTGAAAATAAACATCTCCGCACATTCTTCTGTAGTACAAAACAAGTAACATGACCACCAAACAGATTTGACATTTTTATCACCTAATCGTTATTATCTTTGAAGTAAGCGGTAGGAACGAATTCATCAGGACAGCCTATGAGACAGAATTTGTCAGTTTGGAGTCAAGAAGCGTGTTTCCTTCACGAGGAACCCCGCCCCTCTGAACAGCCAGCAGATACCTGAGAAGAGGGAGGCAAGTGACAAGGAGAGGCCGTTCTGAGACACCGCCAGCAGGGACTGACCCTCACAGCCATCTGAGAGACAAAAACTAACACTCAGCACAGCCGTCACCACACAGCACCGACATTTCAAACACCAAAATATTTTGCTTGCGTTGCATGCAAACACATGCACACATATTGTCACCCAAGCCCCAAGACGCACAATATTTGAAGCACATCTCACAGGGCTATAACGACATGTACATGCACACAATAAGTCACCCGTGAGTGATGTTTATAATCAAAACAAAACAAGTCCACACATTTCCAATGAGACTAGGAACACCAAACCAAATCATTTGCAATCCCACCACCACATATGAGAATCCAAAATGGGCTTCTTATTCAGAGCAAAATACTCAGCACAAAATGTGTTTTTTTTTTTTTTTTGCATCATTATGAACCAATTATTTCTAAATAGGGACTGGTAAAACATTACAAAGACGCTTAACACTGCAACCCAACTAGTCTGCAACCTTCACATTTATATGTGGTAAATGATTAACGGTGACATGTTTAGTTAGTGGTATGAAGACAATGTGATGATGGGGTTATGAATGTGGACCCATAGTTTCCGCTTCATCAAGTCAATTTAATTCCGTCCATCCTCGTACCTCTTAATTCGCACTCCTCCACCTCCTCTGCAGAGTCAGAATCGGATAGGCCGTGATGGGAATCCTGGGAGCTCCTCCTTGAACCGCTGCTATCAGTTGAATGGAAAACTACAAACCAACAAAAGCAGATTGATATATAGTACATGCATACAATTTTTTTTCCAATATATTTTTTTTTTCAGGGAAAGAAATGCCACTATATCCCTGCTTATTTAAAAAAAAGGTTTAAAATAATAATAATGATAATGATGATATGGTAATTCCCAAAGAAATTGTAATTAGTGTCACTTATTCACGATTTTTTTTTACAGAGCAGAGCGGTCCAATATAAATAAATATGGATTAATTAATCAATCAGGCTTTGGATTAGACACCTCAATTGTGAAACATTATAGATGAACTACATCTACATTGACAGTTCTGACAGGATGAAAACAAATTCCCAGATGCATTCTCTGTGACTGTCCGAGTAATGGCTATACATTAGTCTATATTCATTTTGTACGGATGGGTGTAATTTAACTGCAGCTCACTGTGCTGGGGGGTCGTGCAGAGTGGCAGGCGGTTGCGACGGATCTGCTGCCTGCGCAAGCGGATCTTCTGCTTGAGCTGCTGAATCTCAGCGTCACTGTCTCCTTCCTCATCACCCTCCTCCTGCTGACGCCGAAGGTTGTACTTCATCAGCTCGATGGCTGCGATAAGCGACTCTGAGATGCTGAAGTGAGCGTTCTCCTGCATCATGAAAAAAGAAACAATAGCTCGTTTTAAGAGGTGAATATTTTTGTTATCTGGTCTACAGTAAGTGACAACTCCAACATTTGAGTGTTCAGCATCAAGTGCAATTAATGGAGCACCTTTTCAAGGTCAGCACAGCTGCCAAAGTCCTGCTCTGACAGGTAGCTGATGAGGCTCTGGCCTTTTGATGGTTTCCTGAACAAACCATCTGGGTTCCTGCTGTACTGAGACCCATCTGAAGCAAACAAAAACAGTATGCCATCAAACCATAAGACAAAAACACACTACAATAAAGCCCTGTTTATCGCAGGGAATACTCTCCACACCCACACGCAACAGATCAAAATCAGCAATAAAGAGAGGCCCTGTAAGAAAGACTTAGGGGTGGGTGGAGGCAAATATACTCATTAAGTTTTACTCCTTTCACTCACCGAAACAACATGAACTCATTATGAAACATTTCTACCACATCAGCCCCCCCAAGGGAAAGAAAATACATATAAATGACAAATGTAAATAAAATGAAGTATTATTTGTAGTGTCTGATTT